>NW_016814098.1:1169199-1191843 GCF_001698545.2 Rhinopithecus bieti
AAAAAAAAAAAAAAAAAAAAAAACAACCTAGTCCAAGATCCAGCATTTTAAGAGGCATGAAAGAGGCATAATGGTTGAGTGTGGACAGCTGAAGTTCACACACCAGCTCTGCTAGCTGCAGGTACGTAGCCTTGGGCAAGTTACTTTGCACATTTTCTCATCTGTAAAATTGAAATGATATTAGTGCTTCCCCCAAGGACTTTTGTGAGGAATAAATGAGTTCATATTTTAAAGGCATTAACACAGGCAGCAGGCATATAGTGTTTGTTATATTATATAAAAGAGAGGTGCAAGTGAAGCACTATCATAGTTTAGAGAAAGGGGCCAAGAAGGGCTTCATAGAGAAATCATCTGTCCTGCTGCTTGGGGAAGGTGAAAGGGAAGATGGCAGGTGGAAGTGATGAGTGACCTTTGTCCCTTTGGTTTACTATTATCTTCAGTGACCACACTATGGGGCCATGCTCTGAGTTGAACGCAGTATCTCTCTATTCCATCTGCACAAACCCTGTGACACAGGTGCTTTTTCGGTTTGTTTTTGTTTTGTTTTGTTTTAGACAGAGTCTCGCTCTGTCAACCAGGCTGAAGTGCAATGGCACGATCTCAGCTCACTGCAACCTCCGCCTCCCGGGTTCAAGTGATTCTCCTGCCTCAGCCTCCCAAGTAGCTGGGATTACTGGTGCGTGCCACCACACCCGGCTAATTTTTGTATTTTTAGTAGAAATGGGGTTTCATCATGTTGGCCAGGTTGGTCTCAAATTCCTGACCTCAAGTGATCCTCCTGCCTTGGCCTCCCCAAGTGTAGGGACTACAGGTGTGAGCCATCACACCTGGCCACAGGTACAGTTTTTAATTCATCGTCCCCATTTCCAAGGTTAGGAGACTGAAGTTTGGGGAGGTTTAGTAATTTGTCCAAAGTCCCGCAGCTGGAAAGGGAAGGAGCCAGGATTTAAACCTTGAAAGCTGACTGCAGAGCCCCCATTCCTTTTTGTTTTTGTTGTTTTCTTTGTTTGTTTGTTTGTTTTTGAGACAGGGTCTCGCTCTGTCATCCAGGCTGGAGTGCAATGGTGCAATCATGGCTCACTGCAGCCTCAATCTCCTGAGCTCAAACAATCCTCCCACCTCAGCCTGCCAAGGAGCTGGGACCACAAGTGTGTGCCACCAAACCCAGCTAATTTTGTTAGTTTTTGTAGAGAAGGGTCTTCCTATGTTGCCTAGGTTGGTCTCAAACTCTTGGGCTCAAGTGATCCTCCTGCCTTGGCCTCCCAAAATGTTGGGATTACAGGTGTGAGGCCAGAGCCCCAACTCCTAAAGCAATGTTGTATGACCTCCTGCCATCTTTGTTGGAGCACAGTGTGCTTGATGGGACATAATGGCAGATGGTACTAAAAAGGTAGGCTGTATCAGGACATGAAGGAGCACTGACCATCTGTCCTTTAGTGAAATGTCTCAAGGACTCCACTTCCCGACGCCAGGCCTGACTGTGGATGCTGTCCTTTGTTGCAGTACGCTCTGCTCTTTTGCCTGAGCATTTCTAATAGGTTCCACCCCTGCAATTGATTTTCATCATTTCGGGGCCCACTCTATTCTCAGCTTTCTTTTTTTTTTTTTAAGACGGAATCTCACTCTGTCACCTAGGCTGGAGTGCAGTGGCACCATCTGTCTCACTGCAACCTCTGCCTCCCAGGTTCAAGTGATTCTCCTGCTTCAGCCTCCTGAGTAGCTGGGATTACAGTGCCTGCCACCACACGTGGCAATTTTTTTTGTATTTTTAGTAAAGACGAGGTTTCAGCACGTTGGCCAGGCTGGTCTCGAAATTCTGGCCTCAAATGATCTGCCCGCCTTAGCCTCCCAAAGTGCTAGGATTACAGGTGTGAGCCACTGTGTCCGGCCGACTCTCAGCCTTCTTTTCCTTCTCTGGGGTCTGTCTGTTCCTGTCTTCCTGACAAACTTGTGAAAGGAAAGCACCCACTTAGTTGTGACAACCAAAAATGTTTCCAGATGTTGCCAAATGTCCCCTGGGGACAAGAGAACCCCCCCCCAAAGGAAACCACTGCTCTAATGGTAATGGCACAGGCTCTGGAGCCACCAGGACATGGGATCAAATTCTTGGTCTGTCACTTATGGTCTTGAAGGGCAGGTCACATGTCTCAGGCATCACAGAATCCCTCGTGACTAGACCAGTTAATGTTTCCATACCTCAGTTTCTGTAGCTGTAAAATGAAGGTAATGATGGCATCTACAGCTTCAGCCATGCACAGTGAGATAACGCCTGCAAAAGATGTAGTGGGGTGCTAGATACAGAGAAAGTGGTAAATAAGTTCTTCTTTTCCCACAAGCAGACATACTACATTTTCAAACAACTGGTACAGGCTCTGAAGACATTTTATTTTTCTCAAAGTGATGAAGTTCCTTTTCCTTTCTTTATTTTTTTTTTAAACAGTCTTGTTCTGTCATCCAGGCTGGAGTGCAGTGGCATGATCTCAGCTCACTGCAACATCTGCCTCCCGAGTTCAAGTAATTCTCATGCCTCCCCATCTTGAGTAGCTAGGATTACAATCGTGTGCCACCATCCCTGGCTTTTCTTTCTTCTTCTTCTTCTTCTTCTTTTTTTTTTTTACTAGACATGTGGTTTTACCATGTTGGTCAGGCTGGTCTCAAACTCCTGACCTCAATTGATCTGCCGATCTCAGCCTCCCAAGGCGCTGGGATTACAGGCGTGAGTCACCATGCCTAGCCCTTTTCCTCCTTTCATTCAGGAGTGAGAGGGGAGGAATTTGTGCAAACACTGATCCCCAAACAGGCTCAAATTAGGCTCTTCTGGAAGCCACAGGGACATGCAGGTAAGGAAAGAGAGATACTGGGAATCTACCTGTTCAGGGCAGCTTAACCTCTTCTACCTTGAGGCGCGCCTGCTGGGTCTGGGCTGTGCTTTGACTCAGGAAACCTTGCCAGTTTTTTCTTTTTTCTTTTTTGAGATGGAGTCTCACTTGGTCACCCAAGCTGGAGTACAGTGGCGCCATCTTGGCTCACTGCAATCTCCGCCCCCCAGTTCAAGTGATTCTCTTGCCTCAGCTTCTCAAGTAGCTGGGGTTACAGGCATGCACCACCACACTCAGCTAATTTTTGTATTTTTAGTAGAGACGGGGTTTCACCATATTGGCCAGGCTAGTCTCAAACTCCTGACCTCGTGATCCGCCTGCCTCCGCCTCCCAAAGTGCTGGGATTATAGGCATAAGCCATTGCTCCCAGCCCAGTTTTTTCTTTTAAAGCTAACTATGGGCCAGGCTTGGTGGCTCACACCTGTAATTCCAGTACTTTGGGAGGTCGAGACAGGTGGATCACTTGAAGTCAGGAGTTCAAGACTTAGCCTAGACAACATGGTGAGACCCTGTCTCTACAAAAAAATACAAAAATTAGTTGGGCATGGTGGTGCATGCCTATAGTCCCAGCTACTCGGGAGGCTGAGGTGGGAGGATTGCTTGAGCCCAGGAGGTTAAGATTGCAGTGAGCGATGTTTGCACCACTGCACTTCAGCCTGGGTGACAGAGTGATACGCTGTCTCAAAAATAAATAAATAAATAAACAAATACAGCTAACTATGAGGAATAAGGGCCTGGGTGACAGAGTGACACACTGTCTTAAAAAATAAATAAATAAATAAATAAGGCAAGCTAATTTATGAGGAATAAGGGTGACCACAATGGTTAGACACCTATCAAATCCCCATCTACCTGAGATGGATTTTAGCTCTGATTAGAAAGACATCTTGGCCAGGCACGGTGACTCATGCCTGTAATCCCAGCCCTTTGGAAGGCTGAGGCAGGCGGATCATCTGAGGTCAGGAGTTCAGCACCTGCCTGGCGAACATAGTGAGACTCCGTCTCTACTAAAAATACAAAAAAATTAGACGGGCGTGGTGGTGGGCGCCTGTCATTGCAGCTATTCAGGAGGCTGAGACAGGAGAATCACTTGGACCCGGGAGGTGGAGGTTGCAGTGAGCTGAGATCGCACCATAGCACTCCATCCGGGGTGTCCAATAGCCTGGTCCGATTTTGAAAAAAGTTCTCTTTGTCAGATGGAGAAAGAGTTAACTTCCACTGTATTAACTTGTGCCTGACATTTTAAATATTTTCTGTTTAATGTATGGTTTAATTTTCATCTTAAAAATGCACTGCCTCATAGGTATCTTTTTTGCTTTTTCCATCAATGTAAATCAAGCTAAGACATTTTGTAATTTTTATCTCCATAAATCTCAAGCATTCAACAATCATTCGTCATATGGTCATTTCAGGCAGGCTCAGCAAAGCGTTATTGTTTGCTTCACACCAGGCAGAGAGGCCCCAGCACAGCAGCACAATTCCCAGGGCTTTTGGCCATTGGAGATGAAGTTTCACTGCTTATCACTTCTTGACCAAACAGGAAGCTGAGGCAGTTGCCTGTGGTTAAATGGTTGACCTCAAGTCATACGGGGATTCCTTGGTTGGGGGGCTTTCCAGTGTACATGTAGGCCTTCTGGTCTGCTGATCTCTGCCAAAGAAATGAAATACCCTAGACTCTCTGACCCAGAGGCCCAGAAGGAATTTCATGCAAGAGCCTCCCAATGGCCTGTTAAGATTTGCAAAGTGTCCAGCTAGTCTCGGGCTGTGGCAAATGACTTCTTCTGGTAGGACTAGTAGAGTCCCCCTTTTGTTCATTCCAACAAAAGATAACCATGATTGATTTTTGATCACCAATATGAGCCTTAGGAGGAAGGAGCAGCTGTTCTGCCAAGCGTTCCCTGACCGCCTTCCCAGCTCGTCCTGGTTAGAGACCCCTACCAGGTGCCTAGAAAACACCAGGCCCAGAAAACACCGTGCCCTTCTCATTCTCACCACTCCCAGCTCCTGTCTGGAATTTTCTATTGCTTTGTCTAGGTCTTAACCATACTGTGAACCTCTTGAGGGTAGAGCTCAGGTCTTACTCATCCTTGGAGTCCCAAGGCTCAGCTAACCCCTGGCTCGCACCAACTACCCAGAGCAAGTTTATCAAGTGAATCAATAAGCAGCAGGATGGCTGAAACGTGTTTTCTACACATATTCTGGAAAAAAAAAAAAAAACTTTTGGCTGGGCACGGTGGCTCACACCTGTAATCCTAGCACATTGGGAGGCCAAGGCAGGAGGATCACTTGAGGTCAGGAGTTCAAGACCAGCCTGGTTGGCCGGGCGCGGTGGCTCAAGCCTATAATCCCAGCACTTTGGGAGGCTGAGACGGGCGGATCACGAGGTCAGGAGATCGAGACCATCCTGGCTAACACGGTGAAACCCCGTCTCTACTATAAAGTACAAAAAAGTTAGCCGGGCGAGGTGGCGGTCGCCTGTAGTCCCAGCTACTTGGGAGACTGAGGCAGGAGAATGGCGTGAACCCAGGAGGCGGAGCTTGCAGTGAGCTGAGATCCGGCCACTGCACTCCAGCCTGGGCAGCAGTGCGAGACTCCGTCTCAAAAAAAAAAAAAAAAAAAAAAAAAAAAACTTTTGGCTGGGCACGGTGGCTCACACCTGTAATCCTAGCACATTGGGAGGCCAAGGCAGGAGGATCACTTGAGGTCAGGAGTTCAAGACCAGCCTGGCCAACATGGTGAAACTCTGTCTCCACTAAAAATACAAAAATTAGCCAAGTGTGGTGGTGCACATCTGCAATCCCAGCTACTGGAGAGGCTAAGGCAGGAGAATCGACTGAACCCGGGAGGCGGAGGTTGCAGTGAGTCGAGATCATGTCACTCCATTCTAGCCTGGGCGACAGGGCAAGACTCCATCTAAAAAAAAAAAAGTATTCAGCTTTCTCCAGCTATTGCAACAAGAACACACATTTTTCCCCTGAAAGAAAGAGACAGCAATAACCACAACAAAAAAGATAACAAAAAAAAGAAAGGAAGGAAGGAGAGAGAGAGAAAGAGAGAGAGAGAGAGAGACAGAAAGAAAGAAAGAAAGAAAGAAAGAAAGAAAGAAAGAAAGAAAGAAAGAAAGAAAGAAAGAAAAAAAGGAAAAGGAAGGAAGGAAGGAAGGAAGGAAGGAAGGAAGGAAGGAAGGAAGGAAGGAAGGAAGGAAAAGAAAAGAAAAGAAAAGAAAAGAAAAGAAAGGAGGGAGGGAGGGAGAAGGAGATGAACTGGCCTTATTCTCACAAGTAAAAGAGTAGAAAATGACTGAAATTCTCCCTTTTCAGTTTGGTAGGGAAAAATAATTGGACCTAGTTGAGGGGGAGGCAAATGAAAAGATATATGCTCATTTTTATGATGATTAGGAAAATATTCCCCTGGAACCACAAGCTAACTTTCTGGTAGCTGGGGCTGCAATTAGAGATGGCAAGCAGGACTCTGGGTTTTGTTGAGTTCTTCCTCTTTCCACAGCAAAAAAGCATACATTTTGTTTTTCTTCTTCCCCCCACCCCCCATTGAAGAGGAGCCCCAAATTTGGCTCTCTCCCGGGTTTGGGGAAGATGAAGTCTCAGAACCAAGCCCTGTCTCCCAGCCGAGTCCTCTTTTTGTTTATTTTTTATTTTTATTTTTTGAGACAGAGTCTTATTCTGTCACCCAGGCTGGAGTGCGGTGGTGCAATCATAGCTTACTGTAGCCTCAACCTCCCAGGCTTAAGTGATCCCCCCGCCTCAACCTCCTGAGTAGCTGAGACTACATGAGTGTACCACCATGCTTGGCTAATTTAAATATTTTTTTTTTTTTTTTGAGACAGTCTTGCTCTGTCGCCCAGTTTGGAGTGCAATGGGGCGATCTCGGCTCACTGCAAGCTCCGCTCCCTCCTGGGTTCACGCCATTCTCCTGCCTCAACCTCCCGAGTAGTTGGGACTACAGGTGCCCGCCACCACACCCGGCTAATTTTTTTGTATTTTTAGTAGAGACAGGGTTTCACCATGTTAGCCAGGATAGTCTCGATCTCCTGACCTTGTGATCCACCCACCTCGGCCTCCCAAAGTGCTGGGATTACAGGCGTGAGCCACCGCGCCCAACCTAAAATTTTTTTTGTAGAGATAAGGTCTCTCTATATTGCCTATGCTGGTCTCAAACTCATGGGCTCAAGCAATTCTCCTGCCTTGGCCTCCCAAAGTTCTGGAATTATAGGTGTGAACCACAACACTCGGCCGAGGCTTCCCTTCTAAACTTACTCCCAGCCTTCTCCAGCCTGGTCTTGTGCTGCTCCAAGTTAATGTCAAAAGCAGGCAGCCCAGGATTGGAAGGAGTTGAAATGTACTTGATTCAAAGCCCCATGGATTCGTTCACCTTTCAGAGTCTGTCTCCATATAAACCCTCACTCATAGGCTGATTGGGAAGTGTGTGCCACCCACTAGGCCTCAGTTGAATTCCTTAGGCTGAGTCATCGCCCTCTCTGCCCACCCCCAGGTACACCTTGGCTTGCTTACTTCTGAGCTGTTCTCCTCCTTGCAGCCTGTTCCCTCCACCATTTTTTTTTTTTTGAGACAGAGTTTCACTCTTGTTGCCCAAGCTGGAGTGCCGTGGCATGATCTCGGCTCACTGCAACCTCTGCCTCCTAGGTTCAAGTGATTCTCCTGCCTCAGCCTCCCAAGTAACTGGGATTACAGGTGTCCACCACCACGCCTGGCTAATTTTTTGTATTTTTAGTAGAAACGGGGTTTTACCATGTTGGTCAGGCTGGTCATGAACTCCTGACCTCAGGTGATCCGCCCGCCTCGGCCTCCTAAAGTTCTGGGATTACAGGCGCGAGCCACCGCGCCCAGCCTCCACCCTTTTAAAAATACTTTATTTATTTATTTATTTTTTGAGATGGCGTCTCACTCTGTTGCCAGGCTAGAGTGCAGTGCATGATCTCGACTCACTGCAACCTCTGCCTTCCAGGTTCAAGCGATTCTCCTGCCTCAGCCTCCCAAGTATCTGGGACTACAGGTGCGTGCCACCATGCCCAGCTAATTTTTGTATTTTTAGTAGAGACGGGGTTTCATCGTGTTGGCCAGGCTGGGCTCGAACTCCTGACCTCAGGTGATCCACGTGTCTCGGCCTCTCAAAGTGCTGAGATTATAGGTGAGAGCCACCACACCTAGCCAAACTTTGTATTTTAGAACAGTTTCAGGTTCACAGCAAATTGAGCAAAGTACAGAGAGATCTCCCAAAGCCCCTCTTCTCAGCCTCTCCCACTACGAGCATCCCAAACCACAATGGTAGATTTTGTTACACTCGCTGACTCTACAGTGATGTGCCATATCATCTCTCAAAGCCCAAGTTTAAATTCAGATTCACTCTTGGTGTTGGATATTCTATGCGTTTTGACGAATGTATAAGGACACGTATCCACCGTTATATTATCATATGGAACACCTTCACTGCCCTAAGTATCCTCTGTACTTTGCCCATTTATCCCTCTTTCGCCTCCAACTCCTGGCAACCTGTCATCTTTTAGAGCTGTGTCTCCAGCCCAGGCCTGTCCTCTGAGTGCCGCCTGCCAACATCTCCACACAGATGCCTCTTATGCGCCTCAAACTCTTGCTTTCTTCGAATCTGTTCCCCGCCACCGACTTCCCCAAACCTCCCCAGGTCAGTACATGGTCTCACTGTCCATACAATCATTCAAGCCAGAGAGTAGGAGTCATCTTGATTCTGATGAGGTTCAGAACACCATAACCCAAAATATAGCACCATGGCATCTGGAAAACAGCAAAAGCAGGAAGGTCACTTTCTGACCTCCTCCTGCCCTTCTTCCCTGAAGCTGACCACGAAAGAATCCTCTGACCTTCCTCTGAAGAAGGCCCTCATTCCAGGGGTGCCCAGCCTGTACTCAGAGGACAGGAATGTCCTTATGTCTGGAGATACAGGGATACAGAGAGGAATACGAAAAAACAGGCCTTCTAAGTTCCCTCAGTTTATTGCCATTAGATCACATCTCCTTTGTCCAGTCATACTGCTGCTCCTGCATGACTGTCCACTCCATCAAAACTAAGCATGAAAAGACATGGGGTTCCCTGTTCCTTTGGGTCTTCATCTGTGGATGCTTCCATGCCACGTAAAACATATTCAATAAATGTGTATGCTTTTCTCTTGTTACTCCGTCTTTGGTTATAGAGGGTCTCAGACATGAATCTAGAGAGGGATGAGAAACAAATGTCTTTTATCCCCTAAAGTTCCCACCCTTCCCTCCCCACTGCTGGCTAGCAGCACCCAAAGGAGACGCCGTCTTGTCTCCACCTACATTTGCCTCCACCTCAGTCCAGGCCACCATCGTTTTTCTCATGCAATGCGTTCACAGCTTCTGAGGCTCTCCTGACTGTCAAGAGGCAAGATTGCTTCCATCATGTGAGGTCTATTATATTATATTATTATTATTTGTTGAGATAGGTCCTTACTCTGTCACCCAGGCTGAAGTGCAATGGCACAATCATGGCTCACTGCAGCCTCAAACTCCTGGGCTCAAGGGATCCTCCCACCTCAGCTAATTAAAAAAATATTTTTTTTGTAGAGACAGGAGTTTCACTATGTTGCCTAGGCTGTTCTTAAACTCCTGACATCAAAAGATCTTCCTGTCTTGGCCTCCCATAGTTCGGGGATTACAGGCGTGAGCCACCATATGGCAGAGGTCTATTTTAAAAGTGAAACAACACAGAGTATAGCTTTCACATCTCTCTGGTATCCTCAGACCCTGCCACTTCTTTGGGCTCCAGAGATTTCCAGCCGCCAGGATCTGCATCTTTGTGTGGGGGTCTTTCTACATAACTGCAGAAACCTGGTCTGCCCACCCCTGAGAAAAGACAGAAGTGCTTGGGAATTTATACCGCTGCCTGCAGCCCTCAGCAACGGCTGGGTGGAGGGAATTCGTGTAGAAATACCCCAGCTCCTTTGCCTCTTGAGTGGACAATCTGGGGCATGTGCCTCCCAGGATCTTCCCACAGATCCAGTCCCGGTCACCATGGAGGTAACAACATGCCATTCACTGGCTGCCTTCCTTGTGTTAGTTCCCCTCCCTTACCTTCGTTCCCAAATAAACTACTTGCATTTTATCTCCAGGTCTAGGGACACCTACACTGAGACACAGCACAACGAAAACTGTAATACGAAATGCTCCCCACAGGTTGATTATAGGACTTAGGTAGAAATATTTATTCAGGCCAGGAGCACTGGTCATGAGAACCAGACTAACAGGCGTGGGATGGTCTTTTTCCATCCCGTCAGTCTCTCTCTGTAATGGTACGTGGAACTTTATCTGGGGACGTTGCAAAAGTCCAAGCATGAGGACTGCCCCTGTCTGACAGCTTCCCTTTCCCCCTCCCATTTTTAACTGGCCTCTGGCTCTCACTCTTGCCTCCTTTCAGTCCATTCTCTGCCCAGCATCAACAGTGATGCTTCTTAAAACACCAACCACTGTTTCATCTCATACTTAAAACTCTTCCATGGCTTTCCATCTCATTAGAGGAAAGCACACATTTGTACAAGGCCCTACGTGGCTTGTGCCCCTGCAGGTCTGCATGCCTGCCTCCTTTCAGCTATCTCCTTTTGGGTTCCTTTGGACCCCATCCCTGCGTTAGCCATACTGGTCTACTTCCACCTCCCCAAAAGCTACCCCTCACCTGGGCACATGCGGTCCTCTTGATTGATATGCTGTTACCCTCCATGCATATCTGACTAGCTCTTCTTGATTATTTAGTTCCTGGCTTTGATGGCATCCTCCCCAAGAAGACTTCCCCAATATTAGTCTCTGTCTTGGCCTTTGCTTGTTTCCTTTTACTGGAAACTTAAAATTGCAATAACTTTATCTATTTACTGGGTACTGGTTGGGTTCCGACAGGGCAAGGATCATGCCTATCTTGCTCACTGCTATATCCGCAGCACTTAGCACAGTGCTTGGCACATAGCAGACTCCTAGAAAATTCAGATGAATCTGGTGGAAGGCCCAGCTAAACTCTCACTGTGCAGCCAATTCTGACACCCCCAGCCGACACATTCTTTCCCTGAATGCCTATGGCAGTCATCATCAACATCATTCTTTTAGTGGTTAATCCTCTGTGTTCTATCACAAAACTACTGTTGCCTTGAACTATATATATATACATTTTTTTTTTGAGATGGAGTCTCGCTCTATTGCCCAGGCTGGGGTACAATGGCGCGATCTCAGCTCGCTGCAACCTCTGCCTCCCATGTTCAAGTGATTCTCCTGCCTCAGCCTCCTGAGTAGCTGCGATTATAGGCATATACCACCACACCCAGCTAATTTTGTATTTTTAATAGAGATGGGGTTTTGCCATGTTGGTCAGGCTGGTCTTGAACTCCTGACCTCAGGTGATCTGCCTACCTAGGCCTCCCAAAGTGCTGGGATTGCAGGTGTGAGGCACCGTGCCTGGCCGAACTATTTTTAAATCATGGTTTCTTTCTTCAAACTCTCTGATGCCTATCCTAGTTTGCAGATTAAATAACTAAATCACTTTTTTTTTGTTTTTTACGGTGGCTCACTGCAACCTCTGCCTCCTGGGCTCAAGCAATTCTCCTGCCTCAGCCTCCCGAGTAGCTCGGATTACAGGCACCTACTGCCATGCCTGGCTAATTTTTTGTATTTTTAGTAGAGACAGGTTTCGCCATGTTGACCAGGCTGGTCATGAACTCCTGACCTGAGGTGATTGCGGCCTCCCAAAGTTCTGGGATTACAGGTGTGAGTCACTGTGCCCAGCCCTAACTCACTTTTTAAAATTTATTTATTTATTTTGAGACAGAGTCTGGCTCTGTGGCCCAGGCTGGAGTGCAGTGGCACTATCTCGGCTCGCTGCAAGCTCCGCCTCCCGGGTTCATGCCATTCTCCTGCCTCAGCCTCCCAAGAAGCTGGGACTACAGGCGCCAGCCACCACGTCCGGCTAATTTTTTGTATTTCTTAGTAGAGACGGGGTTTCACCGTGTTAACCAGGATGGTCTCGATCTCCTGATCTCGTGATCTGCCTGCCTCAGCCTTCCAAAGTGCTGGGATTACAGGCGAGAGCCACCGTGCCCAGCCTCCTAATTCACTTTTTAAAGCCCCACAATATTTGACAGTGTATTTTTTAAGAACAAGGATATTCTCTTATATAATAACACTATTACAATGCTCAAAACCAGGAATTTTAACATTGATATACTGTTAGCTAATGCACAGTCCATATTCAAATTTAATCAGATGTCCCAACAATATCCTTCATAGTAGCCACTCACCTCCCTACCATGATCTAATGCAATATCACACATGGCACATTTAGTGGTCTTGTCTCTAGTTTTTTTTTTTTTTTTTTTTTTTTTGAGACAAGGTCCTGCTCTCTCACCCAGGCTGGAGTGCAGTGGTGCAATCACAGCTCTCTGCAGCCTTGACCTCTGGGGCTCAAGCAATCCTCCTACCTCAGCCTCCTGAGTAGCTGGGACTACAGGCACATGCCACCATGCCCAACTAATTTTTATATTTTTTGTAGAGATGGGGTTTCGCCATGTTGGCCAGCTGGTCTGAATCTCCTGGGTTCAAGTGATCTGCCTGCCTTGGCCTCCCAAAATGCTGAGACTACAGGTGTGAGTCATGGCCTGGCCTCTTTAGTTTCTTTTAATCTGGAACAGTTCATCAGTCATTCTTTATCTTTCTTGACCTTGACATTGTTGAGGAACGCGGTCTGGCCCTGTGGAACATCTCCTCTTTGGTTGGTCTGATATTTCCTCCTGATTCGATTCAGGTTAAACATTTTTGGCAGGAATACCACTGAAGTGTTGTTTCATAATTTACTTAACCAATCTGTTACTCTTGGGAATTTGTGTTGTTTCAACTTTTTCTTCATTTTATAATCAATCATGTAATCTTTATACATCCTTGTAGCCAAATCTTTGTACACGGTCTTATCAAATTTTTTTTTTCTTTTTTTCTTTTTTTTTTGAGACGGAGTCTTGCTCTGTCGCCCGGGCTGGAGTGAGTGGCCGGATCTCAGCTCACTGCAAGCTCCGCCTCCTGGGTTTTACGCCATTCTCCTGCCTCCGCCTCCCGAGTAGCTGGGACTACAGGCGCCCACCACCTCGCCCAGCTAGTTTTTTGTATGTTTTAGTAGAGACGGGGTTTCACCGTGTTAGCCAGGATGGTCTCGATCTCCTGACCTCGTGATCCGCCCGTCTCGGCCCCCCAAAGTGCTGGGATTACAGGCTTGAGCCACCGCGCCCGGCCTTTTGGGTGTTTTTCTGGAAGTGGAATTGCTATGACTAAGGGCTAGGTGTTTGTTTTGTTTTGTGTTTTTTTTTGAGATGGAGTCTCTCTCTGTCGCCCAGGCTGGAGTGCAGTGGCGTTATCTTGGCTCACTGCAACCTCCGCCTCCCAGGTTCAAGCGATTCTCCTGCCTCAGCCTCCCGAGCAGCTAGGACTACAGGCGTGTGCCACCACACCTGGCTAATGTTTGTATTTTTAGTAGAGACAGGGTTTCACCATATTGGTCAGGCTGTTCTTGAACTCCTGACCTCGTGATCCGCCCACCTTGGCCTCCCAAAATGCTGGGATTACAGGTGTGAGCCACCATGCCAGGCCCCTAGGTGTGTTTTTATGATTTTGTTATGTATTGCCAAACTGCCTTCCAGAAAGGCTGTGCCAGTTTACACTCCCTCCACAGTGAGTGAAAGCAGCAATTTCTAGGAGATTTTTGCCAACGCTGGATCCAAACAGTTTAAAACACCCTTCTTAACAGCAGTCTGTACTTCTCATGTCAATCTGTCTTCTATTCCGGCTTCTTGTATATGTGTAACTTGTGGCCCCAAACACCTACAAGCTGTTTAAAAAAGGGCTTGCATGTCTGACTCATCTCTGTGGTGCCTGACCATGCTTCCTACTTAATAGTCACTCAATAAATGTCAAAGGAAGGAAGTCACACGTCTTTGAACAATGCGACCTTATTTTGTCAGGTTCTGCTTTGACATACCGGGCTACTGTCTTAGTTCCGGCTGCTGTAACAAGTACCATAGACTGGGTGGCTTATTAACAACAGAAATTTCTTTCACACAGTTCCAGAGGCTGGAGGTTTGAGATCAGGGAGCCAGCATGATCAGGTTCTGATCAGGGCCTTCTTCTGGGTTGCAGGCTGCTGACTTCTCGCTGTATCTTCACATGGTGGGGAGAGGGTGGGAGAGTTCTCTGGCGTCCCTTTTATAAGAGCACCAGTCCCTTTCATGAAGGCTCTATGCTCATGACTCAATTACCTCTCAAAGGCCCCATCTCCTAATACCATCACATTAGGGATGAGAATTTCAATCTGAATTTTGGGGGAACATATTCAGTTCATTGCAGCTACCAAAAAAGTTACTCACGTTGGTATCCAAAAGTCCAACAACCGGAGCCCCTGCTTGCCCGGACTAGCAAGATTCATTCTCAGGACCTCTTGGGAGCCCCAGAGAAACTTTCCATTTCATTCGTATGGATCCTGGGCAGGCTCTTTACCCTGGGTATCCAGCTCACTGCAGACACCTGCTTCTTGGGTCCCCTCCAGCCCTAGCTCCGGGGGCTTCTCTGGGCTGCTGCTGCTCTCCTTGTACTTACCTCTGGGTGTCTGGGGGATCACACGCCTTTCTCTCAATTCTCCAATTCCAGCTAGGACAGGCAGTCCTTTTAAACTAAAGACTTAGAAATAACAGACAGAAATTACAATGTTGATAAGGCAAACATAAAGCAGGATGTGAGCTACAAATTCTATCACCTTTTTAGCCCCATAGGGACCCCCTTAGGGACTGTTTTTCTCCTTTGAAATACTCCTTCCTCCCTCCCCTGTGATGCAAGATCTGCTCACCTGGGAGGACACCGTGTGGGGCACCCTTGATCTTGCCTCTTTTTCCCCATCCTGGCCATCCTGGGGTATTAAGAGGTGGAGCCTTGAGAGCAACTGGGTCATGAGAATGGAGTCCTCCTGAATAGGATTAGTGCCCTTATAAAAAAGGCCTGAGGGAGCCCTTTTGCTCCTGTGATGTGAGGCCATAGCAACAAGGCACCATCCATGAAGCCGCGAGCTCTCACCAGACACCAAATCTGCTGGTGCCCTGATCTTGCATTTTCTGGCCTCTAGAACGATGAGCAAACCGTTTCTATTGTTTAGAAATGACCCAGTCTAAGATGTGTGTTTTAGCAGCCCTAAAGGACTGGGACACACATTAACCAGTGTCTCCCCAGGCTGACCTGCCTCCCACCTCCCCCAAAACAGAGGTCACGTTCAGCCTGGACTGAAGGGGACTCATTGGTATCCTGGAGCACACAAAGGTTGCGGAGCTTGCAGCTTGCTTTTGCCATCTGGGGGCCGGCTGCAGCTCTCCAGAGTTCATGCTAGGTGGCATCCTCTCTCCATGGAGGAGACTATGACAGCTGCTTGGAGTGAGTGCTCCAACTGTATCTAACCGCTCCTGCACAAGCTCATTTCTATAGCACATCAACTCACAGCTTTGCTCTGCGATGCCACTACAGGTAGGACTTGAGCTGCTCCAAACCAACTGGGTAAATTAGATGTTATATTCTATTTTATGTAATTGTAAAAAGAATCAGTCTGTGCAATGCATTACGTTTAGCATATAACTGGCTAGCTGAGACTTCAATGAGGGTGAAAATATATCCCCCTTTTATCTGGGCAATGAAATATTCACATGCATATAATGGCCTATATTAGGTCAGTAAACACTTTATTCCAAGGCTTCAAAAATAACTGGACTCAGTTTCTGGAGCAAGAGGAAGTTTATATAGCCGGGTGCAGTGGCTCACGCCTGTAATCCCTGTACTTTGGGAGGCCGAGGTGGGTGGATCACCTGAGGTCAGGAGTTCAAAACCAGCCTGGCCAACATGATGAAATCCCGTCTCTACTAAAAATACAAAAAATTAGCCGGATGTGGTGGAGGGCGCCTGTAATCCCAGCTACTCAGGAGGCTGAGGCAGGAGAATCGCTTGAACCCGGGAGGTGAAGGTTGCAGTGAGCTGAGATTGTGCCACTGCACTCCAGCCTGGGTGACAAGAGCAAAACTACCTCTCAAAAAAAAAAAAAAAAAGAAAAGAAAGTTTATGCTATCACAGCAGTAGGGTTGAGACCCTGTAAGCCCACTTCACCTTTGAGTCATCTGGTTATAAGGGCTCCTAATGTTGCATTTAATTCAGCCTGCCTCTTTCTCCTCTCTTAAGAAGGAGTTGTACCTTTGATAAGATCGTATCTATATGTCCAATATAGGCTACCATGCAAAACAATTGACTAGCTTTAGGCATGTCATCACCTAATAGATGCTGGTCATAAAGAGAACACAAGTGATGGTCTGGATTCTTTCCTTACCTATATTAACAGGAAATTATTGGCTTTTAAGTAAATTACTGGAAAAGGGGCCAGGTGCCGTGGCTCATGCCTGTAATCCCAGCACTTTGGGAGGCCGAGGCTCCTGGATCACCTGAGATCAGAAGTTCACTACTAGCCTGTCCAACATGGTGAAACCCCGTCTTTACTAAAAATACAAAAAATTAGCTGGGCATGGTGGCAGGTGCCTGTAATCCCAGCTACTTGGGAGGCTGAGGCAGGAGAATCACTTGAACCCAGGAGGCAGAGGTTGCAATGAACTGAGATGGCGCCATTGCACTTTAGCCTGGGCAACAAGAATGAAACTCCATCTCAAAAAAACATATAAATATTAGTACAAATTACTGGAGAAGAGGTTAGTTTTCTTTCCCCTACTTTGAAAGTACAGAATTAATTTGTATATCTTTACTCTGTAATTTCCTTGCCAATTTGAACATTTTTCCTCCATCTAAATCTATTGACTGTTTCATCACTGAACCAAGCAAAAAAATGCCCAACTTTCTGTGTGCCATTTTTGGGTTAAACATCTCGTGTTTTACTCAGTCTGACAATGGAATCGAAGTTGGTTTGCCTAGTTTCCTTTAAAATTCTGGGACCAATTTAACTACTGGATTGATTATAGGTGATGCCAGGTTTGAGGTCAGAGGTACCATCAGAGAGCTGGAAGTTCTAGGACCTGAGACTCTGCCCTTGACTTTCTATAACACGTTGACCTCTGACAGGAGACCAATCTCCCCTAATTTTTTGCCTTTTAAAATCTGACCTGGCAGAGATATGGGAATTTTGATAGTTACCTAGTATAGCAAAATTTAGCAGCCCAGAGGCCCAGGTGAGACTGAGTCATGCCATATGTGGTACAAGTCAATAAATATGGCCAAATGCTCACTGTGTCAGGCATGTACTAGGTTCGATAGAGAAGGGAATCAAAAGATGGAAAAAACATGCTTTAGGTCTTTGAGTAGGGAAAGCAGACACCTAAATAACTAGCCTTACCATCCACTTAATCAGTTGGCCTTGGGACCAGAGAATTAGCAGAACTCCTAATTCTCTGAGGCTCAGTTTCCTCTATATACAATGGAGGTAACAATGTCTTTCCACAGTACCCACCTTGGAGGACTGGATGAGGTTCCGGGTACAGTAATGGGATAGGTACTGGAGAGAGGTGCATGGACTGAAAAGCCGTCTCATTGAACTTTGTAACACGTCTACTATGGGAACCCTCCTAACTGAACATGGCACCAGGGAAGGAGGACTTTCCTTTTCATTAAAGAAGACTGTGTTAAATTGCTGTAGTGATGGGAGTTTGGCAACCACATGTGGCTAAGACAATCAGCAGGCGTGTGTATTTCAGCAAGAATCTTCTTTTCTGAACTTGCAGTTGAGAATTGATGCAAGACAAATGATCCCACAAAATCTCGTGACCAAGCTAGGTGGTTAGATGTGTATAGGTAACAATCACCTGGCAAAGCCAATTGATTCATTAAGATCGCCCAGTTCATCTGGAAACCAAAGGCTATAAAGACACCACGTGTTGCTTGAAGATCGGTTTTTTCGAGCGTGAGACTTCTACTACTCCTCAAATTTCACAAATATTATTGGTTAGGATGAATTAAAGTTTTCAAAGTGAGCTGACTTTAAAGAAAAATAAAGACCAGGCACGGTGGCTCACACCTGTAATCCCAGCATTTTGGGAGGCCGAGGAGGGTGGATCACCTGAGATCAGGAGCTCAAGACCAGCCTGGCCAATATGGTGAAACCCCACCTCTACTAAAAATACAAACATTAGCCAGGCGTGGTGGAGGGTGCCTGTAATCCCAGTTACTTAGGAGGCTGAGGCATGAGAATCGCTTGAACCCGGGAGGCGAAGTTTGCAGTGAGCCGAGATAGCACCACTGTACTCCAGCCTGGGCAACAGAGCGAGACTCCATCTTAACAAAAAAAAAAAAAAAAAAAAAGAAAAGGAAAAAAAAAAAAAATATGAAGTCACTAGAAGAGCAATAGGCAGTTTACAACATATTAACACTTTTTTTTCTTTTTTTGGAAACAGAGTCTCGTTCTGTTGCCCAGGCTGGAGTGCAGTAGCACCATCTCGGCTCACTGCAACCTCTGCTTCACGGTTCAATGGATTCTCGTGCCTCAGCCTCCTGAGTAGCTGGGACTATAGGCGCACACTGCCATACCTGGCTAGTTTTTGTATTTTTAGCAGAGACGGGGTTTCACCATGTTGGCCAGGCTGGTTTCAACCTCCTGACCTCAGGTGATCCGCCTACCTTGGCCTCCCAAAGTACTGGGATTACAAGCGTGAGCCACCATGCCCAGGCATAGTAAAACTTTTAACGTCCAACTGGTAACCACTGAGGTCCACTGATGAAAGGAATTCAGAGGGGAGGAAATGTTAACTGGAAACCTCAAGCCTCCAGATTTGCTTTCAGCTCACATTTCTCCTCTCTTGGTGCCTGAAATCACTTCTTCCCCTGTTTGCAAAGTCCTTTGTGTATGTCTCCACAATGGCCCTTATTCCATTGTCTGGAGGTTGTTTGCATCTGGTGTGTTTTCCTTCCCAGTGGTGAGCTCTCTGGGAAATTGCCTTGAACTCCCTGTAGGGCTGGACACATAAAGGTAAACTCTGAAGAACAGAATAAATGAGAGAATGGAAGCTCTATCTGCAGCTGCTTCCTGAGGATTAGAAAGCTTTGAGTCAAGGAAAAGGATGGAAACTTCGGTTCCTGGACTATTCAGAAAGCCAATTTGATTATTCAGGCAAAAGGAATCCATATTTTAGAAGTCAGATAGGTTTGTGGCTTTCCAGCATAGTAGACTTCTATTTGCAAGAACTCTGACCTAGCAGCTTTATTCATGGCAGATACAGGTGCTGACAGAAGAATCTGAAGGTTCCCTGTTTCTTTCGCTTTTTTATTTTTTAGAGAGAGTCTTACTCTGTCACCAAGCTGGAGTGCAGTGGTGCGATCATAGCTCAGTGCCACCATACCTGGCTAATTTTTAGATTTATTTTGTAGAGACAGGGTCTTGCTATGTTGCCCAGGTTGGTCTCGAACTCCTGGGCTCAAGCGATCTCCATCCCCCCAACCCCCACACCCTTGCCTCAGCCTTTAAAAGTGCTGGGATTGCAGGCATGAGCCACTGCATCTGACTTCTTCTGCATTTTTGGCTCAGCTGCTCCTGAGTGGAGTCTGAAGCTGGCTGTCTTTGACATATTCCCATCCCTCCATCCTCACCCCCACTCCTCCATTTGGATTTCCCTTCTTGCTTTCCGCTGGCTGTCAATGATTTCCTACTTAGCTATTGATATTTAATTGCCTACTCTTCCTTGAATCAAACCAATTTTTCAAGAAGACCACGAGTTGTTAGTGCAGTTAATTGAAAGGAATAAAGCCATAATGGTGGAATTATAGATGAAATGGAAAACCCCTTGAATTCTTAGTGATTTAGTCAACCACATGCTTTGTCTTCTTATAATACAAGTTCATCCTGGCAGCCACACAGAACAGTTATAACCAAGCTGTGCTGGCTAGCTTGTGCAAACCAGATATTAAGTGCACCAACTCTGAGTCAGGCTGACGGGTTCAAATCCCGGGTCTTCTACTTATTAGTTATGTGACTCTGGACAAATTATGAAACCTTTCCCTTTTTTTTTGAGGAAAAAAAAAAAAAAGTCTTGCTCTGTTGTCCAGGCTGGAGTGCAACAGCACAATCTTGGCTTACTGCAACCTCAGCCTCCCGGGTTCAAGCAATTCTCCTGCCTCAGCCTCCTGAGTAGCTGGGATTACAAGGCGCCTGCCACTACACCTGGCTAATTTTTGTATTTTTAGTAGAAACGGGGTTTCACCATGTTAGTTAGGCTGGTCCCGAACTCCTGACCTCAGGTGATCCGCCCGCCTCGGCCTCCCAAAGTGTTGGGATTACAGGTGTGAGCCACCACGCAGCCTCAGATCCATAAAACCTTTCTTAACCTGGTGCTTTGTCTGTAAAATAGGCCTGTGTTCCCTACCTCATCTGGATATTGTGTTGAAGGAGATAATCCATTTAAAAGACCACAAGGGCCTGGCCCACAGTTGGTGTTGAGTAAATGCTAGCCATTATTATTCCATTCCTGCATTGGAATGTCTGAATTTCCTCCTAGAGGTACAAAAACCTGATGTACAACCATTTATTTGAGTAGGCAGGATGTAACAGCTTGTAGTGGAGAAAAAAATAGTCTAACACTAACTTGCTGAGTGACCATGCCAACTCACTTTGGGTCTATTTCACATCTGTAAAATGAGAGGGAGAGGCAGGGGTTCCCAGGATGGAAAACTTAAATGTCTATACAGGCCAGATAGATAAAATCACTAGTGACTTGGGCTGGGTATAAGAACAGGGAGTTATGGTAAACTAGAGAGCTTTTCAACTCAGAGTGTGGTCTACTGACCAGGAGGATCGACAGAACCCTGGAGTTTGTTAGAAAGAGCAAAATCTCAGAAACCACCCCAGATCTATCCAAATGCAATCTGCATTTTAACAAGATCCCTCGTGATTTGTATGCTCATGAAACTTTGAGCCAGGCACGGTGGCTCATGCCTGTAATCCCAGCACTTTGGGAGGCAGAGGCGGGTGGATCACTTGAGTCCAAAGTTCAAGACCAGCCTGGCCATCATGGCGAAACTCCGTCTCTACTCAAAATACAAAAATTAGCCAGTCATGGTGGCACACACCTGTAATCCCAGTTACTTGGGAGGCTGAAGTACAAGAATCACTTGAACCTGGGAGGCTGAGGTTGCAGCGAGCCGAGATTGGGCCACTGCACTCCAGCCTGGATGACAGACTAACTGTCTCAAAAAGAAACAGACAAAAAAACAAACAAAAACAACCTTTGAGAAAATTGTTTTTTGTTTTTTTTGGGGGGGTGGGTACGGAGTCTCGCCCTGTAGTCCAGGCTGGAGTGCAGTGGCGCCATCTCTGCTCACTGCAACCTCCGCCTCCTGGGTTCACGCCATTCTCCCGCCTCAGCCTCCCGAGTAGCTGGGACTGCAGGTGCCCGCCATCACGCCCAGCTAATTTTTTTTTGTATTTTCAGTAGAGACGGGGTTTCACCGTGTTAGCGAGGATGGTCTCGATCTCCTGACCTCATGATCTGCCCGCCTCGTCCTCCCAGAGTGCTGGGATTCCAGGCGTGAGCCACTGCGCCCAGCCTGAGAAAATTGTTATGGTGCATAAGCCATCTAAAGGCATTCAAACATTTTCTTTCTTTCTTTCTTTTTTTAATGTTAGCCGAATAAACAAACTTCGGTTTTCATCAGGCCCTATGCTGCCAGCAAGTGACCCCTGTGGTTGGTGGAGGGCTCTAGGAGCTGCCAACTTCAGGGGTCTCGCTATCTGAGAGAGATTCTTTCATTAAAAGTTAGGGCTCTAGGTATGTGAATACGCAGCAAAGACCAAGCCTGGATTGCTTAGAACAGTAATTCCTGGAGTGGTAGGTGCCTGAAAAGTTACCCGCTGAGCCCTCCGCCTTCTGACAGGTAAACTGTTATTTCCCCCATTTTGCAGATAAGATAAATGAGGCCCAGGGAGACTCACTGACCCAAGTCTAGACACCACAAAGGGGTGATGGTGGGTATACTGCCCCAGGAAAGAAGATAATCTTGGGTTGTTAGAATCAGTGACCAGTTTCCAAGGCCTGGAAGGTTTATTGATTTCTTTATATTCTCCAATACATAATAACTGTTCTCTGTTTCTCTCGGCACCTCCCTGCGACTTCCTGGCAGCCCTGGGGACAGAGGGTTTCCTCCTTCTGGACAGAGAAGGCCCAGAGTCTGCTTCTGAACGGATATCCGGCCCGCAGGATGCAGAGGAGGCAAAGGCCTCATTGTTCTTTGGGGCCTGCCTGCCTGCCCCGCCCCCAGCCGTAGGACACTCGTGGCAGATCCCGGGTGACCGAAGACAGCCCATTTGCAGGAGTGGGGCCTTCGGAGCGGAGGGAGCGAGAAAACAGGGCTGATCACAGACCAGGAGTCTGATGTTCTGAGCATAATACTGGAAGGAGCTAAGAGCCCCAAAATAAATAAGACCGGAATTTAAAAACGTTAATCCCACGCCGGCTCGGCGCTGGCCTGGCTGTTACTCATTAACGCTCCCCACGGCGGAGACTCCGGCGACTCCGTCTGCGTTTTTATTACTTAATCTAGCTGGGTTTGGCTGCAGGGAGGCTCCTGGACTTGCTGGCCGGGTGTGCTGGAAGGCAGTTTATTCACAGAACGAGCGGCTTCCCACGGTGGACCCCGAGCCCCGGGCGCGGTCCGTGTAGACCCCGCGCCTGCGCCCCGCGGCCGCCCGGGGGCGCTCGGGTC
>NW_016814098.1:1195219-1207439 GCF_001698545.2 Rhinopithecus bieti
GACACAGAGGGAGGAAGAAGCGGCGGCGGCGGCGGCTGCTCCTCTTTGCAGAGGGGGAAACTCTTGGGCTGAGAGCAGGAATAATGCGGTAGGCAAGGCGGGCTGCTGGCTCCCCCGGCTCCGGCAGCAGCGGCGGCAGCCCGAGCAGCGGCAGCAGCAGCGGCAGCACCCCAGGCGCTGACAGCCCCGCCGGCCGGCTCTCTTGCTGACCGCCGACTGTCAATGGAGCTGGAAAACATCGTGGCCAACACGGTCTTGCTGAAAGCCAGGGAAGGTAAGAGGCAGGGCCGGTACGTGCCCGGCGCGTCCGTCGCGGGCCGGGGTGCGGGTGTCGGGCGGCGTGCGGGCTGGGGCTGCGCCCGTGCAGGATGCCCGCTGCCGGCGAGTGGGTCGCGAACAGGACACTTCGGAGAGCGGCTCTGCAGACCCTTCAGGGTTCTTGCCTTGAGGCTCAGATAATCTGGACTTGGGCTGAGAAGGTTGCAGGGATTTGGATGCTAACATATCTCCTAGTTTCCAGCGCTCGCCCTGCAGAGCGTGCCATCTCGGCAGCTGTTGAAAGGTCAGTTGGAAAAGCATTCATTCGGGGAGCGACGAGCAAACATGCACATAAAATAGCGTTTCAAGTCGGCCCGGGATGGTTCTGTGTGAACTGGTGTGTGTGTTCGGGGGGCGGGGGTGGAATGAGCAGAAGCCAAGTCTTTGCCTGCGCAGGCTGAGTTGATACAGACTATTGCTGGAAACCATCCGCTGGGATGTTTCTTAGGGAAATCCCGTCGTGTGGAAGGAAGCCTTTTAAAGGCAAAGTCAGATGTTGAGGAATTAGCCTTTTCATAGAATAATCAAAGGATGGCTGTACAGATCACCTAGAAAATAATTCAGTATTTCAGGTTTCTCTTTTCTGGGAGTGTGATAACTGAAATTGTTAGATTTTGGCTCAGTTAAGAAAAGAAAGGTAAGTGCGCTGGTGCTTTAGATATGTTTTCTATGCAAATCATTAGATTTCCTGCATTTAGCTGGCAGGAAATATTGTCTAAATGGAGTGTGTAAGATCCTGAGTCAAACCCTAAGAACACGTATTTTGACTGCCTTGAGATGAAAAACAGAAAAAAGGCGGGGGGTGGAGGGGAGGCCGAAACTTAGATGCTTCCTAAAATGATTGTGTTGTGTACATGTAAACATATATATTTAAGAATACCTGGAATTTATGTAATATCTTTTTCTTTTTTCTGGTCAAGATTTGAGCTGTAGTGTGCGACCTTTTCATAAAAGGGGAAGAGGTTTTGCCTTTCACGGGAGAAGGCTTTATTTGATACTTAAGGTAGGAGGCAGACTGAGTAAGGGCTTGACTTTAGAAGGATACTTGGTGAGCAGTCCATGAAAATGTTTTACCTACTTAATATTTTCATTCACCCACTTTGATGAATGAAGGGAAGACTTTCTGGCCAGCAATAAAACGATTCGTGTTTATTCAGCCGGTTCCATCACCTTGTGGCTCCCTACACACTGTGGGGGTAGGTGATGCATAGCCTTCCGTGGGCAGCGTTTCAGCAACTCAGCCCAGCATTCGTGTCTTGTGTCTTACTTTCGTCGTCACTTGTCACTCTAAAACAGCTAGTGGGCAAGGTTTATTTCAGAAGCCCTGAAGGGAGGCAGTGCTTTGAAAACCCCAGCAGAGTTTAAAATATACAGGTTAATCTCTCTCCCATTGCTTAGCTTTGGTGGGAATAAATTTTTAGCAGAGGCTTGTTACTTGGTGACTTCAGGTCTAAGGCCTGAGCTCTGTGTGTGTGTGTGTGTGTGTGTGTGTGTGTGTGGTTTTTTGGTTTTTTTTTCTTTTTTCCTAATCTGACATTTTTAGTGGACGCGATCAAGGTGGGTGCTGGTAGGCTCTTCCCTGGGTTGGGGAATGGTCCTGAAAGGGAGGAAGCAGAGAAAACAACCCTCCACCTCCCCCGCCACTCTTGCAGCCTTTGCAGCTGGCCACCTAGTGGTGGGACACGGTTGTATATCTCAGGATTCGGGGGCTGGGGAAGTTTTCACTCTCCCTCCATTCTGAAATTATTTCTTGGGAAATCACTGGGTCTGATGGTACTGGAGCCTTGCAAGTTTTGCTGGTTCCTCCTGTTGCCCAGGGAATCTGCCCCCTACATTTGCTGCTGTAGGTATTTGTTTGCCTGAGAAATGCTTTTTTTCTTCCCTGAACATTTCGTTGCTTGTTTTATGATGCTTTGCTTAGGGTGGGCAAAGTGATATCAATTCCACCGTCCCCCTCCAAATTGTTCTCCCCAGTATTTTTTCACCAACGCGAATTTGCTGTCTGATATTGTTAGTTAGGCCAACAAATTGGTTTTTTCCTTTTTTTCCCAGAGCCCTGGGGAAGAGAGCTGCAGGCTGGAAGCTTGTGTGAAGTGACCGACTCCCATTGGGGCAGAATTACAGTGGTTGAAAGTGCTCAAGAATGTGCCTTTCACTTTTTTTTTTCCTTTTAAAGGCTTTTTCAATTTTGCTGTGAGAGTTTGGTCGTCATCTCATGGTGAGAAAATAGCTCTTGATGATGCCTTGGAAATGGAGAGGGCCTGCGGAAGCTGGGAGAGACAGACACGTGAACAAGAAAAATTAATCATTTAATGGAAACCTCATTTAAAATTTGCATCTCTCCCTCTCTTTCTCACTTATGCCTAGAGGAAAGCCATGATTTTAAGTGCTTCCAGTTTCTTTTGGCTGGGCCTTTATTAGAGACTTGAGCCCATATATCCTAATTAGTATGGACACTTTTAGAAATTAAAGCAGTTTATTTTTCTCTTCTCAGTTCTTATATATTTGAATTTATTTTACTAAACTTAGTAATTCTCCAAATAACCATATTATCTAAATATTCAGAAATGACAGTTTCAGTCAGTTTAGTGAAGTATCTAATATAAAACCAGTACATTTAAAAAATCTGAGTTGTTTAAAAGGTTTAAAAACACTTCTTAAAGTTTCTTGTCAGTGGTTACAGATGAGAAATATAATTGACAAATGTGAAATTTTATTTAGTTCACTTAACAAAATACACCATAAACAATTTAAAATTTGACTTTCAAGTAAAAGTCACATTTGTCCCAAACAATAGAGAAACAGACCTTGAAGAAAGACAGGCACACTTTGCAAATGCTGTAAAATTATTTGTAGTTGTCCATGGTGGTAGACAACACTGGGGCCTATCTTTTCTTATTATTGTGCATTCTTAAAGACAGATGGCTCCTCAATTCACTGTATCTTCAAAGTCTTACCGTAATAAGACATAATATAAAGTGGAAAGCATTAATGTAGCAATAAAATAGAAAGCCTGTAAGTGGATTAGAGTACAATGATGGATTGTTAGTAATTAGAAAATATAGCAAGCAACCTCCACCCTTGTGACAATTATTTTAAAATAAGAAAAGGTAGAGATATGGGTTCAAGATTTTAAACCACGGAAATGTATTTTGGGGCCTGTTTATTTGTCCTGGGTCTCATGAGAAAACATCAAGTCGATCACTTTTAGGAACTTTAGATTGCTCTCCTAAAAAGTGGTTAAGGAAAAAAGGAAAGAAGTTGAGACTGAATTCATGGCAATTTATGGAAATGAGCTAAGTGATTAAGCATTTCATGAAAAAGAGGCCCAGACTAACTCTATCTATCTATTTATTTACATTTCAGAATCTCAGGAAATTGGCAGGCAGCTGATGTTGAAATAACAGTGAGAAGGAGAGTTTGCTGAGTGCCTTTCGTGTGTTTCTTTCTGGTTTTATTGTTGCAGGAAAGGTTTTCGTGTTTTTCTCATCTTCTAGATCTGTTGCCTTTCTTCTGAGTGAACAGTGGTGAGAAAACATTTTGCAAGGCTCTGCTTTTCCTTTCTTCACAGGCCAGCAGTAGCCATATCTGATCAATAAAGGTATCTGAATGAATATTGATCACATTTGCCTGAGGCACTAGCAAGCACAGGAATTGAGAAGTTAGGACTGTAACAACTTTGCCATTTGTCACCATTGCCAAAAATTAGAATACACAGGAACCGTTTTCTCAGGTAACTCTGTGACTTGGCTGGATCTTCCTGATGATCAAGATTAGCATCCCAGGGGCCTGGGAGAGGTTAGGGAGGGCAGGAGGAAGGAGTGAGCCAGCATCCAGCCCTGGTGGGGCAAGCTAGCCGTGGACAGACTTAGCATTCCACAGTACGCCTGAAAGCCCTGCACCTCTTTCCCTTGCACCCTTAATTCATGGTGATAAAACCGAAACACGGTGAATTAGGTTATTAGAACATTGGAACGTCTCTGAAGCCCAAAGCCGTCTTATTTAGATTGCTATGTGAAGGCATACTTGGAGGCATACGTACTCCACCCGGAAGCTTCTCCTTCAGTTTTAATGTTAATCTTACCAAGAGACAGCTTTCATCCTGGTGAAGGCAACTCGGTGTGTGTAAAAGCAGCCTGGCCTGTTAAACACAATGCCGTTAAATGAAACTGCCTTTCATTTTTTTTTTTTTTTTTTTTGAAGTTTCCTTTTCAGTACTGACAACTTGGAGGCAGAGAAACCAAAAGCAATGTTTTCAGAAGGCCTTGCTTTCTTAAAGATTTCAAATGATGATGGTAGTTAATCTGGCTGCCTGTTTTAAAAACCATCAGATAAATGCCCACAAGGCTCTCATCTTTCAGTAGCTTAGCTGCTGCTTGTCAGATTCGAAACTCCAAAGCACTGGACTCTTCCAGTGCCCAAACTAATCCTTGTTTAAATTATGTCTTCAGAAGCTATAACTCTTGTAGTGGCTTGCTAAATGATAGCCTTTGGATCTGGGTTGAAGACTTCCAGAATGCCCAAGTGAATTTCAGGAGCAGGCTCAATGTTTAACCAAATTCACCTTTACCAAGGGCTGTTCAATCCATATCTGGGATGCTTTAAATAAAACTATCCAGGACTGTGGGCAATACTTGAAGTTAATATTTGTTGCCAGTATGTTTGGAGTGCAAAATAAAGCATTGTAATGTCTAGACATTTTTGAAATAAAAAAGTCTTCTGGTTACCAAAAGGCATTATTGCCATAGATCATGCAACTCAGAGGTGAAACTTGAGAAAACAGAAAGTGACTGCCAACAGGTGACACATTGAAAAGATAATTAGGAATTTCCTCGATCATACAACCCTCAGCACCCATTTCTCACATGGAAATAGTATAGTGGAGCTGAGTGTGGTGGCACAGCCTGTGGTCCCAGCTACTCTGGAGGCTGAGGAAGATCATTTGAGCCCAGGAGTACTGGTCTGGAGTGAGCTTATGCCTGTTGGGTATCTGCAGTAAGCTCGGCATCAATATGGTGACCTTTCAGGAGTGGGGACCACCAGGTTGCCTAAGGAGGGGTGAACTGGCTTGATAGGAGACAGAACAGGTAAAAACTCCCGTGCTGATCAGCCGTGGGATTGCATCTGTGCATAGCCACTGCCCTCCAGCTTGGGCAACAAGAGGCAAGACCCTGTCTCTAAAAATAAATAAATAAACAAATGGGATAGAAGAGAATATTGAAGACAAAGGGATGAAGGCTTGATTTTAAATGATTAAAATGGGCCGGTCATGGTGGCTCATGCCTGTAATCCCAGCATTTTGGAAGGCCAAGGCAGGCGGATTACCTGAGGTCAGGAGTTTGAGGTCAGCCTGGCCAACATGGTGAAATCCCGTCTCTACTAAAAATACAAAAATTAGCTGGGTGTGGTGGTGCCCGCATGTAATCCCAGCTACTTGGAAAGCTGAGGCAGGAGAATCACTTGAACCCGGGAGGCAAAGATTGCAGTGAGCCAAGATTGCACCACTGTACTCCAGACTAGGTGACAGAGTAAGACTCTCTCAAAAAATAAAAATAAAAAATTAAAATGTATGGTGGTCTTAAATAATAGGGTTGATTTCTACTTTAAAACATATCCTGTTATATTTCAGTGGAAATTTTTATTTAAAATATTCAAAATATTGAAAAGATGTATTTTTTGGGGCAGAGAGAATGTCATTCCTTTTATTGCCATCCAAAACTGGAGGAAGCATTTCATTTTGTGTAAAACCATGCTACTTTTTTTTTTTTTTTTTTTGAGACGGAGTCTCGCTCTGTTGCCCAGGCTGGAGTGCAGTGGCCAGATCTTGGCTCACTGTAAGCTCCGTCTCCTGGGTTAACGCCATTCTCCTGCCTCAGCCTCCCCAGTAGCTGGGACTACAGGCGCCCGCCACCTCGCACGGCTAGTTTTCTTGTATTTTTTAGTAGAGACGGGGTTTCACCCGGTTAGCCAGGATGGTCTCAATCTCCTGACCTCGTGATCCGCCCGTCTCAGCCTCCCAAAGTGCTGGGATTACAGACTTGAGCCACCGCGCCCGGCCAAACCATGCTACTTTTAAAAGAGAAAGTCCTTACTTCCTGACTGGACCCTTCTCCCACCCCATTTCTCATTTTGAGGAAACCATTCTTGAATAGACTTCTGAAAGTCTTACAAGGATAAAATTTATTTATTCAGCATTTGGTTGTTGAAGGACCAAGTGCAGAGGTGACATTTGGGTGTCAGCCTTAGATAAATACAGCCTGAAATGAGTGAAAAGATGCAAGTGGGCACCGCCATTCTCTTTTTACATGTTTTTTTGTTTGTTTTTTGTTTTGTTTTGAGACAGAGTCTGCTCTGTCGCCTAGGCTGGAGTGCAGTGGCGCAGTCTGGGCTCACTGTACCCTCTGCCTCCGGGGTTCAAGTGATTTTCCTGCCTCAGCCTCCTGAGTAGCTGGGATTACAGGTACCCGCCATCAAGCCTGGCTAATTTTTGTATTTTTAGTAGAGGTGGGGTTTCACTGTGTTGACCAGGCTGGTCTCAAACTCCTGGCCTCAGGTGATCTGCCGGCCTTGGCCTCCCAAAGTGCTGGGATTACAGGTGTGAGTCATTGCACTCGGTCTCTTTTGACATTTTTTAACTGGTCAACTAGGTGTGAACAGAACTGGATTTTTTCCCCCCGAATTGCTGAGGCTTACTGGGGTGTGACCTACTCACCTGTGTAGACTGTGTTGACTCTGCTGTGCCTAGAATTTGGACAATGACCTGAGGGACCAGTATGTGATTTAAGCATAATTTAAAGATTATACTTGAAGAATAGACCTGAATCTGGAAGACAACTAATTTTTTGGGGCACTATGGGGTTTTTTGTTTTGTTTTGTTTTTTGAGACAGGGTCTTGCTGTCACCCAGGCTGGAGTGCAGTGGTACGATCTCAGCTCACTGCAACCTGGACCTCCTGGGCTCAAGTGATCCTCCCACCTCAGCCTCCTGAGTAGCCTGGACTACAGGCTGGTGCCACTATCCCTGGCTAATTTTTGCATTTTTTGTAGTGATGGGGTTTTGCCACGTTGTCCAGGCTGGTCTCTAACGCCTGGGCTCAAGCAGTCCATCCACCTTGGCCTCCCAGAATGTTGGAGCCACCACACCTGGCCAACACTGTGTTTTTATGAGGGTCTGTTCCTAGAAATGGAAACATTAAAAACAATGACAAAAAGACCCTTTGGTTGAGGAATGCCAAGATCCAGGAGGAAAACTGGTGTGCCATGGCACCTTCCAGGCAGAGCAGTTGTTCAGGGCAGAGGCCTGGGCAGTGGAGCGGCTGCAGTTCTGCAGTGAAGATGGTGGAGGCTGCATTCCTTTCTGGCTTTCTGTTGGCATTGGCGTGGGTATGTCCTTTGACATAAGCCTGTCACAGGGAATGACCGAAAAGATTAAAGGCACCTATTCCTCTTCAGGAGCTCTGTTCAATGTGGCAGCCACTAGCTGTATGTTGTTATTTATACTTAAATTAATTAAAGTTAGGAATTATGTTCCTGGAGCATGCAAACCACATTTCTAGTGCTCAGTAGCCACGTGTGGCTAGTGGCCACTGTATTGGACCATGCATATAGAAGATTACCATCATTGCAGAAAGCTCATTGGGACAGAGCTTCTCTAGAGGGTTCTGTGCATTTAGTGAGTATGATAACCCCGTGACTTCTGACATGAAAAATTAGGGAAAATTAAAAGAAGCAGTGGGAGGCAGGGAGTTGGGGAGAGAGGCAGTGTGGAGGAGAGGGAAAAAGAGAGATGAGAGGGGGAAATGGATAGGAGAAGGAGAAAATAGAGGAGGGGTTGCGGAGAGTGAGGAAGACACTGAGGAAGGGGAGGGGGCTGCACCATGGAGGAGGGGTGAAGGCAGGGGTTGGAAGTTGGGACTGACTCACCTAAGAGGAAATTCAGGTCAGGGACAATCATGGATGGTGGCGGGGATCGGGGGTTAAGCTACCATATCCTCCCCCACCCCCTTTTTCATATCTTGTTGGGAAATTTGCCTAAATTGAGCAACTGACTTTCCTGATTCAAATTAAGTGCATGATACAGACACATACAGAGCCCCATGTTCCTTCCTGAAATTCCTAATGTGGGGATGTTTTAAAGCAGTCATTTTATTAAAAAAAAAAAAAAAAAACAATTAAGTTGCGTAAGTGTGGCAGATCTACAGCAGGACTAGAAAGAACCTCCACAGGCAGGTGATCTAAAATGGGGGTGAAGACAGGCAAACCCATTTTAAGGGTTTTCATTTTTTCTGAACTGGGGAGATATCAGGAGGAAGGTATATTTAAAGATGCCAAAGAAACTCACTATTCTTGTATCCACTTGAAAATAATTTCTCCTTAAAAACTGTTTCTTGTGAGATTTGAAACATTTTAACAATAACTCAGAGCACACTTAGAAAGAAGGTAAGTATTTGAAACAATGAAGCAGTTGGTTGCTTGTTCCCTGCTGTCCGAAGCAAGGGAGTCTGAGTCAACTGGTGACATCCTCCTAAACTAGGCCAATTTTGATAGGGCCTACCGTGTTTCTAAGAACTTGTAATCTGTGGAATATCAAGAATTTTTTTAGAAAGGTAATGATGAAATGAACCCCAAGGACAACTTCTGGGTCCTGTGCAGAAAGCAAGGATAAACAGATAAGCTGAGATAAACAGATAAGAACATTCCTCTCTCCTGAAGTGGCAGAGGCCACAAAACTGCTGGTGCCTCGGCTTCCCTGAGCCTTCTCAGCTGATCTACTGCCCTGTCCTCTGTTTCCTGTGTAGAGGTTACCCTTGGTTTAACAGATGGGGAAGCTGAGATGAAAGAAAGGAAGTCAGGGCCGGGCGCTGCGGCTCATGCCTAATCCTAGCACTTTGGGAGGCTGAGGCAGGAGGATTGCTTGAGACCAGGAGTTCAAGATCAGCGTGGGGAACATAGCAAGACCCCCTATCTCTACAAAAAATAAAAAAATAAAAATGGCCAGGCGCGGCGGCTCACGCCTGTAATCCTAGCACTTTGGGAGGCTTGAGGCAGGAGGATTGCTTGAGGCCAGGAGTTCAAGACCAGCATGGGGAACATAGCAAGACCCCCCCCCATCTCTACAAAAAATAAAAAAATAAAAATGGCCAGGCGCAGCGGCTCACGCCTGTAATCCCAGCACTTTGGGAGGCTGAGGCAGGAGGATTGCTCGAGGCCAGGAGTTCAAGACCAGTGTGGGCAACATAGCAAGACCCCTATCTCTACAAAAAATAAAAAAATAAACATGGCCAGGCATGGTGGCTCATGCCTGTAATCCCAACACACTGGGAGGTCAAGGGGGGTGGATCACTTGCAGTCAGGAGTTCAAGATCAGCCTGACCAACATGGTGAAACTCCATCTCTACTAAAATTACAAAATTACCTAGGGGGTGGTGGGCACCTATAATCCCAGCTACTTGGGAGGCTGAGGCAGGAGAATCACTTGAACCTGGGAGGCTGAGGTTGCAGTGAGCCGAGATCGTGCCACTGCACTCCAGCCTGGGTAACAGAGTGAAACTCCATCTAAAAGATAAAATAATATTTAAAAAAACACATAAAAATAAAGAAAGGGAGTCACCTGTTCAAGGTCACCTGAACTGTGGACTTTTGGGGAGCAATTGCAAGTGGATCTCCCCTACCCTCCAAAGTGCTTTTATGTTCCAAAATAAATCTTTCTTCCTTCCTTTCGTAATATATGCCCAAACAACAAACTCTTCTCGAGGTGGTAGGGTTTTTAAGTGTAAATACCCATGAGGTTGTAATTTTGGAGGAGAAAGAGTGTCTTTGTCAGATTCCCTGGGAAAAGGGGCAAATTGGGAATTTAATTTCCCTCTCAGACCGTGATTTCAGCTACAGCCAGTTTGAGAGCAACTGGGTAAAGTAATTCCTACTAGGTTGTAAATGACTGATGGGTGAATCCTCAAAGTAGATGTTTCCATTTTGAAAGTCGAACTGTGTATCAATACAACTGAATCTGTGTTTGAGGACAGGTCAGGATGCATACATGCCATACATAAGTGCCTGTACACACATATGCACCTATGTGGTATGATCGCCTCTGGAGACCCATTACCTGTACTCACTCGCTGCCTGGGCCCCTCCTACCAACACATGGGACAAGCAAGGCCAGCCTCTTGCATTCTTTTTCCCCTCAGCAGGGCTAGTGGCCAACGAATTGCCCCCAAGGGACAGGATGTGAAGCCCCATGGGTGGTGGTGGTGGGGACAGCCGTGGGAGTTTAGGTGTGGGCCACATCATTGGCAGCAGCACCACCTCCTTTCCGTGGCAGAGGCAAGAGGTGGGCAGTGGGCACGCCAGATCTGCTGGCTCGCCACGCACAGCTCCCATCTGCCCTGTGCCGTGCTTCCCTGGCCGCTTACTGCCCCTTAGGAGGTTCTTGCCCTCAGTTGCCTCTGCGTGACAGTGGCACCTTATGTGTAGGCTCAGGTCTCTGTAGCCCTCTTTACTTACTACCCAAGTAGGGGATTAGAGATGGGGAGGGTTTTTCTTGCAGATTGCAGGGCATCCCCACCTCCTCCTCAAAGAGAGGGTATGAAGTGGCCTTTTCCCCCAGAAAAGCTGTCTCTGGATGAACCCCTTACCATTTTTCAGTGGTAACCTTGAGTGTTTGCATTTAGGAACCACGTCAACTTCTTTGTGTGTGTGTGTTGAGTTAATGTTGCTTTGTGAGGAAAGGGAGTGTGTAAGAGCCACGTAAAATTCCTTGGGGGTCCACGGTCAGACTTGAGATCCTGGTGGGAAGGCAACCTGGGTGTCAGTCCCTGATGATGAGGGCACAGGAAGCCATGCCTTTGATCTGCTCCTGCAGAGAAGGTGTAGCTCTGAACTTACCCACTCCGGGAAGGGAAGGGGTGGGGGTAGGAGATAGAATTACCCAACTGCTGGATAGAGAGAACCCAGCCAGTGTAATTGCTTTGCATGTCTGATGAAAAGTCTTGTGAAACCTCATTTGAAAATGGAATTCCATCCTGGCATGGGTCTTAGCACTGCTTCTGACATGGAAACAAGCTGGAGAAGGTCGACAAATGGCCCAGGAAGAACAGCTTTAAGTGGCTGGTGCAGAAATGGGTCCTGCTTGGTCTTAATGTTTTCTGTTAATACTCTCAGGAGGAGCTTGTTGGGATATGTAGATAACATCCCGGGAGAAGGAACTCCTAGCTCTAGGAAGAACAGGGGTGGAGTAAGGACAAAGAATTGGGCCATCGACTTGAATAGCAAAGGATACCTGAGGATCCAACTTTTCTCAAGCCAAATGCTGTCGTGGATTGATGCCACTAAGTCTGCTGTCACAGATTAGGGAGGGTGTATGTCCGATGAATATGTTCCTGGAACATAGTAGGTGTTCAAAAATATTTCCAGAATGAATGACTGATGCTACACAGCTTGAGTATCCCTAATCCAAGAATCTGAAATCCAAAATCTGAAACTTTTTTTTGAAACAGAGTCTTGCTCTGTCACCAGGCCAGAGTGCAATGGTGTGATCTCAGTTTACTGCAACCTCCGCCTCCCAGGTTCAAGTGATTCCCCTGCCTCAGCCTCCCAAGTAGCTGGGACTATAGGCGTGTGCTGGGCGTTTTTTGTACTTTTAGTAGAGAGGGGGTTTCACCGTGTTAGCCAGGATGGTCTCGATCTCCTAACCTCGTGATCCACCCGCCTCGGTCTCCCAAAGTGCTGGGATTACAGGCGTGAGCCACTGCACCCGGCCCAAAATCTGAAACTTTTTGAAAGCCAACATGATGCATACAAAATGATCATTGGAGCCTGCCTTCCTTCCTTCCCCCCTTCCTTCCCCCCTTCCTTCCCCCCTTCCTTCCTTCCTTCCTTCCTTCCTTCCTTCCTTCCTTCCTTCC
>NW_016814098.1:1207848-1223928 GCF_001698545.2 Rhinopithecus bieti
TCCCTCCCTCCCTCCCTCCCTCCTTCCTTCCTTCCTTCCTTCCTTCCTTCCTTCCTTCCTTCCTTCCTTTTTTGAGACAGGGTCTCACTCTCTTGCCTCAGCTGGAGTGCAGTGGCACCATCATAGCTTAGCTCACTGCAGCCTTGGCCTCCTGGGCTCAAGTGATCCTCCTGCCTCAGCCTCCCAAGTAGCTGGGACTACAGGTGCACACCACCACACTTGACTTATTGGAACATTTTGGATTTTAGATTTTCAGATTTGGGATGCTCAGCCAGTATAATGCAACTGTTCCAAAATCCAAAAACATCAGAAATCCAAAGCACTTCTGGTCACAAGCATTTTAGATAAGGGATACTCAACCTGTGTTTATGTTATGTGATAGTGAAGAAGAGAGCCGAGAAAGTGATATCCTCAAGAAATAGCCTTGGGGTCACAATAAATGGTATATTAGGAAATGATTCAACATGGTTAAGAAAGGTTAACTAAGGTTATAGGGCAAATCGGAAAATGTTTTCCAAATGTTTGTCTTAACTGTGAAAAATGTTTGGAAAACTCCCCCTCCCCCCTAATTTGGAAGTGGTTTGTTTTAGTCGTACTGGAAGAAATAAATATTTGCATTACACCGAACATTTGGGGCAAACAGTTCTCCCCAATTCTGAGGCTCTGTGTGAGTAGGAGGAGATGTTTCATGCCGATAACACTCATCCCTTTTTTGGCCAAATCGAAGGTAACTTTGGATGTGAGCTTCACATGCTTTTCACAGCACTGCTAGAATGAGACTGAGCAAATGGAAAGAAAAGAGGAAGCCAAGCAGCTTGATCCTTCCAGACCTGGGGATGGCTGATGACCTGGCATTTGAAGGATGTAATCGTTAAAGAAAAATTGCCTTTCTGCTCATGGGCAGGGAGGCTGGATCCAATTAAGACAAGGAAAACGTATGTTAACTTGGAGGAAAAATTTCTAAACAGTCAATTCGGTAATCCTCTCTGAAGAGGAAGAGGCCAACATGATGAGGCTTTATGGATGGTGCCAAGCCCTGTGATATATAATAATTAGTAACCACTGGTTATTTTGCCGCACACTCATTCTCCAAACCACTAACCATTGCTTGGGATGGAATGCACCAGGCCTAGATATTTGCCCCAGATGTGTTCCCTTCAGCAGTATCCAATTAGAGGGATTTTTACAAATTAAAGCTTAATTCTCTATAATGTATAGCAAAATATAAATTAAGGAAGGAGAAACCCGATTTCCTTGGTTGGTTCCATGGGTTATGGAGGTGAGGGCTAGTCTTCAGGTGCACCTCTTAATTTATGCTTAAGCAGCTAGTGGTGACTGTTCTATATCATGGTCCTTGGTATTTTTGCTGTGTTTTTGGTAGCTTAAAAACATTTCAGAGGCCGGGCATGGTGGTTCACGTCTATAATCCCAGCACTGTGCACTTTGGGATGCCGAGGTGGGTGGATCACCTGAGGTCAGGAGTTTGAGACCAGCCTGGCCAACATGGTGAAACCCCATCTCTACTAAAAATACAAAATTAGCCGGGTGTGGTGGCACACGCCTGTAATCTCAGCTACTCAGGAGGCTGAGACAGGAGAATCGCTTGAACCTGGGAGGCGGAGGTTGTGGTGAGCTGAGATCACGCCACTGCACTCCAGCCTGGCTGACAGATTAAGACTAGAGCTCAAAAAAAAAAAAAAAAAAAAAAAAAAAAATTTGCAAAGGTAGTACTCACTAAAGAAAGTCCAGACCAGACGTGGCTCACGCCTGTAATCCCAGCACTTTGGGAGGCTGAGGCTGGCAGATCACCTGAGGTCAGGGGTTCGAGAAGAGCCTGGACAACATGGTGAAACCCCATCTCTACTAAAAATACGAAAAAAATAGCTACTTGGGAGGCTGAAGGGAGAGAATGGCTTGAACCCAGGAGGCAGAGGTTGTAGTGAGCTGAGATGGCGCCACTGCACTCCAACCTGGGGGACAAAGTAAAACTTTGTCTCGGGGAAAAAAAAAAAAAGTCCAAGGACCGTGTAAAACGTCTCTCTCTCTTCCCATGCGCCCCTGCTACCAATCCCACCACTCAGAAATAATTAGCATCAGCATGTAGGTGACCGTTTTCCTAAATCTCTGTATATGCGCATACGAACATCTAGATAGAACTTTACACCAAATGGGTCCCAGTGTGCACACTGTTCTGCAGCTGTTTTCAGTCCACAGTGTGCTACAGAGCCTTTCCATATCTGTGTTTATAGTTTCCCATGAAATGGATGGGTGTCAGGAAAAATTGTGAAAGACTTTGGAAGCTGAATGCTGTTTCAATGGAATGCTGGGTATGTTCTAGCAGACTCTTAGGGGTTATCCAGTTCTAAAGGGGTCTATGTTTTTCATTGTCTTTGACTAGTTTGATAATATATTTAACCAAGCTCCTAAAGTGGGCCATTTAAATTATCTAATTTTAAAGTAATAATATAAAGGAATATCCTACTCATGATATATTCATCTTTATGCACTTATTTTAAAGACTTCTGTTTTTTTCCTGTGGGAGTAGCTGCCTAATAACATCCCCTTTCCTCTTTGGGAAGAATCATAATAATTTGTGAAACAGGCTTCAGTGACCCTAGGGATGTACAATGCAGATTTTCTTGTGAGAAAGGAGCGTGATACATGTGACATGACATTTCTGAGACCTTTGGGACTTAACATCCCTCACCTCTGAGTAATCAGTTATCTTTCCTATGGTATTCAAAGTTTGAATTAGGGAAATTAAGGTTGAGTTTAGTCAAAGACTTTAGTTGTGGATGACTTTTCAGTTGCCTTTGGGTTTTGCATGTGTAAATCAGGCAGGGGGTCCACTCAGAAAACAAGCCCACAGCCTTGAAAAGGTGTCCCGGATCTCTCACTGTGGATCAGTAGGTCTGGGAATTGTTTTTGCTGTTGCTGTTATTATTATTCTAATTTGAGAAAGAAGGAAATCAAGCTCAGAGAGGTGAAGTGGTTTTCTGAGATCACGTACCAAGGAACCACTTCCCCTTATTCCTGTGGTGCTAACCCATTGCTTCATTTTTCATATTTGAGGGCTTTTGCGTTTGGTTGTACATTGTACAATTCTAGGGAGGCATTGTTCCCATCCTAAAGCTGGTAGATTCGTAAATGTATCAGGTCGGGGGGCAGGAAGTGTCTTGAGGAAGGGACGCCCCTTCTTAATCCCCTCCAAGTGCCGCCTGTGCTGGTGCCAGTTCTCCTGAGGTCATTTGCCGGGTCTTTGATCTGGCACAGTATCCTCCTCTGTGGAATTCTGTAGCTCTTCCTCTGGTAACTGCTTTGACTAAAGGTTTGCATGGAATTTACCTAGACTAGGGCTCTGTTTTCTATTCACCTGAGAATAGAAAACGCCCATAAAAACAGCATGACACAAAACAAATCAGTGGCCCCTCCTCCTGCTCTGCCTCCCTCTGAGATAAGCTTGGCATGAGGGCATAGTCCAGAGCCCCATGGCCTTCAGTAATTTTGTAACAACTGGAGGAGAGTGGCATTTTCTTTCTGGAAACATTTGTAGATGTCTGAGCTCGCTCTACATGGAGAAGGGCTGCCCCTTCACCGGGTGCTGAGGCTGTAGGCTCCGTGTCCTGTCAGAGTGTGGGAGGGAGCTCCTCACACTGAAGCCAGCTTCTTCCTTCCCCAGAGAAGGGATCTGGGGGCCAAAAGGGGCCCACATGGGTGGCCATGCAGGAGCAGAAAGAGGCTCCAATGCAGGATGAGTCCCCTGGCCTGGATTTTCCTCCAGGGCAGCTCTGCAACTCTAACACCCATCCCCAGGCTGTGTGTTGCCTAGGGATACCTAATAAGGTGCCACAAATTTGGTGGCTTAGAACAACAGACATCTATTGTCGCACAGTTTTGGAGGCCAGACGTTTGAAATCAAGGTGTGCGCAGGGCCATGCTCCCTCTGAAGGGACCCGGGGAAGATCTGTTCCAGGCCTCTCTCCTTGGCTTGTTGGTGGCTGTCTTCTCCCTGTGCCTCTTCCTCTTGTGTGTCTGTCCCTGTGTCCAGAGTTATCCTTTGTATAAGGACACCAGTGCTATTGGATCACGGCCCACTTGAATGACCTCATTTTAACTTGATTACCTTTGTAAAGATCCTATTTCCAAATACAGTCACATTCTGAGGTACTGGGGGTTAGGACTTCAACATAATCTTCTTTGGAGGACACAGTGAACCCTGGAACACAGGCCCTGCCTGTACCGAAGCAGCAGCTCTTGGGGAAGAGCCTGTATTTTTAAAACAGGAGGTTCTGAGGATGAACCAGGCATGGGAACTGCTGCTCTGTAGAACCCTGGAGCTGGTGGGTTTTCTGAGTGCCTTCCGAGATTATATTGGAGATCGAGAGTACTTTGACCGGGTCCTCAAATAGGAGTCTGCAGATTCCCTGGTGGTTGATTTCTGTCTTCTACTCAAATCTTTCTAGAGATGGAGAACTCATACCTTCTTCTAAGCAGCCTATCTCATTTTGAACCACTGGATTAAAAATATCTATATTATTATATATTTTATATATATGCATATATACATCTATATGCATATATACATCTATATACATATGTACATGAATGATAGACTTCTTGCCTCACCCACTAAATTGTAGACTTCCTGAGGGCTGGCACCAGGGCTTTTTGTTTGTATCTTACTGGAACTAACCAGATGCTAAGGGTAAACCCAAGGCTGCCTATCAAGACCTGCTATACCTGGCGCCATGTTAACCCATTAGGTCCTGGTTCTGCTCTTTGGAGGTATCCAGGATAAATACACCACTCTTTGCCTGAGGGGATCCTTCTAATATTAGAAGACAACTATGATACCCACTGTAGAACTAAAACCAGAACCCCGAGTCAGGCACGGTGGTACACAACTGTAGTCCCAGCTACTTCCAAGCCAGGAAGATCACTTGAGTCAGGAGTTCTGGGCTGCAATGTGCCATGATTGTGCCTGTGAATAGCCACTGCACTCCAGTCTGGGCAACAGAGTGAGACCCTGTCTCTTAAAAAACAAACAGACAAACAAAGCCAGAACCCGGCCCTCCAGATTCCCAGACTGTGCTCTCATTGTGCATTGCAGCCAAGTAACAGGCATATACCAACCTTAGGATAGAATTTGTTAGCAGGAGGGAATGGTGTTGTTGCTAACATCTGGCAAAGCTCAAGGCTTAATAACTTGCCAGAAGTGGGATCAAGTCACCTACTTTTTATTTATTTATTTATTTTTTATTTTATTTACTTTACTTTTTGAGACGGAGTCTCGCTCTGTCGCCCAGGCTGGAGTACAGTGGCACGATCTCAGCTCACTGCAACCTCCACCTCCCGGGTTCAAGTGATTCTTTTGCCTCAGCCCCCTGAGTAGCTGGGATTACAGGTGCCTGCCACCATGCCCGGCTAACTTTTGCATTTTTTTTTAGTAGAGACGGGGTTTCACTATGTTGGTCAGGCTGGTCTTGAACTCCTGACCTCAGATGATCCAACCGCCTCGGCCTTACAAAGTGCTGGGATTACAGGTGTGAGCCACCCCGCCCGGCCTAGTCACCCACTTTTTAATTTTCGAAGTAACATGGTATCTTCTCCTGCTGTGCATTGAGGCAAGATGTCTCCGTTCCACTGAAAGCTCAGTCGGGGAATGTGCCACTCACGTGCTCTGTGGCTCCTCTCCAAGTGAAACCTTCCTCAGCTGCATAAATGTGCAGCTTGGCCAGGTGATCCTGGGGGCTCTTCTTACCCTTCAAATCCTGAGAATTTGTGGGTACGTTTTCCACTGATAATTCAACTGTGGGTACTTTAGAATAAAATTTGATGTTAATTTGAAGAGCAGGCATTACACATTAAAATAAAAATTACCCCAAGGAAAGAATGAGAACCAAGAGGGGTTACATTTGTAGGAGAAATAAACAGGAAAAAAACCCACTGCTGCTAATTTAACTGATTCTCGCAAGCCAAGAAAGGCAAATGCATGATTCTAGTGTTTTCTTTAGTAGATTACAGAAAGGAAGATTAAATCAAAAGTCAAAAATAAACAGTTTGATTATCCTACACTGTATTATCTTAATAAACTATCTTCCTGGAAAGTTTAAAAATACACAGTACTTCATCTGGCCAAAGAAAACAGTAAGTAAATATTGTTGAGAAAATGTAAGAATTTTCCATCTAGACATGAGGGATGGAAACATTGCCATGTGGACATGAAGACATCCCACAAAGAGTGAGAGAGTGATAGGTATTACGTACCTTTTAAGGCTTGTTGTCGGGGACACTGTTGTCATACATGGGGGAAGAGGTTGGGAGGGCAGTGGGCCCTACCAAGCACTCTTGTGGGCTCCTGGCAAATCCTCACCCACTTCTGCATTCTCCTGCAAGGTTTGTCTAGATACCCGCCATATACTGACTGCTGGTGCTCAGATTTCATAGTTTAGGGTGATTTGGAGAGGACCACTGATTTTCTTTTTTTTTTTTTTTTGAGATAGATTCTCGCTCTGTCACCCAGACTGGAGTGCAATGGCGTGATCTTGGCTCACTGCAACCTCCGCCTTCTGGGTTCAAGCAATTCTCCTCTCTCAGCCTCCTGAGTAGCTGGGACTACAGGTGTGTGTCACCGTGCCCAGCTAATTTTTTTTTTTTTTTTTTTTGAGACAGAGTCTTGCTTTGTTGCTCGGGCTGGAGTGCAGTGGTGTGATCTCAGCTCACTGCAAGCTCCACCTCCCGGGTTCCTGCCATTCTACTGCCTCAGCCTCCTGCAGAGCTGGAACTACAGGCACCCGCCACCACACCCTGCTAATGTTTATATTTTTAGTAGAGACGGGGTTTCACCATGTTGGCCAGGATGGTCTCGATCTCCTGACCTCATGATCTGCCCGCCTCGGCCTCCCAAAGTGCTGAGATTACAGGCATGAGCCACCGCGCCTGGCTAATTTTTGTATTTTTAGTAGAGAGGGGTTTCATCATATTGGCCAGGCTGATCTCGAACTCCTGACCTTGTGATCCGCCCGTTTGGCTCCCCAAAGTGCTGAGATTACAGGGGTGAGCCACTGTGCCCAGCACCATCATCTTCTTTTTTTTTAAAATTTAATTTAATTTTATTTTATTTTTGAGACAGAGTCTAACTCTGTCATTCAGGCTAGAGTGCAGTGGAGCAATCTCGGCCCACTGCAACCTTTGCCTCCCGGGTTCAAGCGTGCTAATTCTCTTCTGCTTAATTTTTCTACAGCTGGAAGTAGCAAAACGTGGAGACTAGTGATGTGAGTTCTGTCTTAGCTTTGTTGCTAATCTGCCAGAGGCCAAGGCTGATAACTTTGCCTCTTGGTATCTTTTTTTGTTTTTTTTTAAGACACGGTCTCACTCTTGCCCAGGCTGGAGTACAGTGGCGCGATCTCGGCTCGCTGCAACCTCCGCCTCCCGGGTTCAAGAGATTCCCTTATCTCCACCTCCTGAGTAGCGCCTGCCACCATGCCTGGCTTTTTTTTTTTTTTTGTATTTTTAGTAGAGATGGGGTTTCACCATGTTGGTCAGGTTGGTCTCAAACTCCTGACCTCAAATGATCCACCTGCCTCGGCCTCCCAAAGTGCTGGGATTACAGGTATGAACCACTGTGCCTAGCCTGTATCTTTTTTTTTGAGATGGTGTCTTGCTTTGTTGCCCAGGCTGGAGTGCAGAGCGATCTTGGCTCACTGCAATCTTGGCCTCCTGGGCTCAAGCGGTTCTCCTGCCTCAGCCTCCCAAGTAGCTGGGATTACATGCACCCACCAGCACATCTAATTTTTGTATTTTTAGTAGAGATGTTTCACCATGTTGGCTAGTCTGGTCTTTAACTCCCAATCTCAGGTGATCCGCCTTCCTTGACCTCTCAGAGTGCTAAGATTACGGGTGTAAGCCACCACGCCTGGCCTGCCTGTCTCTTTCTTTATCATCACATAGGAATAATGTCCTATTGATCACAGAGACCAAATAAAAAATGTAAATAATATGGGAAGTCCAGATGCAAACCCTAGTATATGTAAAAATTTAGTATATAATAGGCTGGGCACGGTGGCTCATGCCTGTAATCCCAGCACTTTGGGAGGCTGAGGTAGGTGGATTGCTTGAGCCCAGGAATTTGAGACCAGCCTGAGCAATATGGTGAAACTCCATCTCTACTAAAAATGCAAAAATTAGCTGGGCATGGTGGCGCACGCCTCTCAACTCAGCTACTAGGGAGGCGGTTGAGGCAAGAGAATCACTTGAACCTAGGAGGTGGAGATTTTCAGTGAGCTGAGATCGTGCCTCAGAACTCCAGCCTCGGTGACAGAACAAGACTTGGTCTCGAAAAACAGCAATAACAACAAGAAACAAACAAACGTGGTAGCTCTTGTTACAACCAGGAAGGATGGAGATAGTAAACGGGGAGGTAGTTCCTAAGGAAAAAAGTAAGTCCTGGCTAGACAGGTATATGTAGGGATCCACTACACATGAAAAGATGCTTAATCTCACTAGAAATCAAAGATAATGTAGAATCTTAGTTTGGCAAAAACTTAAAACATTGATAATGGCTTATTTAAAAAGTGTGGGTAAATAGGTTCTTTCAAACATTAGGATCTTGTTGCTGACTGGAGTGTAAATTGGTAAGTCTTTGTCTCAGAACAATTTGGTAGTATCAAAAGGCTTAAAATTGTGTAACCCTTGACCTTGAAGTTCCATGTCTAAGATTTTATCTTAAGAAAAAATTAGTGTACAAATGACCTAAAGGATGTTGTTCGGTAGATGATGTTTGTAGTAGAGGTTAATTGGAAACAGTTCCAATGACCATCTGTAAAGGATCGATATAATAAATCCTGGCATATTCAAACAGTAGACTCATACGTAGCCATTAAGAATTATGGAAATCAGGCTGGGCGCGGTGGCTCAAGCCTGTAATCCCAGCACTTTGGGAGGCCGAGATGGGCGGATCACGAGGTCAGGAGAAAAAAAAAATTAGCTGGGCATGGAGGTGTGAGCCTGGAGTCCCAGCTACTGTGGAGGCTGAGGTGGGATGATCACTTGAGCCTGGGAGTTGGAGGTTGCAGTGAGCCATGATGGTGCCAGTACACTCCAGCCTGGGTGACAAAGTGATACCCTGTCTCAAAAAACAAAACAAAACATTATGGAGATCTAGTTCAAGACCAGCCTGGGCAACATAGTGAGAACCCATCTCTAAAAAAAATAAAAAAAATCAGCCAAGTGTGGTGGTGCATGCCTGTAGTCCTAGCTACTTGGGTGGGAGGATCATTTGAGCCCAAGAGTTCAGGGCTGCAGTCAGCTGTGATCATGCCATTGTGCTGCAACCTGGGGTGACAGGGTGAGACCATGTCTCTGGGAAAAAAAGAAAAAAGAATTATGGAGACCTGTTCTTATTGGCATGGAGAAATGATCATAACAGAGTGAGTAGGGGTTAGGAAAACCCAGATTATGTACAACGAATGTGCATTACACTTAATAATTAGAAGAAAGAAAATGTCTTTTTTTGGGGAGGGGAAATGACAATGCCTTGTAAATGTAAGGCCACTTGATAGGACTATACAGAAATAAAATCCTTAAAAAAAAGTAAACATGCCAGGTCTTCTGAATCTCAGCAATGGTTGGCCTTCTTAGCACTCCTCCATGGGAGATTCTAAGATTTTTCCAGCTAGGTACTTCAAGGATTCTTGAAACTCTTGGACCCATTTGTTGACTGACTGCTTTGATGGACTGTAAATACACATCATTAAGGCCAGATGCCTTAACGCATCTAACATACTGTTTTGACTCTGCTAGATGATGACATGTCTTTGTCTTTCAAATGTGAATTTGATTTTTCAGAAAATCAAATTTTGTTAGGCTTGATGCATAAAGTGACCCTTTTGGAGCTGGAGAGTAAGGGGCAAGAATGAGGAATGAGAAGACTGGCACCTTTCCCAGTGCCCTGTGCTGGGTTGGGGTTTATAAAAAACCCTCCAAGGCATTGGCTTTGTTAGGCTGGACTCTTCTGGGTGTGCAGTGTTGTGTGTTTGTTTTAATAGTAACCACCATTATTTTATAATAAAATGACAGTTGGTGGAAGGTGAGCACTCCTATCCTTGGTTGACAAGCTGGGCAGTTGATGAAGAAAGACCCTGACTGTCTGTAATCCTTTAACCAGGGAAGTGCCCAGCGGAGGCTAGATTCCTGTTATCTCTCTCTAGTGAACTAATGACCAACTAATGAGCAGGGCTGCTTTAGCATGCGCAAAATCAGAGTCAATTGAACTGACGTGATTCAAGACCTCCTGGATGTGTAATGCTGGCCGGGGCACTTCAGGAATGCAAAGATGTGAGATTCTGTTCTTCCTCTTCAGGACCTTCCAGCCTGGTTGGGGGCAAGGTAGGTACATGATCAGCTCCATTACAAAGTAATCTAAGTACAGAGGCAGCCTTGATGGGCGGCAGGGATCAGTAAAGCTTTCATCAGAGAAGTGGTCTTGGGCTGCGCCTTGAGGACAGGTGGCTGGTGGTATGAAGACACCATTTACAGGGCCCCTACCTGGTGCAGGCTCTGTGAAAGAGGCTTTATAGAGACAGGTGTATTTTTCACTAAAGTTCAGTGCATTAGATTTCATTATCTTTTGCACATGACAAATCTGACAGGCTAAGGACACATTCAGGTAGGTGTTGGAGCTTGGATTTGAGCCTCCAGCCTGTGCTGGGGGAGAATTCCATCTTATGAGGTTACGGGGTAGAGTGTGTGAGGGACAAAGGTTCTTGGCACTGGGGAGAGCCAAATGGTGGTGACCTGGGAACAGCTCATGGTGGTTCTCTTTGTCTGGAGCCTGGAGTAGTTGTGGGGGAGCAGGGAGCAGGGAGCAGGAAGGCTGCAGAAGAGTAGGGTCATATGGGGAGGTCTCTGAGTGTCAGGCTAGAAGTTGGGAGTTAAGGTTTTAGGCAAAAAAGAGCCGACCAGGTACGGTGGTTCATGCCTGTAATCCTAGCACTTTGGAAGGCCAAAGTGGGATTGAGCCCAGGAGTTCCAGACTAGCCTGGGCAATATGGTGAGACCCCATGTATTAGTCCATTTTCACCCTACTGATAAAGACATCCCTGAGACTGGTATTTAAACAGGAAAAAGGGTTTAATGGACTTGCAGTTCTACGTGGCTGGGGAGGCTTCACAATCATGGCAGAAAGCAAGGAAGAACAAAGTCATGCCTTAGGATGGCAGCAGGCAAAGAGAGAGCTTGTGCAATGAAACTCCTCCTTATAATAACCATCAGATCTCATGAGACTATTCACTATCTCGAGAACAGCACGGGAAAGACCTGCCCCCATGATTCAGTTACCTCCCACTGGGTCCTTCCCACAACATGTGGGAATTCAAGATGAAATTTGGGTGGGGACACAGCCAAACCATATCACCCCATCTCTACAAAAAATAAAAATATTAGCCAGGTGTGGTGGTGTGCAACTGTAGTCCCAGCTACTTGGGGAGGACTGAGGTGGATCACATGAGCCCAGGGATGCTGCAGTGCGCTGTAATTACATCACTGTACTCTAGCCTGGGTGACAGAGTGAGACCCTATCTCAAAAAAAAAAAGAGCCACTGAGAGTTTTTGAGCAGAGGAGGCTGTTCTACCTGTACTTGAAGACACCAGATCTGGCGCAGAGGCTGTAGGGCCAAATGGGAAGTGGTTCTTGGAAGTATTATGGGGGCTTCCAGTGTTCTGCAAAAAAGAGGGAGAGGGGTGGGTAGGAGCAGCTTTCGGGAGACTGAATCTATGGCACTTGACACCGGATAGGACATGGCGATGGGTGGAAGGACAACACTGTGACTTTTGTGCAGCAAAGGAGACAATCAACAGAGTGAAAAGACAACACACAGAATTGGGGGAAACATTTGCAAACTGTTCACCTGACAAGGGATTAATACCCAGAATATACAAGGAACTCAAACATCTCAGCAGGAAAAACCGTTCCTATTAGAAAATGGGCAGATGACCTGGACAGACATTTCTCAAAAGAAGACATACACACCACTAAAGAACTTACTCATGTAACCAGATACTACTGTACTGCAATAACTTATACAAAAATCCAAAAATTAAACATCTAGACATAAAAAAAAAGACCATACAAATATGGCCAATAAAAAATGCTGAGGCCGGGTGCAGTGGCTCACACCTGTAATCCTAGCACTTTGGAAGGCTGAGGCAGGTGGATCACTTCAGGTCAGGAATTCGAAACCAGCCTGACCAACATGGTGAAACCTCGTCTCTACTAAAAATAAAAAAAATTAGCTGGGCGCGGCGGTGGATGCCTGTAATCCCAGCTACTTGGGAGGCTGAGACAGGAGAATCACTTGAACCTGGGAGGCAGAAGTTGCAGTGAGCTGGGATTGTGCCATTGCACTCCAGCCTGGGTGACAGAGTGAGACTCTATCTAAAAAAAAAAAAAAAAAAAGCTCAACATCACTAATCATCAAGGAAATGCAACTCAAAACCACAATGAGGTATTATCTCACCCCAGTTAAAATGGCCATTATCCATGGCATTATCGGTTTGTCCTGCCGGGGCGCGCGGATGGCCAAGCCTTGTATATTCTCTATGCACGTGTGAGGTCCGTATGACGGGCGGGTCGGGTCCGACTTAGAGGACTCTGTATGCACTATCTCCTGGCTAACCACGGTGAAACCCGTATCTACTAAAAATAGAGCAAAAAACTAGCGGGGCGACCGCGCCCGGGAGGCCGCGGCGCCTGCTATGTTTGCGGCCAGCGAGCTTTCAGGAGGGTCTTGAGGCAGGATGATATGGCGTGTAACTCTGGCGGGGGCGAGGCGGAGGCGTGCAGTGCGAGTCTGAAGACGGGGGTCCTACTGCTACTCCACCGAGCGGCGAAAGAGGGAATCGCACTCTCCGTCTCCAACAAAGAAAAAAAAAAAAAAAAAATGGCCATTATCGGCTGGGCCCGGTGGCTCAAGCCTGTAATCCCAGCACTTTGGGAAGCCGAGATGGGTGGATCACGAGGTCAGGAGATCGAGACCATCCTGTCTAACATGGTGAAACCCCGTCTCTAGTAAAAAAAATACAAAAAAAACTAGCCGGGCGAGGTAGCGGGTGCCTGTAGTTCCAGCTACTCGGGAGGCCGAGGCAGGAGAATGGCATAAACCCAGGAGGCGGAGCTTGCAGTGAGCTGAGATCCCGCCACTGCACTCCAGCCTGGGCGACAGAGCGAGACTCCGTCTCAAAAAAAAAAAAAAAAGAAAAGAAAAGAAAAGAAATGGCCATTATCAAAAGGGCAAAAAATAATAAATACCGGCAAGGATGTAGAGAAAAGGGAACTCTTACACTGTTGGTGGGAATGTAAACTAGTACAACCACGATGGAGAACAGTATGGAGGTTCCTCCAAAAACTACAGCTAGAACTACCATATGACCCAGCAATCTCACTGCTGGGCATTTATCCAAAATAAAGGAAATCAGTGCATCAAAGAGACATCTGCACCCCCATGTTTATTGCAGCACTATTCACAATAGCCAAGATATGGAATCAATTAGATATCCAACAACAGATGAATGGATAAAGAAAATATGGCCTGTATACACAATGGGAATCTATTTGGCCCTGAAGAAGGAAATCCTGCTATTTGCATCGATGTGGATGGAACTGGAGGACATTATGTTAAGTGAAATAAACCAGACACAGAAAGTTAAATGCTATGTGTTCTCACTTATATGTGGAAGCTAAAAAAAAGTTGATTCATAGAAGTAAAAAGCAGAACAGATAATACTAGAGGCTGGGAAGGGTAGGGGGAAGAGGATAGGGAAAGGTTTATTTAATGACCCAAAATTATAGCAAGATAGGAGGAAGAAACTTTAGTGTTCTATACCTCTGTAGGATTACTATAGTTAACACTAATATGTAGTTTCAAATAGCTAGAAGGAGGATATTGAATGTTCCTAAGTGATATGGTTTGGCTGTGTTCCCACCCATATCTCATCTTGAATTCCCATGTGTTGTGGGAGGGACCTGGTGGCAGGTAATTGAATCATGGGGGCAGGTCTTTTCCATGCTGTTCTTGTGACAGTAAGTTTCACAAGATTTGATGGTTATTATAAAGGGGAGTTTCCCTGCACAAGCTCTCTTTGCCTGCTGCCATCCATGTAAGATGTGACTTGCTCCTCCTTGCCTCCTGCCATGATTGTGAGGCTTCCCCAGCCACGTGAAACTGTAAGTCCAATTAAACCTTTCTTTTGTAAATTGCCCAATCTTGGGTATGTCTTTATCAGCAGCGTGAAAACAGACTAATACGTGAGTACAAAGAAATGCTAAACATTTGAGATGACAGATATGCTAATTACCCTGATCTGATCACTGTACATCATATGAATTGCAACATCACCATGTACCCCATAAATATATACAGTTATGTGTCAGTTAAAAGATTTTTTAAAAAACTATAGTATTTGCACCCAGGTAATGCTGCAGGGCAGTCAGGAGATGTGGCTGGCTCTGGGGAAAGGTGTCAGCATGATCTCGGCCTCCCTCAGTGGCCAAATGGCCAGTGTGGAGTCTTGGAGGGTGAAGGGCTCCTCCATGCTAGAGGCAAACACCTGGCAGCAGCTTTGAAGAAATGTGGGAACCGACAGTGTCTGTTGTTTTTCTGGCCCACATCTACCCCCTCTTCTTCTGGCAACAGCACCTCCATTTTTCTTGGGGGGCCACTCCTCCCTGTATTTAATTCACAAGGTTGGGTGGAGATAATGTCTCATTGGTTCCATCAGTGAGCACATGATTCAGCCCTGGCTGTGCAGCCCTTAATTCTCTGCTTGGCCTCAGGGATGGGGATGGGAATGGGATTCTTAGTTCCAAAAGGGCTGCTCTTCTGCTGCTGGGGTTGCCAAGCTGGTGGAGGGGACCTTGGAGCTCTTGGTGGCCGTTGCCACAGCCTATCTGAGAATAAAGGCAGCATAGCACGATGTTGAATCAAAGGCTGATGGGGTTGGGGAACTAGAGAGTCCTTATTGCATTGTTTCATTTTGGTGTCCAGCCATCCTGGGGGCCAGATGTACCCCCCTGGCTTCCTGTTTGGGTGAACTTGTGACTTGCGACTTACAGGCAAAGGATCCTGACTCAATCAGGGTTAAAAGTCACATCCTTAGGGGATACCTGCCTTAAAGAGCCCAAGACAGCAGGCCAGAGAAATGGGGCCTGGGTCAGGAGGAGCCAGCACCCTGAGTCAAGGAAGGCTGGACGTGCACCTTTGTCCCAGGCTTTGATTGAGCAGAAGGCCAGGTGCATTTGATATTTGCCACAAAGAATACAATCCTCAACCTGGCTGCCCTTGTGAAACTCCAACTGTAGCAAAGAAAGATTAGGAAACAAACATCCCGTCACCATGGAAATGTGAACCCAAAGTGTTAGGAACAGTAGCTATGTGAGTCCGGACGTGGATTCTGTCCACACACACGTTGGTTTGATCCCACATCTATTTCCTTGTGGGAACCTGGGCATATCTGTAAATGTATGATATAGCCAGCTGCTCTAAGGCTGGGTGCCACCTCCTATCAGCCTTGGTTTCGTCATCACCACAATAGCTGTAAACCTAATACACTGCTTATGCATGTCAGAGCCTCCTTGCAACCTCCCTTGGAGGTAAATATTATTTTTATCTTAATTCCACAGATGAGAAAACAGAAGCTCAGGGAGGTTCCTGAACTTTCCCAAGGTCACAGTTGTTGATAGAAGAGCCAGGGTTTGAACCCAGCCCATTGAGTCTGTGCTTTTTTAACCACCACGTTCCTCATGTTGGTGTTGACAAAAAATATTACTAAAAGTAGTTCATTCTTAACTTTACATGTCTTATTTCAATTCTGCCACAAACCTGTGAGGCAAGTACAACTGGTTAATTCCATCTTATAAATGAGGAAACTGAGGCACAGAAGACTTAGGAATCTTGCCCAAGTTCCACTGTCAGTAGGAGGCAAAAGTACAATTGGGGGTTACTTTTTTCAGGTGGATTTGAAATGATAATGTGTCTTAAATTTAATTTGGAAGCCAAGAATGGGTGATAACTGTAATCTTTTCTT
>NW_016814098.1:1224447-1248819 GCF_001698545.2 Rhinopithecus bieti
CCCTCCCCTCCCCTCCCCTTCCCTTCCCTTCCCTTTCCTGTTTTCTTTCCTTTTCTTATTTTTTGAGACAGAGTCTTGCTCTGTCACCAGGCTAGAGTAGCAGTGGCACGATCTTGACTCACTGCAACTTCTGCCTCCTGAGTTCAAGTGATTGTCCTGCCTCAGCCTCCTGAATACCTGGGATTACAGGTGCACACCTTATATTTTTAGTAGAGACAGCATTTCACCACATAAGGCAGGCTAGTCTCGAACTCCTGACCTCAGGTGATTAGCCTGCCTCGGCCTCCCAAAGTGCTGAGATTACAGACATGAGCTACCGCGCCCGGCCCTAATTAATTAATTTTTTTGAGATGGAGTCTCACTCTGTTGCTCAGGCTGGAGTGCATTGGCACCATCTCAGCTCACCGCAACCTCTGCCTTCCTAGGTTTGGGTGATCCTCCCACCTCAGCCTTCTGAGTAGCTGGGAATAGAGGTGCACACCACCAGGCCTGGCTAATTTTTTTTGTATTTTTGTAGAGATGGGGTTTCACCATGTTGCCCAGACTGGGATAAGTGTAATTTCTAAATCTGGCTTTCATCGGTGGTGATGTTCTTCATGTATAGATTTATACTAAGGAAACAAATCAGGAGGAGGAACAGGGTGGACAGAGAATAACAGCAACTTGATTTGCCTATTATCCCTGGAAAACCATATCCTGGAACTCACTAGCATGTAAGTAATTGGAAAACGTTAAAGCAAAAGAGCCAGGTTTAGAAACAAAATCACACCATCAAGTCTATGTAAATGAGTTCCTCGGTGAAGAGAAAAGCAAATGCACTGCTGTTTGTGGGCTGACTGGCTGTGTCCCAAGTGCTGCAGAGTGGGAGTCTGTGACCAATTTTTTTTTCATTGAGGGCCCCTTACAAGGCACACACGGGTTGTTCAGACTCCATGAAGCTCATGAATTGGCTCAATAACAAAAAGCATGAATCATTGGAACGTGAAGGTACAGGGACATCTGTTTGAGTAATTTCTGACACTTTTCTTTTTTTCCTTTATGGAGACGTGTTATATTTAGGATTTGCTTGAGAAATAAGGTGGACTTGAGGACTGATAACCCATCAGTTTCATGGGAACAGGGCCTGTGTCTTTTTATTGCTCTTTTTGTGTATGTCTGTAGACAGCAGGTGCTCAATAAGTACTTTGTGTAAATGGTGAATTTAGGAGCACCTGGATTCTGCCCCAGGAGGTTCCTGAGGGGCTGGCAGATGACCAAAGGCTAACGGAGGTTTACAGCAAAGTTCCAGATGGTTCAGGGGCCCAAACCCCTGGGTGGAGCCCTGGTCACCTAGACCAGGTGGTCCAGTCTAGGAAGCCAAAGAACCCCCTTTGCTGCAGCCTCAGCCTTAACCTCAGCTTTTGCCATCTTTCTGGAAAGCCTGAAAGTCCCTCCCACCGGGACAGGAAGTGATAGGACCAGGCAGATGCAGGCAAAGGATTCAGGGCCTGGCTTGGAGCTAACTGAGCCTCAGCCACATGGTGCAGTGCCTGGTTCCTCCCAGAGGGTGTGGGGTTGGCACTGCAGTGGCCTGCCCAGAGGAGACCCTTTGGGACTTCCACCCTTTGGGACCTCCAGGTCACCTTTGGCCCCAACCATGGGAGACTGTCGGAATTAAGAGCTGCCTTTTGACCGGTTAAGGTATGCTGTACGCTGTACTAAGTACTTTATACATTTTCTCTGGTTCATTAAGATTTCATTTTCTTTCTTGCTTTCTTTTTTTTTTTTTTTTTTTTTTTTTTTTAGTTTTTTTTGAGACGGAGTCTCGCTCTGTCGCCCGGACTGGAGTGCAGTGGCCAGATCTCAGCTCACTGCAAGCTCCGCCTCCCGGGTTTATGCCATTCTCCTGCCTCAGCCTCCCGAGTAGCTGGGACTACAGGCGCCCGCCACCTCGCCCGGCTAGTTTTTTTGTATTTTTAGTAGAGACGGGGTTTCACCGTGTTAGCCAGGATGGTCTCGATCTCCTGACCTCGTGATCCGCCCGTCTCGGCCTCCCAAAGTGCTGGGATTACAGGCTTGAGCCACCGCACCCGGCCCTTTCTTTCTTTTTTTTAAGAGACAGGGTCTCACTCTTTTACCCAGGCTGGAGTGCAGTGGCGTGATCATAGCTCACTGTAGCCTTGGCCCCCTGGGTTCAAGTGATCCTCCTGTCTTAGCCTCTCAAGTATCTGGGACTATGGGCGTGCACCACCATGCCTGGCTGATTTTTTATTTTTTTTGTAGAAACTGGGTCTCATTATGTTTCCCAGGCTGGTCTCAAACTCCTGGACTCAAACAATCCACCTGCCTCGGCCTCCCAAAATACTAAGATTTCAGGCATAAGCCACTGCACCCTGCCCTTTAAGACTTCTTACTATTTCCCTTTCTGTCACACAGGTGACATTAATACCTCACCCACTACTCTGTAGCATAGAATGCTTTATTTCTTCATCCTTAGAGTGATCCTATTAGGATTGTGCCATTATCATTCCCAGTGTCCCTATTTTACAGGATCCACTCCCTTGCCATGACTTTGGGAAGGAAGGTATAGGACTTTGCTTTGTAGGCCTGTTTCTTTGAGTTTCTGGTTTTTGCTCAATCACAGGGGCCTGTGAGCTAGTTAAGGGTTTTTTGTTGTTGTTGTTGAGAAAGGGTCACCGCCCATCGTATCTCTTATAGATGTTTCAAAAAGCTGGCTGTAAAGTGAATTCGAATAAAGTACATTATAGTAGTGTGAACCCGAATTCTTGATTATTTTCTTTCTGAAAAACAAGATTGTTCTAGAAAGTGTCCCAGAAGCCCACAGCTTCCAGAGAAACTAGGCTTCAAGGAATGGGAGTCTAGGACCTGTCTTTTTGAGATGGAGTCTCACTCTGTCACTCAGGTTGGAGTGCAATGGCGCGATCTTGGCTCACTGCAACCTCTGCCTCCCAGGTTAAAGTGATTCTCGTGTCTCAGCCACCTGAGTTGCTGGGATTACAGGCATGTGCCACCATGCCCAGCTAAGTTTTGTATTTTTAGTAGAGATGGGGTTTCATCATGTTGGCCAGGCTGGTCTCGAACTCCTGCGCTCAAGTGATTTGCCCACCCTGCCTCGGCCTCCCAGAGTGCTGGGATTTCAGGCGTAAGCTATCTTGCCTGGCCTGTATTTGCCTTACAAACTGTGCGAGTGTTCTGAAAAGAACAAATTCTCATTTGAAAAAATAAGCACTTTGGCCAGCACAGGATTGACTTAAAACATAATTTCAATAGGCACTGATTTTGTTATTTAATGCTGAGAAGAGGCAAAAACCCTATATGGATTCTTAGAAGTAGGACTATGTTGGAATGGAAGAGATGGCAGGTATTGACTTGGAGTCTCCAGCATATTAAAGGGAAGGGCTTTCTTCAAGGAAATGAATAGTGATACAGAAAGCTAAGTGATAGAAGAAATATTCAGGGGCTTGAAGGCCTTTCAGCTTCAGGAAGCTGGAGGGAGGGAGAGAACGGAGGAGGGCAGGTCAAGTGGGGTGGGGTGGGGTAGGGGTGGGGAAGAGAGAGAGACCCTTCCATCTCAGCCTTCCCCACTCCCCATGGGAACGCTGGAAAATAGAAAGGACAAAGGAAATGGAAGCAAGTGCGCTGGGAAATGCCCAAGTTTCAGCTTGAATGATGCTGTTTACATGTTCTTACAGGAAAGACTATTATGGGCCAGCTGTTAATGGGTTGTCTGTCTGTCAAGAGAGGCAGGGATGGAGGAAGGGGCTGGAGTTAAGGGATGGAAAGGGCTCTAAGCCTTGCTTCTTGCATTTCCTGTCTTTAAACTTACAATCTGGTTGGGAACTACAGGGCTTGAGGGTGAGGGGTGCTGATCTGGGGAAGAAGGAGGTTGCTTTCTGTGTGCATGTTTTTCTGTTTCATGTTCTGACTATTTCCTGAGTCCAGAGAGGGTTTTCTGGTCTGAAGAGGAGAGTGAGCCCCTCACAGTGGATTGAGTGACAGGCAGTTCTGCCCTCTGCTGTGCTGGTGACAGCCGGGAGGGTCAGACTTTCTCAGTTTCCTGGGTGGAGGGTGGACAGGAAGTGGGGGGCCTTCTGCTGAAGATCTCATTTAAACTTTGGACTGGCTCATCCAGGGAGGTGGCGCGATTTCCTCTGGAGGTTTAAAATGAAGAGCAGATACTTGATTTCATCTGGAATGGAGGATGTGGCCCTGCCCGGCACTGGGATGGACCCAATGGTCTCCCCAGCCTTCTTTGTTCTGATACTACACACCCCACCCCTCACCCACCTGAGAAATTTCTGGAACTGCATTTAGTCTTAGTACATTAGGATTACTGCTAGAAATAAAGCATCCCTGGATCCTTTGGCTTCTTGGACAACGAGCAGGAAAACATCCGCCTTCTCTTAGACATGTGGGGTTCGTGCCATCGAACCTGAGCTTCAGTGCCAGAGAGTCCAGCAAAGATAATCTTACTTTTACTTAAAAGTGAACTGCACTGGGGTTGACTGTTTCAAGGCCTGAGATTGATACATTCTAATTTGCCGTCTGGAATTGGTTAGCCACATTCTTCTGGGCTCTGATGAGAAATGATGACCCCGGAGAAGGGTGGTCATATGGTCAGTGTCAGGACTAACAGAGTCCCCTTTCGTTCTTGAAAGGGTCCCTGTTTGGGCAATAAACTTGATGGTTACTCTACCATGAAAAGCAGAAAAGCTCAGCAGAAAACTTTGTTTTGGAAGAGAGGGTATTGAAGCCAAGGCATTAGAGAAACATGATTTTTCATTTAATTATATATATAGTTTTCTTTTTTGTAATCTAAATGACTTGTGCAACCTTCAGAACCTGACTCCTTGCTGGAAAGAGAGGAAGGGGGTTTTGTTACTGAGAAGCTTATTTTAAAAGTCAAGTCGGGTGTAATAAAAGAAACGAAATAAATAAAAGAACTCCCTAGTTAAGGGCCTTTCCCATGCTGGGGCTTTGGGGTGACAAGAGCTGCCTTCTGTCACATGGGGCAGGTCCTTAAGGAGCAGAAGTTTTTTTTTTTTTGATACACAGTCTCACTCTGTCACCCAGGCTGGAGCGCAGTGGTACAATCTCAGCTCACTGCAACCTCCGCCTCCTGGGTTCAAGTGATTTTCCTGCTTCAGCCTGCTAAGTAGCTGGGATTACAGGCACCTGCCACCATGCCTGGCTAATTTTTTGTATTTTTAGTAGAGATGGGGTTTTGCCATGTTGCCAGGCTGGTCTCAAACTCCTGACCTCAGGTGATCCGCCTGCCTCAGCCTCCCAAAGTCTTGGGATTACAGGCGTGAGCTACTGCGCTTGGCCTGGTTTATTATTATTATTATATTTTAAGTTCTGGGATACACGTGCAGAACATGCAGGTTTGTTACATAGGTATACATGTGCCATGGTGGTTTGCTGCACCCATCAACCCGTCATCTACATTAGGTATTTCTCCTAATGCTATCCCTCCGCTTACCCCCACCCCCCAGCAGGCCCCAATGTGTTATATTCCCCTCCCTGTGTCCATGTGTTCTCATTGTTCAACTCCCACTTATGAGTGAAAACATGCGGTGTTTGATTTTCTATTCCTGTGTTAGTTTGCTAAGAATGATGATTTCCAGCTTCATCCATGTGCCTACAAAGGACATGAACGCATTCTTTCTTACGGCTGCATAGTATTCTGTGGTGTATATGTGCCATATTTTCTTTATCCAGTCTATCATTGATGGGCATTTGGGTTGGTTCCAAGTCTTTGCTGTTGTGAACAGTGCTGCAATACACATACGTGTGCATGTGTCTTTGTAGTAGAATAATTTATAATCCTTTGGGTATATACCCAGTAATGGGATTGCTGGGTCAAATGGTATTTCTGGCTCTAGATCCTTGAGGAATCACCACATTGTCTTCCACAATGGTTGAACTAGTTTACACTCCCACCAACAGTGTAAAAGCATTCCTATTTCTCCATATCCTCTCCAGCATCTGTTTCCCGACTTTTTAATAACCGCCATTCTAACTGGCGTGAGATGGCATCTATTGTGTTTTTGATTTGCATTTCTCTAATGACCAGTGATGATGAGCTTTTTTTTCTTTCTTTTTTTTTTTTTTTTTTTNTTCTCCTGCCTCAGCCTCCCCAGTAGCTGGGACTACAGGCGCCCGCCACCTCGCCCGGCTAGTTTTTTGTACTTTTTAGTAGAGACGGGGTTTCACCGTGTTAGCCAGGATGGTCTCGATCTCCTGACCTTGTGATCCGCCCACCTCGGCCTCCCAAAGTGCTGGGATTACAGGCTTGAGCCACCGCGCCCGGCCGATGAGCTTTTTTTTCTTATGTTTTTTTGGCCACATAAATGTCTTCTTTTGAGAAGTGTCTGTTCATATCCTTTGCCCACTTTTCTATGGGGTTGTTTTTTTCTTGTAAATATGTTTAAGTTCTTTGTAGATTCTGGACATTAGCCCTTTGTCAGATGGATAGACTGCATTTTTTTTTTTAAGTGACGTGGTCTTACCACATATCCCAGTCTGGACTCGAACTCCTGGGCTCAAGCCATCTCCCTGCCTCAGCCTCCCTAGCTTCCAAGTAGATAGGTCTACAGGCTCAAGCCACCATGCCCAGCCAGGAGCAATTTTGAAAGGCAAAAGGACCATGACTTAATGCCGCACATTTAGAACATCCAGGAATGCAGATGCCCAGGCCAAAGGGCCCTGAGGTCGGAGCAGGGAGGATTGTGCCGGGGGCTCTCAGCCCTTTGCTGAGGGCCACTTGTTCTGTCCTTGACTGTGGACTATTGCAAAGGGTGGAGATCAGAGACTGGAAAAAAATCCTTCCTCTAGTCCCTTGTTGCGTGCTTCCTGGTGGACTGACCTGTAGCAGATAGCCCTCCTCCTCTGGCCTCAGCTTCCTCATCTGTGATGTGGGGAGGGTGCCGTCACCTATCCCCCAGGCTTCTGTGAGAACCAAATGGAGAAGAGCAAAGGCTACCGTGAGTTGGGGTGAGCCATGCCCATGTGAGGGGTTGGCTCTGTGGCCCCTGTGTGCTCACAATGACTGCCGTTTCCTATGGATGAAAGGGGAAGTGACCCTAGAACACCTTTGTGTCAGGGACGCATGCCAGATGGCCTTTAGTGCACTCTCTTCCCAGCCCTGTCAGCAACTGACAGGTTCAATAAGACTTGGCCAAAATGTTCAACTAGCTTTTCCTGACGCGGGTCTTTCTTCAATTCTGTCCTGCACCACTAACTGCAAACTTCTCTCAGAACACCTTTCCCGAAAATGAAGCTGACATAGCTGCAGAAAGAGAATTTATGGTAGTGTTATATATAATTGTGAAAATTGGCACAGTGGCTGGCACACAGGGGATGTTCATTCATTCATCCAGTGAGCCCTTCACTGTGCCCAGGCCCTGGGACAGTTGGGGTGTCTGGGCACATGGTCTCTGCCTTGCTTGTGGAGCTTGCCTGCTTGAGGGAATAGCCTGCCAATCACACACGTCTCCATTTTCCTCCGCCTTCTTAGGTTCAGTGGTTGGGGGCTACAAATGAAGTTGACAAAAGACAGACTAACAAGAGAAAAAATAGATTTAATTGGATTCTTAGGCACTGGAGTTCACAGAGAAATGTGGCTCAAGGAGGCAGCTAGGATTTACCGTCTTAAGCTAAAAAAGAAGAGGAGTTTTGGGCTTCTGGAGGGTAGGGAGCCATGGGAAGGTAAGGGGAGGAAATGTGTGGTAAATAAGGGTTGTTTAGTAAGTAAGAGTTGTCTCAGGTGCTAAGAGTTGTCTAGTTTTCTTCCTGCTGTGGGGGAGGAGGGAGACATCTTTACAAGTAGAAATTTATGCCCTGCTTTTAGCCAGAAAGAAGGGCAGAAAGCTAATTGCCTTCAGCTGAAAACAATTCTTATGCCAAAACGGTATATTTTGGGGTGGCATATTCTGGTCCCTTTTATTAATAACTTACACTCTATTAAAGAAGAATAATGACTAAGTGACCAGAGATTGAGCGCTGAGTGGATAAGTTTTATGGCCAGGTGGGGAGCCTGATCTAGCTTAGTCTCGGCTCTGAGGGATGAAATCGGAGCGGGGGCAGGAATGATGTACGTTTTCCATAGCTGAAAGCCCACAGGCTGTGCTGCATTGACGTCAGGAAGGCAGTCTTGCCGAGCACTGGTACCTGACTGGCCACACCTGAGCTTGTCAGTGAACTGGGTACCTGGCTGGCTGAGGGTGCTATCCTGCATCCAAGAGCTGCCCTGGCATCATGGTGCCCAGTGTGTCTGCTACACACAGGATACACCAAAGCAGTGATATGGTTAGGCTTTGTGTCACCACCCAAATCTCATCTTGAATTGTAATCCCCATAATCTCCACATATCAAGGGAGGGACAAGGTGGGGGAAATTGAATCATGGGGGTGGTTTCCGCCTTGCTGTTCTTGTGCCAGTGAGTGAGTTCTCATGAGATCTGATGGTTTTATGAGGTTTCCCCTTGGCTTGGCACTTCTTCCTGCCACTTTGTGAAGAAGGTGCCTTGCTTCCCCTTTGCCTTCTGCCATGATTGTAAGCTTCCTGAGGCCCCGCCCCCAGCCATGCTGAACTGTGAGTCAATTAAACCCCCTTCCTTTGTAAATTACCCAGTCTTGGGCAGTTCTTATAGCAGTGTGAAAATGGACTAATAGGCTGGGCACAGTGACTCACGCCTATAATCCCAGCACTTTGAAGAGTGAGGTGGGCGGATCACCTAAGATCAGGAGTTCAAGACCAGCCTGGCCAACATGATGAAACTCCGTCTCTACTAAAAATGCAAAAATTAGCTGGACATGGAGGTGTGCCTGTAATCCCAGCTACTTGGGAGGCTGAGACAGGAGAATCGCTTGAACCTGGGAGGTGGAAGTTGCAATGAGCCGAGATCACGCCACTGCATTCCCACCTGGGCGACAGAGCAAGACTCTGTCTCGGAAAGTAAACTGATACAGCAGGATTGTGGCACCCAGGGAGGTGTGCACTGTGTCGGCAGGTTACGTGGCCAGCTTGAGTTTGTCCCATCTGATGGGTTATGTACCTATTAAAATAATATAGAATCATGAAAAATAATATACAAACTCATAAATGCAAGAAGTAGAACATTAAAAAATCCCGACTATAGTGCTTAGAAACCCTTTGACAGCAAGTGATAGCAACTCAAATATAATTAGCTTATACAAAAAAGAGAATTTATTGACTCATATGTCTGGGAGTATTCCTGGACTTCTGGATCCAAGGATTCAAACAATGTTCCCAGTTTTGCTTTTCTTTTCTTTCATTTTTCTGTCCCTATCTCTCAGCTCTGCTTGTCTTTCCTCAGCTTAATTCTTGGCTGGGTCAGAGGGTCAAAGAACAGCTTGCTTAACAACCCCAAGGCAAATAGAGCTTCTTTTCTGAAAACCAGCAGGAAAGTCATGGAAAGGACTCTCTTGGGAAGGATGGTGGGGGTCACGTGGAATGGCTGTTACTGAAGAGGAGGATGAAGGAGTGCCACACAGTGAAAACCATGACCGTGTGAGCACAAGGCATCCCTGATAGGACCCAGTGGTTCATCAGTCACTTCTCTGCCTGAGTAGTAGGAGCCTAGATTTTATAGTTGTTTTCAGTGACAAAAATCACAGTTTATAAAAGAGCATAATCTGACCCAGAGGTGTCCTTTCTGTCATGTTATGATTGGGGACAAAATAGACATGCTTTTGAGCCTGATCATATAGTAGATGCCAGGGTTTAGTACACTGTCTCTATAAAGGGCAGATGATAATGGTTAAGGCTTATGAGCCATATGGTTTCTGTTGCAGGTACTCAACTCTGCTACTGTAATTTGAAAGCAGCCACAGGCTATACCTAAACAAATGGGCATGACAGTGTGCCAATAAAACTTTATTTACAAGAACAGGTGTTGGGCCAGATTTGACCCACAGGCCTTATCTTGCCATCCCCTTGATATAAACATGACTGAAAAATTTATATTCTCATAGACCATAAGACACTGCTCTAAAGTAAATTGTACGTTTTTAAACCACATGTCTGATAAGGAATTAATATGCAAAATATATGAGGGACTCCTATTAAATAACAACAACAACAACAAAAAAAACCTGATTAAAAAATGGGCAAAGGAATAGAACAGACGTTTGTCCAAAGAAGATATACAAATGACTATAGTATATGAAAAGATGCTCAATATCACTAATCATTAGAAAAATGCAAATCAAAACCTCAACGTGTTGCCTGGGCAACAAAGTGAGACCCCCCATCTCTACAGAAAAAACAAAAAATTAGCTGGGCATGGTGGCTTGGGCCTATAGTCCTAGCTACACAGGAGGCTGAGGTGGGAGGATCATTTGAACCCAGGAGGTCGATGCTGCAGTGAGCGGTGATCACACTACTATACTCCAGCCTGAGCAACAGAGTTGAGACCCTGTCTCAACAAAACAAAGCAAAAACCCGAAAAACCACAATGAGCTGTCACCTCATACCTGTTAGGACAGCTATTATAATAAAAACAAAAAATAACTTGTTGATGAAGATGTGGAGAAATGGGAACCGTTGTGCACTGTTGGTGGGGATGTAAAATAGCACAGTCAACTACTATGGAAAATAGTATGAGGGTTCCTCAAAAAATTAAAAGTAGAATTACCACATGGTCCAGCAATCTCTGGGTATTTATTCAAAAGAATTCAAGGCTGGGTGTGGTGGCTCATGCCTGTCATCTCAGCACTTTGGGAGGCCGAGGCGGGTGGATCACGAGGTCAGGACATCAAGACCATCCTGGCCAACATGGTGAAACTCTGTCGCTACTAAAAATACAAAAAAATTAGCTGGGTGTGGTTGCGTCTGCCTGTAGTCCCAGGTGCTCTGGAGGCTGAGGCAGGAGAATCGCTTGAACCCAGGAAGCGGAGGTTGCAGTGAGCCGAGATCGCGCTACTGCACTCCAGCCTGGTGACAGAGCAAGACTCTGTCCCTTAAAAAAAAAAAAAAAAAAGTGGCCGGGCCACCGTTGGCCTCAAGCCTGTAATCCCAGCACTTTGGGAGGCGGAGACGGGCAGATCACGAGGTCAGCGCAGATCAAGACATCTCGGCTAACACGGATGAAACCCGTCTCCTACTAAAAATATACAAAAAAAAAAAAACTAGCCAGGCGAGGTGGCGGGCGCCTGTAGTCCCAGCTACTCGGGAGGCTGAGGCAGGAGAATGGCATAAACCCGGGAGGCGGAGCTTGTAGTGAGCTGAGATCCGGCCACTGCACTCCAGCCTGGGCCACAGAACAAGACTACGTCTCAAAAAAAAAAAAAAAAAAAAAGCAAATCAGGATCTCAAAGAGATATTTGCACTCCCTTGTTCATTGCAGCATTATTCATAATAGCCGAGAGGTGAAAACAACCTCAAAGTCTATAGGTAGATGAATGAATTAAAAAAACTGTGGCATGTTCGTGCAATGGAGTACTATCCAGCCTTATTAAGAAGGGAATCCTGCCATAGCCACAACATGTATGAACCTGTAGGACATTATTCTAAGTGAAATAAGCTAGTCACAGAAGAACAAATAATGCACAATTCCATTCATGTGAGAAATTTAAAGTAGTCAAACTCATAATAGAATGGTGATTGCCAGGGGAGAGGGAAATGGGGAATTGTTGCTCAGTGGGTATAAAGTTTCTATTATACAAGATGAGAAAGTTCAAGAGGTCTGCTGTATTACATTGTGCTTATAGTTAATCATACTGTGCACTTAGAGATTTGTTAAGGCCGGGCACAGTGGCTTATGCCCGTAATCCTAGCACTTTGGGAGGCGGAGGCGGGAGGATCACAAGGTCAGGAGATTGAGATCGTCGTGGCTAACATGGTGAAACCCCGTCTCTACTAGAAAAATACAAAAAAGTTAGGTGGGCATGGTGGCGGGCGCCTGTAGTCCTAGCTACTTGTGAGGCTGAGGCAGGAGAATGTCGTGAACCCGGGAGGCAGAGCTTGCAGTGAGCCAAGATCGCACCACTGCACTCCAGCTTGAGTGACACAGCGAGACTCTGTCTCAAAAAATAAAATAAAAAAATAAAATAAATAGATAAATTTGTTAAGAGGACAGATCTCATGTTGTGTTTTTTAAAATCACAATAAAAATATACAATTATCCCTTAGTATCCTTTGGGCATTGGTTCCAGGCCCCCCTTGTATACTAAATCCGTGGATGCTCAAGTCCCTGATATAAAGTGGCATAGTATTCACATATAACTTATGCACATCATCCTCCAAACTCTAATCTCTGGATTACTTATAATACCTCATACAATGTAAATGCTGTGTAATAGTTGTAGAAAATTTTTCTGTAGAGACAGGGTCTTGCCATGTTGCCCAGACTGGTCTCAAACTCCTGGGCTCAAGCAATCCTCCTGCCTCTGCCTCCCAAAGTGCTGGGATTATAGACATGAGCCACTATGCCTAGCTGTTGTCTTTATTTTGATACATAAAAGAGGGTCATGATGTGTGTGTTGTTCAGGGAATAATGACAAGAAAAAAGTCTGTATGTGTTCAGTACAGATGGCTTTTTTCCCCCCTCAAGAGTTTTCAATTCAAGGGTGGTTGAATCCATGGATGTGGAACCTATAAGGAGGGCTGACTGTGTATATCAAATAATGTACATTTTATAATAGTATATTATACTATTATATATATATCAGTATAGTTAATATACTATTATACGTTTTATAATAGTATATTTTTTGTTCCTGATGTGATGGGAAGCATTTGGAAAACATAAAATTGATCCCATCACAGAAGAGGAATTAAGATTGCCTTGGGTTAAGGGTTAAGTAAGGTTCTATCGCAAGTTAATCTGCTAAGGATGTTGGTCATGGCCACATTCAAGAAGTGGTGTCTGGAGGCCACAGTGAGATGGCCCAGTTCAAACATCAGCTGGAATTGTATGGCAGTGCATACAGTTATGTCACAAATTTGGGATTAGCATGGCATACCTAGTTGAGGTTTCAAACTCCCTCCTGCACCTTCCAAAGCAGGTGTTGCTTGGGATTGAAAACCTTCACTATTCGGTCGACAGAAGGCCCTCACAGCTCTGATGGGAATGTCACCTGAGAAGGGCTGGTCTCCTCATGGATTTGCATTTCCACACCTTGAGACTCTGCTTCAACCAGCTGCTGTTTTAACTGGCACAGAAGGCCTCGCTGAGAGCCTCTTGGGGTCTATCCAGATCTGAGAAGGAATCTGGGATCCTGGGGTCAGTTCCGTGCCCTGGCCTGAGGATGGGATTTTGTACCCCATTGCTTTCTGCAGTTGTGATTAGGTGGTGCTTGGCAACGGCCTGGAGCTAGGCGTCTGAGTGACTGTCCGTCCTGGGGCGTCCAACTCCAGACCTCTCTTACCCAGGCCAGCGGAGGGTGGAAACTCTGAGAACATTCCATTAGAATAAGATACGTTTAATAAGAGCAATGGAAAATGGTAAACCTGGCTTGGGGAAAGGGAATGTACTCTTTCATATAAAACAAACAAATAAAAAATGTGACTGTGAGAAGCATCCAGAAAAATACGATGACCTGGAGGCTGGATTTAAAAATTGGCACTGAGAGAAATCTCATTTCCACAGTCGATGACTCCCCCTTCAGCTATGTTCATGCCAGTGGAGCAAACCAAAATAACTTTATAAATTAAAGTTTATGCAGTCCGGAAAGCTATGCCTGGACTGTTACACACCAGATGAAACCCTTGAAGGCTTTGTTTACAACTGACATCCTGGGGTTGGAGGTTAATAGTGTCTGGAGAAGGTTAGGTCATGCACATGTTAAATAGCAATTAAAACAAAATCACTGGTGATGGTCAAAGAGACACAGCTATGTTTATTTACTATAGTTTATGCCACCTTTTTTTGTTTGTTTGTTTTGCCCTCTGGAAAGAATGTCTTTGTCCTGCCATAATTAATTGTAACTAGCTTTTGTTTAGAGGGGGCCACATGGAAACTGCTCAGAGAGCTCAAAGTATGTTGGCAACTGGTGACTTGTAACTAGTACCTCAATCATTTTCTTTTATGATACACATAATAGAAGGATGTAAAAGGTTCAAATTATAGAGGCACATACATATACAGACAATCATGAAAGTCTCCCCTACCCTGCCTGGCTGCTGACATTTGGTGATAATCTTTCCAGACATCTTTCTAAATGCTGACTGTTTATATGTCGGTGAATAAAGTGTTTATATCCATATGCACACGAATATGTAATTAGCTTTATTTTTATTCTAATTTCTTTTGAGAGAGGGTCTCAGACTGGAGTGCACTGGTGCGATCATAGCTCACTGCAGCCTCGACCTCCTGGACTCAAGCAATCCTCCTACTTTGGCCTCCCAAGGAGCTGGGACTATAGGCGTGCACCACCACACCCAGCTAATTTTTAAATTTTGCTGTAGAGACAGGGTCTTGCCATGTTGCCCAGGCTGGTCTCAAACTCCTGGGCTCAAGCAATCCTCCTGCCTCTGCCTCCCAAAGTGCTGGGATTATAGACATGAGCCACTATGCCTAGCTGTTGTCTTTATTTTGATACATAAAAGAGGGTCATGATGTGTGTGTTGATGTACAGCTTGCTTTTTTCACTTACACATCCAGAGTTCCTTCACACTGACCCATGTGCAGATTACGTTTTTTTTAATCCTTCAGTGCTTTCCATAATATGAATTCTGTTCCTAATTTATTGAACCGTTTCCTCACTCTTTGTTTTTGATACCAAACGAAGCAGTGATAGCATGAGATTATGAATGTGCCTTGTGGAGCTTAGACTGCCTGGCTTTGAAACAGGACTTAGACTAGAAGAGTGACCTAGGGCAGGGGGGTGGCAAACTATAGCCTCCATGGCAAACCCACCCCGCTGTGTTTCTGTAGGGCCCGTGAGCCAAGACTGATTTTTTCATTTTTAAATGGTTAAAAAAATAAAATAAAAAGTATTTCCCAATATATGAAAACAGTGTGAAATTCACAATTCAGTGTCCATTAACTTAAGTTTTGTTGAACACCATGGTCATTTGTGGATCTATTATCTAGGGCTTTTTTCACGCCACAGAATTGAGTAGCTGTGACAGAGACCATATGGCCCACCTAGAATATTTACCATCTGGCGTTTTACAAAAATCATTTGCTGACCTCTGACCTAGGGCAAGTTACTAATCTCTCCATGTCTCAACTTTCTTTTCTTTAAAATGGAGATACTAGCCGGGTGCGGTGGCTCATGCCTATAATCCCAGCACTTTGGGAGGCCGAGGCAGGCTGATCACCTGAGGTCAGAAGTTCAAGACCAGCCTGGTCAACATGGTGAAACCCCGTCTTTAACTAAATATACAAAAAATTAGCCGGGCGTGGTGGCGGGTGCCTGTAATCCTAGCTACTCAGTAGGCTGAGGGAGGAGAATCGCTTGAACCCATGAAGGGGAGGTTGCAGTGAGCCGAGATCGTGCCATTGCACTCCAGCCTAGGCAACAAGAGGGAAACTTCGTCTCAAAAACAAAACAAAAAACAAAACAGCAACAACAACAACAACAAAACCCAGAAAGTAGATACTAGTAATATCTACCTTGTAGAGTTAAGTGACTTTATATATATCTATCAAATACCATATGTAGAATACCTACTTTATGGGGTTATCTAAGTTACTTAGTACATATATCAAATAAATATGTGCCAAACACACCAGGTGTATCATGTATCAAATATATGTGAATTGTGTGTAAACACTTTGAACTTTTAATTTAATTTAATTAATTTATTTGTTTATTTGAGATGGAATCTCACTCTGTTGCCCGGGCTGGAGTGCAATGGCACGATCTCGGCTCACTGCAACCTCCGCCTCCCAGGTTCAAGCGATTCTCTTGTCTCAGTCCCCTGAGTAGCTGGGATTACAGGTGCGCTTCACCATGTGCAGCCAATTTTTTTTTTAATTTTTAGTAGAGACGGAGTTTCATCATGTTGGCCAGGCTGGTCTCGAACTCCTGACCTCAGGTGATCTGCCTGCCGCGACCTCCCAAAATGCTGGGATCATAGGCGTGAGCCACTGCATCCAGCTGACTTTGAACTTTTTACATGCTCAAAAAAGTTTAGCTACTATTACTGTATTGTTATTGTTGTAAGTGCATAATTCTTTGTGCACATGTGCGAGGATGTCACAGATACCCAGCAGTAGGCTTAAAGGCGAAGGGTCTTAACAAATTGTCTTCCAGAACGGTCCCACCAAGTCGTGCTCCCAACAATGGAGCCTCTGCTTTCCTGCATTCTTGGCACCTCTGGATAGGGACTAGGGCTTAGATAAGAACACTGAATTTTCAGAGAGTTGGGTTTTCACCTCCACAGAGGCTCTTCAGAGTCTGGGAGTGCTGTGTCTGGACCTGTGGGGTGAATCTCCCTGGAAAGCCTTAAATCAGAACATGCTCATTGTTTGCTGAGCGAGAGTCTCTTCTGTGCTAAGCCTTTGACCTGTAAATTTTCATTTTACAGATGAAACTGAGGGGCTCAGAGAAATTAAATCACCTGCTCCAGGTCCTAAAGCTACTTGCAGAAGTAGGGTTTGAACCCAGTTGTGGGGGCCTTCATACAGCTTTCTGTGCCATTCTCCCTCATTCCAGGAAGGGTAAGGCGATGTGAGAGATAGTCATTTTCTTTTCCTTTTTCTTTTTTCTTTTTCTTTTATTTGAGGCAGGATCTCGCTGTGTCACTCAGGCTGGAGTGCAGTGGCGTCATCACAACCTATTGCAGCCTCGATCTCCCAGGCTTCAGCCATCCTACCACCTCATTTACATTTTCTTTTTTGTGTGTGTGTACAGTCAAGGTCTCACTATGTTGCCCAGGTCTTGAACTCCTGGACTCAAATGATCCTACTGCCTTGGCCTCCCAAAGTGCTGGGATTACAGGCAAGAGCCACTGTGCCCGGCCCTACACTACGTTTTCCATGCACACTTTTTCCTTAAGTCAGCACCTTGATGACTGGATCAGAGCTACACACCAAATTGGAAGTGAACGTTGGAGAGAGTGGCTTAGTCATGACCTGTGTTTATCTCCTCTTGCTCTGAGTGAAGAGGATGTGTAATAGAGTATGTTACTATATTTTTCGTATCCAGATGCCATAGCCTATGCTGCCCAGTCACACTGAGAACAATGCAGTTCTCATAGATAACCCGTTGTTGGGTGAAATGTCTATTTCTAGACATCTCCACGTTCTCCTATCGACGGCCTTTGCAACAGCATTTCCCCTGTTCCATCAGCGCGTCTGCAAAACATGAAGCAGCTTCATTCACCCAGAGACTCCTGACCTTGTGCATGAGGGGAAAATGTTTCTGGTTTTGTGTGTGTTTTCAATGACGAACATTTGCATTCTTTCTTCCCCTCACTTTTTTTTTTCTTCTCACATTGACATTAAGAAACAACAGCAAAACGCTGCTTGCTCCCCAACTGTTTGAATTTAAAACTCGGAATCTTAATTTGCATAGACAGTAGTTCTCTACAAGGAATGTGAACCATTGACAGAATTTCCTAAAGGAAGAAAGAGCCATAATTCCCTAATTAAAACCATGTTAAAACAAAAAGCAAACTATATCCAAAAGGCCCTTTAAGAGTATTTCTTGTTTAATCAGATTTCAAAGGCAGCACAAGCTGGATGTTTATGGCATCACCAAGGCCTTTCTGTGATGCCTGAGCTTTTCAAGAACATACTCAGAACTTCGCTTAAGCCTGTCTTTACTTGGAGCTGTCTCCCAAAGGCTTGGCCTTCCTCTCCACAGCCTCAGTTACTGAGTCACTGGAACAGAGGAAGAAGCCCAGGCTTCCATTCTGACAGGCTGCGAACGTTTATCTGGAGTTGTAATTGTCATATTCCCACATTATTTTCTTGCTATCTTCTAGAGTGATGATGAAAGATGTCTGGAGGAAAGAAAATAGAACAAAAAACCTTCTAGCATCTACGCACCTAAAGCAGGGTTTGTCAACCTTGACACCATTGCCATTTGGAGCTGGATAATTCTTTGTCGTGGGGGCTGGCCTGTGCATTGGATGATGTTTAACAGCATCTGTGGCCTTTAGCTTCATAGTTATAACAACCAAAAATGTCTCCAGACTTTGTCATATGTCCTCTTGGGGGTAAAATTGCTCCCAGTTGAGAACCACTGGCCTCGATTTTGGTGGTCTAGAATTTGCAAGCTGCTTCTCCGCCCTGTACGTATCCAATCCTCAGCCCTTCCACTAAGGATGAGAACTGGGTTTTCTTCTTTTCATCCCACCCTCCCTGCCTTGAGATATTGCTGCATCTGGACAGATGTGCCAAGTACAATTCTGGCTCAGGTGATTGATGTCTACATCAGGCATATGTCTTCACTCTGTCTTACCGTCCCTCTTGCTGCTGGCCTGCATGGCGTGCTCGTGCCGGTAGGGGCAGCTGTGTGAGTAGCAGGACCATCCTGGAGACAGCCATGCAAAGGGAAACCATCTGGGTGGGGTGAGCCTGCCAGCCCCAGCTGTAGGTCCTAGTGGAGTCAACAGTTGATGGATCACTGAGCTCTGACCTCCAGGCAGCCCAGGCCTGCGATGGGCAGAGAGCTGTCTTGTTTCTCCTTTTGGAACCCGAAGAGCAAAGACAGGGTGAAGTTGCCAGGAGAGGCTTTCAGCTGGATCCTAGGGGCCAGCGTGCAGCCCTTTTCCAGGGCTGGGGGTTGGGGAGAAGTGTCTCTCTGGGCCGTGTGGATGGGCCAGAACCTTGAGCTGGGTGCAGAGGGCTATGCTGGAGAGGCGGGGAAGGGCACTGGATCAGGTGTCTTAAGACCTGGGCATGGTTTTAGTTCCACCCCGGGTAGCAGCACGATCTTGTGCAAATAGTTATCTTCCTTCTGGTCCTCATGTTTCTCATAAAGCTGACTTCCAACTAGAACATTCTACCTTTCTATTTTTCTCCTGATTTGTAGACAAAGATGGTGCTGTTAAGAGATGGAAATGTGGCCTTCCTAAATTTGCTTTGAGTCCCGAGTTCCTGATTTGGGGGCAAGTGTCTGTGAAGGGCTTGGGGTCACTCTGTGGCTTTTGCCTCATTTTTATGGGTCTTAGAGGATACCTCAATAAATAGCATTTTTCTTCCCTGAACAAATTGAGAGATGAGGCCATGGTTGGAACTTAGAACTTTGGAACTTGCCCAGATGTATCAGGTCAGTCATCCTCTTCCCCTGGGGCCAGTAAACCAAGTGTTCCAAAGGCCAGGTGGTCTTAGGGAAAATGATGAATCCTGGAGGGTGAGGGTCATGGCCAGTGTGGACTACAGAGGATCCCCTAGCCACACTGGAGAGGGGACGGTGCCCTGGTTTTCCTGATGATCCCCCTTAGTGCTCAAGGCTGGTTTCAATCCTGCTGTACTAATCTGCTGATGAGGGAGAGTTGGTGGCTCAGTGGTGACAGCACAGGGATGACAGAGGGTGTCCACACCACCCAGGGCCCCCATGAGCTCATATCTGAGGGTCTATTGAGATTACAGAGGCCCTTGATAGAGTCCAAAATTTGAAGGACAAGCAAGGAAGATTGGAGCATCTGTGAACTATCTCCAGTTCAGCATTGCATTGGAAAAGGAATTATATCAGGTCACTGATATCTTCTCCTAACTCACTGATCTCCAGAGCCCCCTGGATCCTGCCAGGCCTGTAGAGAAGAGGGACAAGCCAGCTTCCCCACCACCCCTGCCGTCTGTTCCTTTTATATTTAAATCAGAAGCTTAGGCTCCTCCGTGTAGCCGCTCTGTTTTTCATGCCTCTTGCCTGGGTCTAAGCCCTGCAGCTTAGGGCGCTGTGATGTGCTTGCAGGATGCTGCCCCACCACGGCTGGAACCAGGCTTCAGCCCGGCGCACACCCAGCTTGTTTGGAGGTCATGGCTCACCATAAAAATGGTGTGAGTGGCCAGCTCTTTTTTCACTGTGGCTCTGGGCAGCCCATCCCAGCTCCCGGATGGATGCAAGGCCTGAGAGTGAACTTTGTTGTGAATGATGACACAATTCCAGAAAAATGCAGTGTCTCCCAGATACGGCTTCTGGAGCTTTGCCTGGGGAGGGGGGCTGGAGGTTGTTTAGTGTTTGGGTTCCTGGGGGTTCTTTGCCCCAGGGGTGTGTGTGGGTACACATGTGCATGCATGCATGCTTTTTCATGGGGCACACTTACTTTCAGATGTTCACGTGGACTCTTTTTGAGATTCCCCAGGGGAAAAGGAGAAAGTACAGAAAGCCATGACACCTGATGGAAAATATTACGCTTTAGTCAACAAGGCTGATGTGTCTCCTCTGACTTTGCCTTTAAACCAAACCATACCACAGCGGGGAAAGATGAGCCACACATGAGGCCTGCTGGGCTGGTGACTGTCCCCTGAAGTGGGACTCTTGTAATTCTAAGCGCCTTTGAAAAATGCTTTTGGTACTTGAGTTGAAACATCCAGTACTTGAGTTGGAGGGGCCTGAAAGGTCATCTTGGCCCAGTGGCTTCTTTTAAAGGAGGAGGAAACTGAGGGCCAGAGAGGACCTATGACCCTCCCAGGGTTGCACAGCTAGAACTCAAATCCTGTCTCTTGATCCCCAGAGAAGGGTTTGGTCTGTTCTGCCCCACTTAAGTTTTCAGACAGTGTATTGTGACAAGTTTTAGATTTTTTTTTTTTTTTTTGTACTCTACTCTTATTCATTAAAAAACTCTGTGTTAAATACTGTTTAGGGGCTGGGAATTTACTGGAGAACAGGAAGACCTGGTCCTTGTGCTCAGGGGGCTTACAGGCTAATGGGAAAGGCAGCTTGGAACAAGAAACTATGCATGGGATGTGTAGCGGGTGTGGCTGTCTTATTTCTGGCCAGTACGGGGAGGGAAAAGGGGTGGGAGTTGATGGCTGGGGCACAGAGGATGTCATTTTGGCTCTGCGGCCTGGGTCAGGTGCCCAGCCCAGCAATCTGAGAGTGGATGACTCTGGACTATTTCTCCAGGAGAAGGTGGGATTCACAGGCAGAGACATATCAAAACAGGGACCTTGGGATGTATGATGTATTTTGTAAGAAAAAAAAAAAGGAAAAATAGGCCAGCACGGTGCCTCACGCCTATAATCTCAGCACTTTGGGAGACTGTGGTGGGTGGATCACCTGAGGTCAGGAGTTTGAGACCAGCCTGGCCAACATGGTGAAACCCTGTCTCTACTAAAAATACAAAAATTAGCTGGGCGTGTTGGCAGGTGCCTGTAATCCCAGCTACTCGGGAGGCTGAGGCAGGAGAATTGCTTGAACCCAGGAAGCCGAGATTGCGCCGTTGCACTCCAGCCTCGGCGACAGAGCAAGACTCAGTCTCAAAAAGAAAAAAGGAAAAACAGAGTAGAGCAGGCAGCTCTGTGTATGTATGTGCAGGTAAGATCATCAGGTGGGAAGAGCCCGGGAGATGAGCCACTTGGAAGCCCCGAGGTGGCCTTGACTTCCCTGATGGGAGGGGAGAGAGCTGCTGGGAGAGATAGCATCCAGGGAGGGATGTGGCACAGGCTTCTGGAGGGACAGCAGCTGTGGCCACAGGTGGATCTCTTATTCTCAGCGGTATCAGGGACCCAGGCTCTTTCCACTTGGAACACAAGATAGCAGGGCCCTTTGTCGCCAGCAGGATGGAGGCAGACACACAGGACACCCCTTCCAGGAAGCCTTGTCACATTGACTTCACCTAACTCCAATGACCTCTCCCTTTTGAGTCCCTCTGCACTTAGGGCCTCTTTCTGTTTGGACTGAGTGGTGGTTTTGGAAAGGCTCTTGCATGATTTTCACTGGCATGGACTCTTCCCCAGATACTCACTTTGTGCTACACACCGTGCTGGCTCATTATCACAGAGTCATGGAGCAGCACTGAGAGTCAGAGAGCTCTGTGGCTGCCCAAGGTCAGGGTAAAGGTGGGACTTCAGCCTCGCCAGACTCCAGAGCCTCTGTCCTTTCCCGCCATGCCTGCTGCCCCCGTCCTGGTGTGTTTTCTGCCCATTCTCCCAGACATGGGCTCCTTGAGGGATAAGGTGGTGAGTTAGTCCTCCTCTTGCTTCGAGCCGTCATTTGTCATGGATTGTGCTAGGAGTCGTAGGTACACAGATGAGCAAGGCCTGGCTTTGCCCTCAAGAGCTGACCAGGTAGTAGAAGCTGGGGTGCAAGGAGGGCTCTGGGCTCAGGGAACAACCACTTGAGGCATCCAGGGAAGGCTTCTTGGAGGAATGACACAGGAGCTGGCTTGGGCTATAGTCTCTCACTTTGCTAAACTTCCATTTCCTAGTAATTTGGATGTGACTGTGAAGTTATTGCAACCATTGTGTAAACTAGTTATTCAAGCAAACCAGTTTGAAACCCTTTGCAAATAGAAGACATGAGAGTTGGTATTGACAGTCCTCTGTCAGGAGTGGATCCCAGTCTTGGCCCAGCCTCCACTGCATACCATCCTGGGAAAGCCTCCTAGAGCCACCCTCTCTGCTGCCTGCAGAGCTGGCCCTTCAGTGGCCTCGAATCCCCTGGAGACTCTGCATTCGCAGCCAGATTTGCCTTTCCCTCTGGTGGACCCCACACACACACTGCACAGCACCAGTCTGGGAGCTTGGGAGGGGGTGTGAAACCAGCAGGTGGGAGTCTGGAGTCCTGGCTCCAGTAGTTGCCAGCCACTTCTTGTCCCTTGGTCCCTCATCCTCCATCCTCTAGACCCTCTCTCCTCTTTGCAGAAAGACTCCTCGGGGTTCAGAGAATGTAGGAAACTTGTTGGAGCTCACACAGCTGAGTAACAACCAGGCCTTGCTGCCTCCTGTACACTGTATTTCCTGCTGCTGTCTGGGTGCATGGAGTGGGAGGGGGAGGCCCTGGGCCACAGCACCCCACCCCTCACCTCTATCGCACCCCACCCCTCACCCCATCACCTCTTTATTCTATCTCTGAGGTAGTGACTGTGTCTCTGGTAATGAATATTTTGCTTCAAAACATCCCCCCTCTTTTTATTGAGAGAGAATTCACATACCATAACATTCTCCACTCTGAAGTGTAAATGTAATAGTCTTTATACATTCACAATGTTGTGCAACCATCACCACCATCTAATTCCAAAAATCTTTCATCACCATCACCCCAAAAAGAAACCCTGAATCTAATAGTGATCACCTCCCACTTGCCCCTACCACAGTCCCTGGCAACTGCCAATCTGGGTACTGTCTGGATTTATCTATTCTGGACATTTCACATAAATGAAATCATACAATACGTGGCTTTTTGTGTCTGGTTAATTTCACGTAGCATAGTGTTTTCAAGGTTCATTCATGTTGCAGCCTGCATCAGTGCTTCATTCCTTTTTGTGGCTGAATAATATTCCATTGGATGGATGTACCACAATTTGTTAATCCACGCATTCACTGATGCTCCATTCATTTTAACTTCAGTTATAGCTTCCTGCTGTCTCCTTGAGTTCTCTGGGGAGTGTTCTTTTTTTAGTTTCTCTAGTGGAAACTTTGGTCAGCGTTCTCCACCTGTAGGCTGGGTATTTTGACGTGTTTTCCAAGTGACTTCTGGAAACATGGAAGCAGTGATTCTGAAATGGAAAAGAGAACATTCTCTCCCATAGGTCCCCCTATCTGATCTAACTCCCCTGGCGGCACGCCTCGGTGAGGGTGGCACCATCGCAGGTGGGAGGGAGTACGTCTATTTCAAAAGTGCTGGGGCAGGGACCGGGTACAGTGGCTCACATCTATAATCCTCCACTTTGGGAGGCTGAGATGGGTGAATTACTTAAGACCAGGAGTTCGAGACCAGCCTGGCCAACATGGTGAAACCCCATCTCTACTAAAAATACAAAAATTAGCCGAGTGTGGTGGCGGGTGCCTGTAGTCCTAGCTACTCAGGAGGCCGAGGCAGGAGAATCATTTGAATCTGGGAGGCAGAGGCTACAGTGAGCCGAGATCGTACCATTGCACCCAGCCTGGGCAACAGAGCGAGACTCTGTCTAAACAAAACAAAACAAACCCCCCAAAAGTGCTGGGGCAAAGTGGCTGCGTCCACTGCTGAAAGGGTGCTGTGGATGGGCTGCCTCTGACTTGTGTGCAGCTTTTCAGTTATGGCCATGCCCTGGCTGTGACAAGGACGGGCTCTGGTGCAGCTAGTCTAAGATCATATTTTGGGATCCTTGCTCAGAGTGTTACCTTCATTCTCTTTTATTTATTTATTTATTTTTTTTTGCCATTTATTTAGTGAAAATGTAATTTAGATACAGTAACATCTGCCTCTTAAAGGTGCATAGTTATCCCAGCACTTTGGGAGGCCGAGACGGGCGGATCACAAGGTCAGGAGATCGAGACCATCCTGGCTAACACAGTGAAAC
>NW_016814098.1:1249363-1384864 GCF_001698545.2 Rhinopithecus bieti
AAAAAAAAAAAAAAAAAGGTGCATAGTTCTGCGTGTTGTAACTGTGTACACCGACCGCGTAGTTAGTACACATGGTGTCATGTAACTACCACCACAATCAGGAGCACTTTCATCACCCCCTGAAGCTCCCCCAGATGCCCTTCTAGTTACCTCCTATTCCTAGCCCCAGCCCCTGGCAACCACTGTCTGCTTTTTGTCTATACAAGAATGTCATGTACATGGAATCACACAGAGTGTAGCCTTTTGAGTTTGATTGCTTTCACTTAGCATAATGTATTTGAGATTTGTCCATGTTGTTATGTGTATCAGTTTCCCTTTATTTCTGAGCAAGAGTTCAGGGTTTGTTTCTTCCCCAGTTGAAGGATGTTTGGGTTGTTTCCAAGTTTGGGCGATTATGAATAAAGCCACTATAAGCATTCACGAACAGTTTTTTCTGTGAACATAAGTTTTCATTTCACTTGGGTAAATATCTAGAAGTGGGATTGCTGGGTCACATGGTAGGTGTATGTTTAATTTTATAAGAAACTTACAAGCTGCTTTCCAAAGAGCGGTGCCATCTTGCATTCTCACCAGTGATGCATGAGTATTCATTATCTTTATGTTCTAGGCTCTCAAATTGATCAGAGCCAATATGGGCTTGGCGTTTTAGTTGCAAGGAACAAAGACTCTGCCTCCCTTGCATGTTTTAGTTTAGGTTCCCCAGAAGTGGACTCCGGTGCAATGATTTGAGGATAAGTAGTTTATCCGGGGGGCAGTGCCAGGAAACTTCCCCTACCCCCCAGCAGGAGAGTGGAGAGGGGAGAGGAAAAGGAAGGTAACTGGTAAAGGGTGTGTCATCAGGCAGGAAACCTGGTTTCTAGAATCCATCCCCTGTCAGTCATTGAGGACTCCTGCGGGAATCTTGTCAATTCCCTGGCACTCCAACCCACCCGGTTCTCAGGGAGAGCTGGCTTCACTGGCCTTGGCAGCCAGTCTCAGGTGAAGGGTATTTGGAAGTCTGGCCCAGGTGCAACAGTGACAGGGCACTCTCCCCAGGTGATAGCGGTTCCTTCTTTCCTCTTTCCATGACACACCCTCTTTCATCTTGGCTCTGTCTACTGGTGGCTTCCGTCTCTGCATCGTACTTTCTGCTTATTGTGTTTCTCTTCATGTGTTCCCACTGCCAGCTAACTGTTGACTCCCCAAAGAGAGAAAAATTGGTTGGTGAGTTAGTCACTGCTTTTCTCTTGGACAGAGCCCTCAATTTAAGTCATCTGATAGGCACACCAGTCATTGTTGGCTGCCCTTGGGTCAAGTGGCCTGCCCTGGGCCAACCAGCTGTGACCAGGGAGGTGGGTCAGAGAGTTCAGAGCAGCGCTGTCTAATAGAACCTTCTGTGATGATGGAAATGTTCTGTATATTATGGTAGCTACTAGCCATGTGTGGCCATCGAGTGCTTGAAGTGTGGCTTGTGCTACCAAGGAACTGAGTTTTTAATTTCATTTAATTTTAACAAATTAAGATTTAAATTCACATAGCTGCATATGGCTAGCAGCTACCATAGTGGACAGCATAGTTCTAGAACATGGGCCCAGTTTTGGGCGATTATGAATAAAGCCACTATAAGCATTCATGACAGCTTTTTCTACGAACATAAGTTGTCATGTTCTTGGCCTCTTCTCTCCACTGAATAATGTGATAGAACATTCTCTTGAGATCAGTTTTTTAAAAAGCCAATTAATATCTGATTTGTGATTCTGAATCTTTAACATTTTTTAACCATCTGCTTTAAAAATGGGAAATATCATTATTGGAGGCAGTGAAGTTAAAATTGACCTAATGAGATGTTGATACGATTATTTTCATGAAGCTATCTTTAATACATTTACATTTTTATTTTTGGAAACTCACTTGCATTCTGTACATTTGTACAATACCTATTTTGTGTTGTCAGATGTACGTGTGTGAGTTACTGATTTTCTTCCTCACACATAGAGACACTTGGCAGCCAATCAGCCCACCAGGAAATAGGTCTGAAGTACTCTCTTAGAATTCAGCAGCACAAGTGGTGCCCCTGACAGCAGCCTAAGTGTGAGTTTCTGAAGTCAGAGCCAAATAGGGTTCTGTGCAGCCTGAAGATTATATTTGAATGTCTTTACCTTTTTTTTTTTTTTTTGAGATGGAGTCTCCCTCTGCTGCCCAGGCTGGAGTGCAGTGGCATGATCTCGGCTGAGCATAACCTCCGCCTCCTGGATTCAAGCAATTCTCTTGCCTCAGCCCCACAAGTAGCTGGGACTATAGGTGCACACCACCACACCCAGCTAATTTTTTAAAAAATATTTTTAGTAGAGATGGGGTTCCACCAAGTTGGCCAAGCTGGTCTTGAACTCCTGACCTCGTGATCTGCCTACCTCAGCCTCCCAAAGTGCTGGGATTACAGGCGTGAGCCACTGCACTTGGCCTAACTTTGGTTTTAATATTATTTTGCCTTGTCTTCAGGAAATGACCAAGGGATGCCTGATTGAAATTAATTATAATGGGATGGAACTTCGAGTAGCATTGGACAGGGAGTCAAGGAACCAGGGTTCCTACTCAAGCTATGCCACTGACTTGCTGGCTTTGTGATCTTTAGCAAGTAACTATACTTTTCTGAGCATTGCTTTCTCCATCTGTAAATAAGGAATTTTCATTACATGTGCATCTAAAAATTATTCCATGGCACCCCATTACAGGAGATATTAATAGACACATCTGAGGAAAAGGATTCTATGGTCACAGTTGTTGGGAAATATTTTGTACTATGTCTTCTTGGAGATTCACAATGTACATTCTTTTTTTTTTTTTTTTTTTGAGATGGAGTCTTGCTCTGTCACCCAGGCTGGAGTGCAGTGGTACAATCTCGACTCACTGCAACCTCCACCTTCTGGGTTCAAGCCATTCTCCTGCCTCGGCCTTCCCAGTAGCTGGGATTACAGGTGCATATCACCACACCCAGCTAGTTTTTCTATTTTTAGTAGAGATGGGGTTTCACCATGTTGGCCAGGCTGGTCTCAAACTCCTTGACTTCAAGTGATCTGCCTGCGTCCGCCTCCCAAAGTGCTGGGATTACAGGTGTGAGCCACCGCGCCCAGTCCACAATGTACATTCTTATATCAAAGGCTCTGAGAAGTCCTGCAGTGGAATACAAAATATTTTTTTTTTCATTGTATTAACAGGGTTTGGTTAACATTTAAGCATGGAATCTCACTTTGTGTGTGTGTGTGTGTGTGTGTGTGTGTGTGTGTAAAACATCTCTTGGCATCTTCTGGAATACAGTTATACAGGCCCATCAGCTTGGGAAACAGGGATGGATGATTCTTTGGCTTTTCTGAGTTAAATGTCTCAGTCTGCTTGGACAAAGAAGAAGTTAAGTCTCTTTTCACTCATGTTCTTAGCTTTTTCTCTCCTCTCTTCTCTTCCCCTCTCCTCCAAGTCTTAAAACCTAGTTGAGGCCAGGTGCAGTGGCTCATTCCTGTAATCCCAGCACTTTGGAAGGCCGAGATGGGGGGATCATGAGGTCAGGAGATCGAGACCATACTGGCTAACACGGTGAAACCCCGTCTGTACTAACAAAATACAAAAAAATTAGCTGGGCATGGTGGCAGGTGCCTGTATAGTCCCAGCTACTCGGGAGGCTGAGGGAGGAGAACGGCGTGAACCCGGGAGGCAGAGCTTGCAGTGAGCCAAGATCGCGCCAGTGCACTCCAACCTGGGCGACAGAGCAAGACACCGTCTCAAAAATAAAACATAATAAATAAATAAATAAAACCTTGTTGAAACTAATTGTGGGTCTTTTCCTTTTCCCTGACACACATTCTGCAGGAGAAGACAGATGGCAGGCAGGAGGCAGATTGGAGAGAGGTTGTCAGCATGACTTTTCTCAAATGTGATGCTCCTCATAAAGTCTGTATTTGTTATCGGAAGGAGCCGCGCGCTGGCATGCCACCTTGAATGCTCTCCATGGACATTTGCAACTTGTTTCTGTGTCCTTTTGCAGCCTAGTTCTGCTCAATTCCAGCAAGGTGACTGTCATTAGGCAGATCTCTTTCCATTACAGGTGACAGAAGCTCAACTCCAACTAGCTTAAGCAAAACAAATAAACAAAAACCTCCAGGGCATTTGTTGGCACATGTGCTTGGGAAGTTGAGTCCTGGGTGGGGCTGAAGTCCTACCATCTGGTGTTTGTCCTACTCTGTTTCCTGCCTCCTGCTTCCTACAGCTCTTGGCTCTGCTGCTCTCTGAGCGTTGGCCTCTCTCTCCTACTACCGCTCATCCTTCTCCCCATGACGGTAAAGATGGCCAGTGGCTGCATTCTCCTTAAAGTTAGCTCTCCCTCAGCAAGAAAGACCCCCTGTCCCAGCAGCTATATGTCAAACATCAAGGCATGATTCTCATTGGGGCTTGGGTTTTGTGTACACATCTGAAATTGATTGCCATGGACAGGGATTCACGTTCTGTGCTTTGTGAGATCTGAGTCCTGTGTGGGTAGCAGGGCCCTGATCAGCAGCCTGGCATTGTAAGTGGGGTAGGATGCTTCTTCAGCAGTGGGAGGGACCCTGGGTAGACTAAAACAACACCCACTACATGCCCTGCCCACTCCTGGCCGGGGGTGCCCTGAGTAACTTGGCTTGGCGTGATGTGCGCTCAGCTGTCTCTGACAACGAGAATCATTTGTTCAGGAAACTAAGGTCGCATAGAGGGCAACCGGCACAGACTGGGAGGCACAGCAGACCTGTGTTGCGCAGGAAGCCCAGGCCGCTTCCACAATGAATCAAAGCTCATGTTTCTTATCTCAAAGTGCTCCCCACCAGCCTTTAATTTTGGGATCCTGCTCAGGTGCTGGGGTCTGTACTCCTTGTTTTCTGCTCCTTAGTTTTTATCTTGTTAATTCCTTTCTGAGTCAGGTATTACCAGCCTCGCTTACAGATGGGGCAACTGAGGCTTAGGGTAGAGGAGGCCTTTGCTGAGGCTCCCCCGCAGGTGAGTGACAGATCAAGGATGTTGACCTAAAACTGGTGCTATGGACCTAATGTTTTTGTGCCCTCCCAATTCATTTGTTGAATCTCTAACCCCCAATGTGAGGTGGGGCCTCTGGGAGGTGAGTAGGTTAAGATGAGGTCATGAGGATGGGGCCTCTGTGATGGGATTAGTGCCCTTAGAAGAAGAAGAAGAGAGACCGGAGCTCGCTCTCTCTACCACGTGAAGATGCAGTAAGAAGGTGGCCTGCACTGAGGAACCAAATGGGCCGGCACCTTGATCTTGGACTTCCTAACTTCTAGATTCACGAGCAATAAATTCATGTTGTTTCAGCCACCCCGTCTGTGGCAGCCTGAGCTGATCAGTACAGAGTTCTCAACCTCCATTGGAGTAAGTGCCTGTGCTCCACTGTACTAAAAGCAAGTAGTCTTCCTCTGGAAGGGCATATGCATATTTCCAGGCATTCTGGAGCCTCTAGGGAAACCCTGGGCCCTGCAGGTTCTTGTCCAGAACAGCTGGCCACATGCCCTCTCGGCTACACTCAATGCCAGGAGACCTTTATGGCTGCTGCCTGGGGCTGAAGTGGGTCCCTGCCTGGGGCTGAAGTCCAGTCCCTGGGATCTGTGTTGGGTCCTGCTTTCATGGACTGAGCTGCCTTGGTTCCCTCTTTGGGCCCCACTAATAGAGAGGTTCTCTGAGGACCCCCATCCCTTCAGCTGAACCTAAGGCCACCAGGAGACAGAGGGCATCCGTGGCCTCCCCCAGGAGGCTGTCCTGAGGTTGTGCCCTTTGTCTTGGGGAGTTTACTGGAGGAGGCTGCAGGCCTGGACTGTGCAGTCTGATTTCTTCACCTATTTTAGGAACGATGCTTGCCGGCTGGGCGTGGTCGCTCACGCCTGTAATCCCAGCACTTTGGGAGGCCGAGGCGGGCGGATCGCCTGAGGTCAGGAGTTCGAGACCAGCCTGGACAACATGGTGAAACCCAGTCTCTGTAAAAACACAAGAATTAGTCAGGCATGATGGCGTGTGCGCTTGTAATCCCGGCGACTCGGGAGGCTGAGACGGGCTAATCACTTGAACCCAGGAGGCGGAGGTTGCAGTGAGCCGAGATGGCGCCGCTGCTCTCCAGCCCGGGCAACAGAGCAAGACTCCATCAAAAAAAAAAAAACAAGAAACAATGCTGGTTGTTATCAAGAAGAGCCCTTCCCAAACACCCAGCTACCTTCCAATGAGCTTTTCCTTCCCTCCGTAACTTGTGTATTTTCAAAGGTGAGGAAGTTTAAATTGTAAAGCTGGTGGGGCTGGCCAAGGGAGCCCACTGTCTAATCCTGTGGCTGGAGGAGGAAGCGGGGAAGGTGGATTCTTCATGGAGCCAAGGAGGCCTTCACTGCTTTTTCTTATTGCTTCTGCTAATTTCCCACTAGGTTTGGATTTGGCCATTTGCTGGGATTGGGTGGTGAGGGGAAGGTTTTTTTCTGGAGATAGGGTCTTGCTCTGTTGCCCAGGCTGGAGTGCAGTGGTGTGATCACAGCCCACTGCAGCCTTGAACTTCTGGGCTCAAGTGATCCTTCTGCCTCAGCCTCCTGAGTAGCTAGCACTGCAGGCATGTGCCACCATGCCCAGTTAATTAAAAAATTCTTTTTGTAGGGATAGGCGCTGTGGCTCATGCCTGTAATCTCAGCACTTTGGGAGGCCGAGGTGAACGGATCACCTGAGGTCGGTGATCACCTGACCAACATGGAGAAACCCCGTCTCTACTAAAAATAGAAAAACTAACCAGGCGTGGTGGTGTGCGCCTGTAATCTCAGCTCCTCAGGAGGCTGAGGCAGGAGAATTGCTTGAACTCGGGAGGCGGAGGTTGCGGCGGGCTGAGATTGCGCCATTGCACTCCAGCCTGAGCAACAAGAGCGAAACTCCGTCTCAAAAAAAAAAAAAATTATTTTTGCAGTGACAGGGTCTGCCTATGTTGCCCAGGCAGGTCTCAAACTCCCAGCTTCAAGCGATCTTCCTACCTTGGCCTCCCAAAGTGTGGGCTTACAGGAATTACAGGCGTGAGGGACAATGCCTGGCTGTGTTTTGTTGTCTGGCAGTGGTTTAGATGGCCCCTGCTGCTGTCAGATTGCCAGTCTGGGGGCTGGGGTCATACTTCTGGGGTCATAACAGGGTCTTGGGCAGCAGACTCCTCACAGTGGCCAGGCAAAGGATTCCCGCCCTGGGTTGGGCAGCCCTCTCCACAGGATGGCAAGGGGCTGGAGGCTGAGCGGACAGGCCCTGTTTTAGGGATTGAGGACATGGCAGGTAGATAGGCAATAAAAGCACCAAACTGAACCAGCCTTAGGTTCTATAGCAAGGAGATCCAGCACCGCTCGTGGACCCGAGCTGCCCTCTGGGAAAGGTGGGAGGCAGCTTAGGTGACCTCTGCACGTGTTTTTAAAGCTGTGGTTTTGGTTGGGAGTTTCATTCTGGCTCAGCCACACAAACAGTGACATGGAGTGGAACAGGGCGGCGCTTCCATTTCAGAAGATGGGTCCTCCCCACCCCAGCTCCTCCACACACCACCCCCCCGCCCCACCGCCCAGCCAGGTCCAAAACCCTAGACGCTACCTCACAGGAAACAGGGTCCCCTGAGGAGAAGGATAAAAGCAGACAATTCCTGCGGACAAGAGGAAGAAGAGGACAGAGTCTCCCTTGTTGGTGCTGATTCCCAGTGAGCATCCTTTCTGGAGCCCACTGGGGTTTGGGACCTGCAGGGTGTGTCACTAAATGGCAAGGAACAAGGTAGAGACGGCTGTACTCAGTCTCTGTTGTGGACCCTGGCCTCGCCTACAGCTCCATGCACTCTCCCAGATGGAGCCATTTTCTGTGTGTGTTGTTTATTCCTCACCAACTTCTAAAGCAGCAGATGGGAAAATTGAATGAACAAAGTCAACTTTAGAACAACCTTTGTGTTAAATTGAGTACACATAATTCGATTATTTTAAAAACAAAGCCCATTGCAGTGTTTTCTGGTTTTGCATGCAGTGTTTTCCAGTGTAAAGAGAATTCACTGGCGGAGAAGCCCCAGCTTAGCTTCCTTCTGCCCCTGGGCAGCCCCGTTGGTTTCAGCAGATGGTCCTGATGTCTGAGGACCTGCCACAGTTTGCGCCACTCCTTCCTTTTGCTACTTTTGTTCCCCAAGACGAGGTGTGATTTAGTGGTTAGAATGCCAGAATGCTGGGCTGACTGGATTTGAGTCTTAGCTCCTTTGAGATTCAGTTAGGATGTGACCTCCGACAGCTTAATTTCCCTGAGTCTCTGTGTTTTCATCTGTAAAATGGGTACAGTAATAGGGTTCTTGAGATTTGAATCATTAACACATGGCAGGTGATAAATGCTGACCGAGTGTTTGCAGTTACAGTAGTTGTTATGGCAGTTTTCATTGTCCTCAACATCGTCATTATCATTCTCGTCATCTCAGGACACTGAGGAGAGACCGAGTTAGTAATGAATAGGGTTGGGCTGGTGCTGCCTCTTTAGTGCCTAAGAAATGCTACCCTGGCCCTGTCTCCAGGCCTTGATCTCAAGGTGGGATTCATCCATCATCTACCACGGCCCAGGCGCCAGCTGGCCTCACTCCTGGGGTGACTTGGGTGTAGATAACAAAGGGGGTGCCTTCACCCTGCAGCAGAGTCCCCATGGGCCTCGGGGCCCAGAGGGAGATGGTGTCTGTTTCCCGTGGGCCTCCCCGCCACAGTTAAATGGCGTCTGCTCCCTGCTCAGGGTAGATTTGGGGGCTTCTGCCACTGGCTGACTGGAACTCTCTTACCTCATTCTAGACTCTCCCGGGCAACTTTCTGTTTGTTCTCTAACAGAAACATAGAAACAAGCCAGCATCTTTTCTAAACAAAGAGGGACTTTTCACAGGAAGTTTGATGACCTGACACGTTCTCCCTGCTTGTTGAAGCCTGAGCCTCGTCTCTGACAGTTAGGGTGACTTGCTGGAGAACAAACAATAGACAATAGTTGTGGCCCACTTCCTGTGAGAAGCAAGAATGGTACAGGTGGATGTCGGGAGCCCCCAAACCCATGGAAGGGATTTCCTGAGGACGTCCCATAGTCCCTGAATATGCAGCTGAGGGTTCCTGGGGTAGCAGCACCCGTGTGGTTAGCCCTGTAATGACAGCAATAAAGGCTCACATTATGAGGCTTCCGTGCATAGGCCCTGTTCATAGAGCTTTACATGCTCTCATCCTGGGGAGTCAGGGTTAGGGTTAGGGTTAGGGTCAAGATGGATATAATGACTGGGCACAGTGGCTCACACCTGTAATCCCAGCACTTTGGGAGGCCAAGGCAGGTGGATCACCGGAGGTCAGGAGTTTGAGACCAGCCTGGCCAACATGGCAAAACCCTATCTCTTTTAAAAATACAAAAAAATTAGCCAGGCATGGTGGTGCGCTCCTGTAATGCTAGCTACTTGGGAGGCTGAGGCAGGAGAATTGCTTGAACCCAGGAGGCAGAGGTTGCAGTGAGCCGATATCACACCACTGCACTCCAGCCTGCGAGATGGAGACTCCATCTCAAAAAAAAAGGTTGCTGAGTTTGCTTTCCAAGCCTCTTTCTCAGAACCACTTTGGAGGGCGCCAGTCAGCTCCAAAGTCTGAGATGTTGGCCTTTGGGAGGGAGGGGGCCAGTCAGCTCCAAAGTCTGAGATGTTGGCCTTTGGGAGGGAGGGGGCCAGTCAGCTCCAAAGTCTGAGATGTTGGCCTTTGGGAGGGAGGGAGCCTTGTGCCAGTCCCCCCCACTTTGCCTGCTCCTCCATTCAGCCTCCTTGGAGTACCTTGAATGTACCTTCCTATTGCTGTTCCCTCTGCCTGGAGTCCTGTGCTCTCCTCTCCACCATTCTTCACTGCTCATTGGCCTTTAGGGTTGGGCATAAACATTACTTTCTCAGGGGGCCTGTCATTTGCATCATAACTAGCGGGGCTCCTTTGCAGCCCACTGCCAGCCCTGCCATTCTTGATTACAGTCCCCTGTTCATCTCTTTGCCACTCGTCACCAAAATGTGTAATCGTACCTTCACTGATGTCCAGTCAGCCTTCTGTATCTGCAAGTTCCACATCTGTGGATACAACTGACTGCAGATTGAAAATATTTAGAAATAAAAGGATACTTGGGTCTGTACTGAACATGTACAAACATTTTCCTTGTCATTATTCCCTAAACAATATGTTATAGCAACTGTATACTCATAGTACTTACATTGTTTTAGGGATTAGAAGTAATCTAGAGATGATGTAAAGTGTATGGGAGGATATGTATGGGCTTTATACAAAGACTACACTATTTTATATCAGGGACTTGAGCATCCATGAGCTGTGCTATCTGAGGGGAGCACCAGAACCAATCCCCTAAGAAACTAGGGTACAATTGTTCACTTCCATGACAGGCCCATAAGCTGCTCTGTGCAGGTGCAGGTCCGTCGTGCGGCCCACAGCCTTCTTAGCAGAAGACCCTCAAATGCTGGGGGAATGCACAAATTAGCTGGCGGGAGGGGGGGGGGCAGTCTCTAGGAGATTTTCAGCAGTTTCTCCTGAGAGGTGTGAAGCTAAGAGTTAAGTACAAGTACGGCTTTTGTAGGTATAACAATAGGCGTTTTCCTTCCAGCAGCTCAAACTGCAATGTGCTTGGCACGCTAGTGCAAAGAAAAAAAACCCATTTCATTCTTAAGAAAGCTCTGGAAATTTCATCTGCGTTTGAGTGAGTTGGCATGCTGGGCCCCTGGAGGAACACAAATATGGAATTTGAACTCTACCCTACCTCAGAGAGCAAGGCTGAAGCGATAGGATGAAATGCATTTAAATGTCATGAGTGTTATTATTAGTCGTAATCTTATCTTTGTTAATAATAATAACAGGACCCACCTAGAAGTGAGTGAATAGCAGACAGGGCTTTCGTAAGTAAACTCTCACTGTCAGATAGCACCAGGACCTGGGGTGGCGCCGGCGCCGTTAGGGAGGGAGTGTTCACCGGAAACCTGCCTGGGCCACACGTGTACACCACATCCTCCACGCCCTTTGGGCGCTGGTCATTCAGAGAGGCCCTCTCAGACATGCCTGGGCTCTTTGGAGGCTCTCTCATCCCCTTGAGCTGCCAACACAATCAAGGGTCTGCAGGTTTGGGAACTCCAAGGCAGTTTCTCTTTACCAAGTTCTCTGCGTATTCTTTTGGCTTCTATTGTTTGCTGTCCCAGAGACTGGCTGAAACAATGTGTTTCCTACAGATTTTGTTTGCCTGCACGGACTTCTTTGTTTAGCTCTAGTAAACAGACATTTAGCATATACAGATCTGCACACTTGACAAAGAGGAATTTGGAGCCCTGGATGGGGCGGCTTCACTGAGTCACCAGCTCCTTGAACCTGAAGACCTTGGATGGTCCGGAGCTTGTAAATGACTCACCCCATCAGTGCTGGGCTGGTGTGTAGGGGGGGTTGTGGCCAGCTTTGGCAATGGAAGAGGGGAACTTGGGGCCTTTGACTCGTCAGGGAAAAACAGGTGTGTGAGCACTAGGTTGGTGACGAGGCTTAGCAGCAGGTGGACTCTGGAGCGTGACTCTGGAGTTGCCAGTTCCAGCTCCAGCACTTTGATCAGCTGTGTGACGTTGGAGAAGCTGCTTGCCTAATGTGTGTGTGTTTCCTCGTCTGTAAAGACAGCACTCACCTCCTAGGTACTTGGGAGGCTAAAGGAGTTCATCTGTGGAAATCATTTGGCATGATGCCTACTCTTATTCCTTGTCTGTCGGGCCCTGTTTTGTGGGCTCACCACAGTCTCATGACTCTGCTGGGAAGAGCCTTCCTGTGGGCCCACTTGAGCTAGGAATAGAACCTGGATTTCTGGCCCTGTAGGCTGATGCAGCCCTCCTAGATGTAGTGGTGATGCCTGTTCAGCAGAGATGGTTCCAGATGCTCTGAACTTCTGCCTTGTATGGGACCCTGTGCTGGCTGAACGGGGTGGTAGCTCAGGGCATAGGTGCTGAATGGGACGGTCCTGAGTTTGCATCCTGGCCTCTGCTGTCACCAGCTGTGTGAGCTTAGATGTGCTACTTGTTTCTCAGAGCATTTCTCATGTGTGAAACTGAGTGCATGAGGCCAGGCGCGGTGGCTCACGCCCGTAATCCCAGCACTTCAGGAGGCTGAGGTGGGTGGATCACCTGAGGTCAGGAGTTCAAGACCAGCCTGGGCAACATGACAAAACCACGTCTCTACAGAAATACAAAAATTAGCCGGGCATGATGGCGGGTGCCTATAATCCCAGCTACTCGGGAGGCTGAGGTAGGAGAATCGCTTGAACCCGGGAGGCGGAGGTTGCAGTGAGCCGAGATTATGCAAGTGAGCCGAGATTATGTCGTCCATCCTGGACGACAGAGCAAGATTCCATCTCAAAAAAAAAAAAAAAAGAAAGAAAGAAAGAAATCGAGTGGATGAGATTCCTGCTTCATGGGATCGCTGTGGGCATTAAGTATGCCAGTGTTTGTGAAGTGCTTGGGCGGGGCCTAACCCAGAGCCTTACATAGTAGGGGTTTTGCCCTGACCCGTGAGCTGGTCATGGTCCTTAAGGCCTAACCTGTCAGATACTCACAGTTGTCTGTGTCCCTTGTTCTCTCATTGATAGACCTGGAGGGACAGGGAGGCCAGCCCATTGTGGAGGGACCTCTGTAGGCTGAGGGTTGATTCTGGCTGTGGGCAGGCTTCAAGCAGAAGCTGGCTAGCCCCTTGGCAGGGAAGCGACAGTCCCTCTCTGACGCCTTCCAAGTCCTTCCCAGTCCTTCTAGGATTCTTGTACAGAACCAAAGATAACAGTCCCCTTCAATACCACATTCAAGCCAGTCGTATTCCATGCCTCGAATATGAACAAAACCAGACTGGCGATGGCTTAAACCTCATTGAGAGAACCAGTAGGAGAGCAGGAGATTACATGGGGTCATGAGTAGACAGAATGTGGATTTCCAGAAGGTGCCTCGGCAGCTCCACTGTAGGCATAAAGCAGGCAATTTTCAGATGTGTCCATTGGCACCTGTTCTGAGGCTGGTGGTGTCGGGAGTTGTGGTTGTCATAGGTTGCATAAAAAGGGGGCTTTGATCAGGTCTCTTCCAAATGGAGCTGCCTTGTGGGATTCTGCTGCCCTGCCTTGGGATAGCAGGTCAGGAGAGGGTGAGCCCAGGAGCTGCAGGCTACGTGTGACATTTAAAACATGTTCTGCATAAACTCATCCATGATCTATTCATGGTGTAATGGATGTCTGGGCCAGGGTGCCAGCCTCAGATGCTCCAGCCCAGGCTTTCTCAAGTCCTCCCAAGGTGCTGAGACATTTGGCACCCTCAGGCCACAAGTGTGGATGGGCCATGGCTCTGACTCACACAGAGAACTCATTTCCCCAGGCTTTGTCCCCATGGGTCACCTACTTTGCAACCCTAGTTTTGTGATTTGTTTAATGGTATTTAAGTGGTTGAGCCATGTACCTGGGGTTTTTCAGTGCTGTCACCATTATTTCTTGTTGAGATTTTTGCGCAGTCTCCTTCCCTCAATCCTACGTATTCTTTTTTTTTGACGGAGTCTTGCTCTGTCACCCAGGCTGGAGTACAATGGTGCAATCTCAGCTCGCTGCAACCTCTGCCTCCTGGGTTCAAATGATTCTCCTGCCTCAGCCGCCCAAGTAGCTGGGACTACAGGCACATGCCACCATGCCTGGCTAATTTTTGTATTTTTGGTAGAGATGGGGTTTCACTATGTTGGCGAGGCTGATCTCAAACTCCGGACTTCAGTGCTGAGATTACAGGCATGAACTACCGCACCTGGCCTATGTATTCTTTTAAACTTCAGCTCATTAGAGCCGGGTTTGTGTCATAACTGAGAGAGCCCTGAGGTGCTTGGTTTGAAGCAAAGCTTCATTAGCGGTCAGCATCTGATTGGAGACTGGTCCCAACCCAGCCATGCTGCTGAGAGGGGAACGTGGGCACTGGCCAGCACTGGGATTAGAACACTGACCCGGTGACCTGGGAGACTGTGGTTTCCCTGATGGTACAGAAACATAAACCATACTTATTTTTGAGATGTCTGACCCTGACAAGACTGGGAAATACAGCTAGCGAGTGATAAGTGTTCAGGGATGGGGCTGCACATGGGCATTGCAGGAAAAGCACACTGGTGAGAGGCGTGCAAGAGGGATCCCAGGCGTTAGCTTCCGTTCCCAGCTTCTGTAGGGCACTCACCTGTGCTTCCTTCGGAAGGTGACCAGCAAGTGAACTCGGCATGTTACCTTGGTCTTACAAAGGGTGTCTGGGTCGTCAGAAGCCTGGGAGACTCTGGACAGTTGACTTTACTTGGCTGTTCTTTGGTATTTGTTCCATTCAGTGACGCTGCTGTGCCTCTCGAGGTGCAGGCTGGGTATTTCTCCCTCTAGACTGTTGCCCACAGCTGGAGGCAAAGGGAGTCGTTCACTTTTGCCTGTTGAATGAAGTTAGAGTTTTTGGTTTCTCTGTCCCCTTAGCTGAGGGGCTCTCACATCCTTTAAGGGAGCTGGACCCCTCTGGGTGCAACACTGATCAGGGAGTCAGCACCCAGGAGTTCCAGCCTTGGTTCCCCCTCTCACTGGGTGGCCTGGGGCACTTGTGGCCTATAGGTACCTATTGTTATGAGAGAGTTCCTCTGCAAACAAAGACCCTTTTAGTTTAAGCTTTCTTGGAGAGAGCAATTTTGCAAAGCAGGTAAAACCTGGGATTTGAATTTTGGCTTAGTCACATGCTAGCTTCCTAAGCACTCAGCTTCCTCACCTGTGAAATGAGCTCCTGAGAGTCCCAGCCTCTCTGAGTTTGGGGCAGATTGAGAGCGTGTAGGCCCAGGAGCATGGTTCCTGGCACATGGGCTCAGCTCTGTAGGTGACAGCTCCTCTATTACTAACATCATGAGCGTGATGGTTTTATTACCACCGGAGTGAAGTTCCTGACTGTGAGATTTCAGACTGGATAAGCGCCTGGAGTACAGTGACAGGGCACATGGTTGATCAGTATCTTGGGTTTCTCCTCTCCAAGCAGTGACCTGGACTTGACCTGCTAGAAACAGGATCAGGGCCTCCTGAGAAAGGAACCACTTTGGCTCCTTGACCTCAGGCAGGCTTGGATACCAGGCCTCCAGGTGAAAGCCTCAGGAGCTGTTATCACTTCCTGAGACTGCCAGTCCTTTCACTTCTGTGTTTCCTTTATTTACACTTTACTATGAAGGAGAATTGATACAGGGGAAGAAAAACAAACAGCAAACCCTTTATTTCCTATGATAAATGATGACTTTTGGAACTGGGGTCCAGTCTGAATTCTCTAAGGCATGCTTGTGTGCATGCGCGCGCGCACACACACACACACACACACAGAGTAATCGTTTTAAAGTCATGACATACTGTGCTTTTGGCTGCTGCTGTTTCTGACTGATGACCCCAATGAGACGCCAAAAAATTAGATGGGTGCATTTGGAAGGCATTCAGAAATTACTCATTCAAAGAAAAATGCAACGTTTGGAGGAAGGGGAGGGCTGAGCAAGTGTAAAAATGAGTATTATGTGCTTAGTGTTCCGAATTCAACATCAGTGAGGAAAGGGAGGGCCGCAGGAGTTTGGGGACTGTCTCACTAAGCAATGCTGCAAACGCAGACAGGGACCCAATTTTCCACAGCTGTGCTAGCTCCTCAGGAGATTTTGAGAATCATTTGGGTTTGAAGAAGGTCTCAGCGTCCTTCCTCCTCTGTTTGCCCGGTTAAAGTTTCATACCTCAGAGCTGGGATACGCTGGGTTTTGTTTGTGAAGGCATGCAGCTCAGACTCTTGTAAACGGTGAGTTTTAAAAGTGAAATCTGAGAGTGTTTTTGGTTTTCTTGAAGCTGCCTTTGACTTTTTAGCAACACAGCTAGCAGGGTAAGGTAGAAGACTCCGAGCAGATGGAATTCAACTGTCAAAGTCAAAGCAGGGATGGACTTTTGGGAGTCCTGCCACAGCAGGACCTGAACTCAAGTCTTTACTTCCCCTCTAGGGCTCTTCTGTGAAAGAGGAATAGCTTGCTGCAGTTCACAAGGGTTGTACCGTGATCAATTATTATCATGTCACACATCACTTCTGTACAATTTATATGTGCACGTGAAGTTAATATATCCCTATATCCATGCATTGCCTTTGTGATTTGGGAAAATCCGATGCCTTGGCCAAACCTCTGAATCATGTGACCACGTTTTAGCCTAATTTGGTGAACAAATCTGTAACCTCCATGTCTTCAAGTGTAGCATCAGTGGGTCATGGACCCAGAAGGTTGGGATTCTCTTGCTGGGTGCTGCTGCACCTTGATCATTTCAGCCAGACCCCCAAGAGAGCCCACAGACGACCATGCTGGGTGGAGACACCCAATACCTGGCTGACTACATGACCTTTCTGCTTCCCAGTGGCTCTCCAAACTAGTTGTGGAGGACACGAAGGGGTTTCCTGATGTCAAAATAAAAATAATGATGTCTGTAGTTTCCCACGAAGAAGAATTGTTGATGTTGAGGACTGATCTCTGCATGCATTCTGTAAGGGACAGAAGTAGCAAGTGGTGGCAGCAGCCCAGAGCCCCTGCTCCAGGGTGTCAGTGGAGGCTGCACCTCTCTCCCTGTCTTCTGCTCTCTGCAACCCCCCTGCCACAACGGGCCTTGACCCTCCAGGCTGGGACCCAGGAATCCGTATTTTTTCAAAACCACTTTATTGAGTATAATTGACAGACAGTAAGCTGCATATATTTAAAGAATGTGATTTGAGAAGTTAGGACATAGCCATACCCATGTGAATCTACATACCACAAACAAGTTATCCATCACCGCTGAAAGTTTCCTCATGCCCCTTTCTAATCCTGCCCTGTCATCCCTTCCTGTCCCCTAGACCCTAAGCAGCCACTGATCTTGCTTTCTGCCACTCTGGATTTGCTTGTATTTTCTGGATTTGCTTGTATTTTCTGGATTTGTCTATAGATGGAATCGTATAGTAAGTGCCCTTTCTCGCATGCATTCATTTCCTCAGCGTGAGGATTTTGAGATTCATCTGCACTCTTGGCGTATCAGCGGTTCATTCCTTTTCCTTGCTGGGTAGTGGCCCACTTTATGGATAGACCACAGTTTCTTTATCCTCTCAATTGTTTGCGCAGGTGGGTTGCTTCTGTTTTTTGCTATTCCAAATACAGCCCCTGGAGTTTTGCGTTCAAGTCTCTCTATGGGCAGAGATTTCCTTTTCTCTTGAGTAAATACCTGGGAACAGCTGGATCATACGGTAGGTATAGGTTTCACTTTTCCAGAAATTGACAACCTGTTTTCCAAAGTGGTTATTCTTTGGGACAAGGAATCGGTGTTTTTAGATAAGTTTCCCCGGCCATTCTCCTGTGGCCTCTCCCTTCCCGAGGTGATCTCGTGGCCGCGAGCGATGGCTCCTATGCGCCCGTCTCCACCTGTTCTCTCAGGGCTAACTTGGCCTTGGTACCTCACTGCCGGCCGCCCCTCTGCTTGGGGTGCTGGAGAAGCAGAGGGGGAGCACTCAGGCTCTTTCTCTCCATACCCGCCTTTAGGAAGCCACAGCAGATGCGTTGACTCTCTCTAGGGCTGGCAAGCTGTGTGGCGAGTCCCTTATCCAATGCCGCTGTGTCCCATGGGGAGGCCTTAAAGAGGCAGCTGACTTCCGTGGCCTCCTGGTGAAAGTGTCGATGCCTTGGGGATTGTTTCTGGGCTGACTGCTGGTTTGACTTGGGCCCACTGAAGAGACAGCCTGGATCAGATGTTCAGAAGAGACAGATCCGAGCACGTCTCTTCCCTCCCCCTCCTCTTCTTAGCTCTTCCACCTACCACCCATTCATTGCCCCCTCCTAGGTGCTGTATTCATTTGCAGGGAGCTTTAACAATGAAACGTTAATTTCTCCCAGTCTGGAGGCTGGAAGTCCAAGGCCCAGGTGCCAGCAGGGTTGGGGTCCCTGGAGCCCTCCCTCCTTGGCTCGCAGATGGCTGCCCTCTTGCTCGGAGCCCACATGGTCTTTCCTCTGTGCATCTGCACCCTGGTGTCTTTCTGTGTCCTGACTTCTTGTTTTTTTTTTTTTTTTTTTTTTTTTTTTTTTTTGAGATGGAGTCTCGCTCTGTTGTCCAGGCTGGAGTGTAGTGGCGCAATCTCGGCTCACTGCAACCTCCGCCTCCCGGCTTCAAGCGATTCTCCCGCCTCAGCCTCCTGAGTAGCTGGGACTACATGGGCGTGCCACCACTCCCAGCTAATTTTTGTGTTTTTTTAGTAGAGATGGGGTTTCACCATGTTAGCCAGGATGGTCTTGATCTCCTGACCTCGTGATCTGCCCGCCTCGGCCTCCCAAAGTGTTGGGATTACAGGCGTGAGCCACTGCGCCCAGCCCTTGACCTCTTCTTATAAAGATACCAGTCACATTGGGCTGGGGCGCAGCCTAATGAATGGCCTCATTTTTGCATGATCTCCTCTTTAAAGGCCTTATCCTCGAATTTCTCCAAATACAGTCATGTTCTGAGGTGCTAAGGGTTAAGAACTTCAACACAGGAATTTGGGGACCTACAATTCTGCTTATCACAGGCGCTGAGCCCTGAGTGTGGTGCACATGATAGAAAGATGAGCTGGATGGTTCTTCCCCTTGTGCAGCTCAGCATCCTGGGGGAGAGCAGGTGGGAAGATCCAGTTTTCTGATGAAAGAAGATGGAAGGAGGAGGGCTGGGTGCTACTAGGGGGGTGGGAGTGGATGGTTAAGACCAACTTGACTCCGGTGACAGCAGCAAGAGCTCCTCATTCCTGTCAGTGGCGTGGCCTTCAAAATGTGCCGTGATTCTCAAGGAGTGAGTGGCGGTGGCCTGCAGCCCTCTGGCACTCTGTGGCCAAGGGCGAAAAGAGCCACGCAGCAGCGCTGATGTGCATGCCAGTAACTGCCTGGCGTTCTAGTGAGTACTCTCCCTGGAGGAGCCTACTCCATTTTCTGGGGGAGCATGTGAAAAGTAGAGCAGCCCTGGGAAAGTGTGAAGTTTCTATTGTGTCTCTGGAGAAGTTATCCCCTGGTTTGCACATGCTGGAGGGTGGGGTGGTGGTGGAGAAGGAGGGCACGTGATGCCTACGACCTGGTTGCACTGGCTGTTCTCATCCTTGAATTCCTGTCTCAGGAACCCTACAAACCCAGTGCCTAGAGTGTTGCACTGGAGCCAGAATGGGAAGAGCCCTGAACACAAGAGGCCTGTGGTATTGGGGCTTTACCTGCAGGCATCAGGAAGTCCCCTGCTCTGTGCCCAGGGAGTTGGAGGCCTTAGTACCCTTATCTCTGGAGGCTTCTCTCTGGCTGTGCAGAACAGCTGCAGGGAAGGGGGAAAGCAACTTAAAAATTGGTCCAGGGACAAATTATGCTTAGTAATGGATTATCGCAAACATGCTTTGTCTGAGTGTCATGAGTGTCATGAGGCCATGATAATAAAAAGTTAGTGCCGTAACACACACAGAATCAATTCTCTGAGCCTATGTGCTGTCACACTTGTTGCCTCAAGCTCACAAATGGAGTTTTTCTTGTTGGTCTTGTTACCTGCAGGAACATGAATGTCGGCTCTCCAGCCAGCAAGGCCAGTGCCCACCCATCCATCCCTCTGCCATCCTTCATCGGTGGTTCTGATGGCTCCGGTCAGCTGTCGTTCGTTCTCCCATCTCTCAGCCTTTGTAGGTTGATAGTTGATACGTGTTTTATTCTTTTACTGTTATTTTAGGGGTCTCAGGATGGAAATATATTGGTGTATAAGTACCTGTTCCAGTCCTTGTTTTCACTTCTCTTGGGACTATACCTAGAAGTGGAATTGCTGGATGCTATGGTAATTCCCTGTTTAATTTTTTGAGGCGCTGCCAAATTATTTTTCTCCTAGAATGCTTTGGAGGCAATGACTTCCCGTTTCCTTCCTTCCTTCCTTCCTTCCTTCCTTCCTTCCTTCCTTCCTTCCTTCCTTCCTTTCTTCCTTTCTTCCCTCCCTCCCTCCCTCCCTCACTTCCTCCCTTCCTTCCTTTGTTTCTTTTTTGAGATGGAGTCTCACTCTGTCACCCAGGCTGGAGTACAGTGGCCCAGTCTCAGCTCACTGCAACCTCTGCCTCCCGGGTTCAAGCAATTCTCCTTCCTCAGCCTCCTGAGTAGCTGGGATTACAGGCATGTGCCACCACGCCTGGCTAATTTTTGTATTTTTAGTACAGACGGGGTTTCATCGTTTTAGTCAGGCTGCTCAGACTCCTGACCTCATGATCCACCCTCCTTGGCCTCCCAAAGTACTGGGATTACAGGTGTGAGCCACCATACCCTTCTGACTTCCCGTTTTCTACAGGGTAAAGCCCCAGGGCCTGCCCATTGCTTTCAGGACTTTTCTCACTCTGTCCTCAGCACAAGGATCTTCTCCATATAGACGGATTTGCCACCATGTGCTGCCTCCATGCTTGGGCTGAGTCATTCTGCTCACATGGACACCCCTTCCCCTTCCTCCCAGGGACTGTGCACATCCTGCCTTCATTGCCTCCTTGGGGAAAAATTGCCCCTCCCGGCTGCTCCCAAAGCAGTTCTTGTGGGTCTGGCCAGGGACCCCCCCGCAACCCTACTTTACTAACTTCCCTGGGTTGGCAGTCTCTGCCCCGAGCTCTCCTGTTCCTCTCCCCTGCTCTTGAGCTCCCATTAGGTGTCGAGCACCCAGAAGTGGTGATGGCTTGTTCATTTTGGCCACGTCTGTGTACGGCTCACTCCTGGTGCTTGTATGCGGGTGCTTGTGACCACACAGCCTGTGTCCAAGCCACTGTTCTGCAATCAGCCTCTCCTGTGGTGGCATCTTCTTCACAGGGAGGGATCTGGCCGACCTCGGGTCTTAGCACGGCTGAGCCTTTGAAGCTGGCAGGTTGCCACAGGTTCCCGGGGTAGTGGTTGGCTGCCTCTTCTCTTGGGCCCCTGCCCGTTTGGAAGCGTGCCCTTGAGCACTGCCATCCCCGAGCCAGGCCATCAGGTCATCCGATCCCCCGAGGTGGCTGAGAAGCTGGCTGAATGTTCCTGCTGTGAACTAGTGATGGAGAACCAGGCTGCTACTTAGCTTTGTGGATGAATTTGGTAAAGACCAAATCTCTTTATTTCTAAGATGTGGTTTCATTGCACAGACAACAGCCTCAGTGGCCTGTCACCCAAGCAGAAATCCTGGAGTCATCTCTTGAGCCTATCCTGTTTCTCATTACATTGGTGACCTCCCTCCTGGGCATCTGTCCCTTGCCCTCCCCTTTTGCCCTCCCCTCCTTGCTCCGTGTCTCTTGCTCTGCTGGCCACTGTCACTTTCTGTGTGATCTCCCCCATGCCAGTGTGCCCTGCTGTGATTTGCCTTTTCACACAGCATCTCTTCCTCGAGTGCAGACCCAAGCTGCACACTCCAAACCGTTGACTTCACTTGCTCCTCCCCCACTCACATTTTGGGGCCCTAAATTACTTTAGTGCCCTGAGTGAGCACCGGGCTCTCTCTTTTACAGTCTTGATTTGCACAAACCTTTCCCTGAGCCTGGACCATTCTCCCAGCTCTTCACCAGGCCAGTTCCTCCTGGAGCTCCAGACTGCAGCAGAGCTATCTCTTGCTGAGATGGGAGATACTTCTCTGGCCCCAGAACTGCTGTTCCCACCACTAGTTCTCCCCTTTCCCTTGGCAGCCCATCTCACCAGTCTGTCTTGTAACAGTCTGGTTTCCTTGTCTGTCTCCCTCACCAACCTGATGCGTCTGCACTGCTGTGTCCTCAGCTCCTAGATCAGGTTCTGGTTCTGGCTGGGGCGGGAGAGGTGTGCTGTGGCCCTGGATGGGCTCATGGGCAGATGGACCATCGAGCAGACGGACCAAGGCCCTCTGTGGGTCCAGATTTCTCCCCTGGAGCATGAAGTGTTGGCTCCAGTGGTCTGTGACAGCTTCCTGCTCTGGTGGTCAGCAGCTGATCACAGAACTACCTGGAGTGAAGGTGAGAACCCAGGAGTTGTCAGGAGGGTCCAGGGTTGGCGGGGCCCCAGAGCCTTCAGGGAGGCTTCTAGAAGCTCTTGAGCACTTTCTTCTGCCCAACATGAATGTCTGGTTTTAAAGGTGAGGCCTTGTGAGAAAGCAGGACTAGGGAGGCCTGAGGAGTGGCAGTCGCCCAGTTGATGCTGTCGGGTTCTCTGGGCTGCTGGCCTGTCCAATCCCTTCTCTAGGCCTCGAGTTACTGTGTTACTGGGGCCTGGTCCTGCTGCAGAGTTGGGGCACATCTCAGGGCCTTTCAGAGCTGACAAGGGGCCTGGCCTGCTTTCAGTTTTTTGGTTTTGTTTTGAGGCTCCTAGTTCATTAAAAAATTTAAAATGCCACAAGAAAACTATAAATATTAATATTATGATATTTTAAACTAGTAACCTTTGTCAGGATTTTTTTTTTTTTAAAAAACAAAAACAACACAGCAATATAATTAGTCTAGTCACAAGGTAATGCTAGGATTTATAGGAAATATTAATTCATAGTGTGCTCAGTCTGGGTGGACCTGTGATGGGATGGGAGTGTCCCCCAGCCCTGCAGCTGAGCATGGTCACATTTGGAGATGAGATGAAGTATTTGACCTTGAGGCTTCTGTGAAAATGAATCCACACCCCATTCCCGCCTCGTCGCCTAACCTGCACCCCTCCAAGCCCTGCAAGTCCTTCTCCTAGGCTGGGAAATGAGGACATAGGAGTGAGGCCGTAGGGAGGCAGTGAGACATACACGTTCCTGAGGCCTTGAGTTCCAGGCTTCAGGAACGCCCATGCCTGGGCTCTGTACTCCCTGGCCAGTGCTGACGGGGTCTCTGGCAAAAAATGCAAGTGCTGTTGGAGGCTAGGCCTTGGGGTGGAGCCAGCTCAGACACCTGCCCTCTGGGAATACTGCCTCCTTCTGCTTTCTAATGCTGGTGGTTTCCCTGAGATCCCAGAGTCATCAAGGGTCACCCTGCAGATGGGACCATGAGCCCCGTTCCCCAAAATGTGGCTTGCTCAAGGTCACATAGGTAATAGCAAAGCTGAGACGTGAGCCTGGCCCTTCAAAGCCTAAATTGGGGATAACTCTGGCAAGAGAATGTTTCAGGGTTCATCTCTGTGTCCCCAGAGCCTGGTGTGTCATAGGAAGACAGAAAATATCTGTTGAATGAGCAAGAGCAGCCAAGATGGATCGAGAGCCAGGGACTGTGGTCATTGCACGTCTGTGTATCTCGGTGACTCCTCCCCAGCTCTGGGCAGTGTACTTCGGTGCTCGGATCCCCTGTGGGCAGATGAGGAGGAAACTGGGTACAGGTAGGAAATGAAACCTGCCCAACATCAAACAACCAGTCAAGGAAGCTGAGGTTTGGACCCAGATGGCGTATGTCAGAGCCACTGTCTAGGCCAGCGCTGTCCAATGGAAATAAACGTGAGCCTCTTATGAAGTAGAAAAAAAATTCTAGTAGCCACCTTTAGAAAAGTAAAAGAGGAAGAGCTATTATTACTTTAATAGTATATTTTGTTTAATCCAGTATCTGCAAATGGTTATCATTTTAGCATATCATTAATATAAAAATCCTTTTCTTCTTTGTAGAAATGTTGCCTGGGCTGGCCTCAAACAGTCCTCTTGCCTTGATCTCCCAAAGTGCTGGGATTACAAATGTGAGCCACTGAGCCTGGCTATTTAATTCGATATATACAAATAATCATTTTAGTACATCATCAATATGAAAAATATTAATGAGATATTTTACATTCCTTCTTCTATGCTAAGCATTTCCAGTCCAGTGTATCTTGCCTCATAGCACCTCTGAACTTGCACCAGCCACATCTCGAGTGCTCCGCAGATACTGTGTCCAGGGGCTTTGGCGCAGAACAGACTGCTGTGGCGTCTCAGTCGTCAGTGGGTGAATACTGGGAGTTGTTAGCCATTTGGAGGTGTGGGAAGCATGAGGAGGTGATGAAACGGCCTAACAGACAGAGGTGGAGGGTCAGGCCCGAGCCTGTGTACTGGGCTCCCAGTGGCACCGCGGGTCTCTCCCAAGTGTGAGTGCTGGGTGCAAGGCAGCCGTCTTGGCAAAGGGATGTCTCACCGGGGCCTTGCGTGGAAATGGAGGGGAGGCCCTGGGCAGGGCTGTGCAGAGCACAGGCATCTGAGCTCCCCGTCCTGGGCTGCCCGGAGGGCTTGCCAGTCTGCATGGGGACCTGGCTCTGAGCTCTGTTGCTTTTGGCCAAGGGCTGTTGCAACACTCTCGGAGCCCAGAACAGGTACGATGTGTTCCTCAGGAAAGGTTATGAGGTTTCAGACATAACAGAGGTTCTGAGGATGCAAAGAGAGGAGATCTCAAGGCTCGTGTCTAGAGTGAAGTCATCAGACCCATTCTTCATGGGGTCACGTTGGCTGGCATCTCTCAGGGTGCCTCAGGCTGGGGGCAGCCAGTACTAGGGGCGACAAGGACAGACTTTGGTGGAGGTAGGGGAGCACTAAGGGACTCGTGTTTTCTCAAATGGGTCTCTAATAAAAGAGGTTAAAGAAACTGTCATTTAAAGCATTTCCTGGGTTGGTCCTGGGTACAGTGGGAGGGTGGGTGGTAAGAAGAAACCCCTGGGCCAGGCTTCCCAAGGCTCGATTCCTGGGTTGGAGGCAAAGATTGGAGAAATTTGTGGCCAGTCCTGGCCCAGACAGTTTCTGAAAAGGCAAATCAGGGTTTGTAACAGTTAAGTCTGTCCTGGGGAAGTGTTCCATTGCACCTTAATTTATGCCACTGGAAACATTTTATACTGAGGACTGTCCATTGACCAAACAAGCCTTGGGGCCAAAGGCCCAGCAGGGAAGATGGATGCTGTGTGAGCCATCAGCTCCACTCTGCTTGTGGGGACCCTGGGCACAGTTCTTAAAAGCCCGCGCTGTGTGATGCAGAAATGGGGCGGTGGCATGGTAAAAGGAGTGGTGGCAGGCAAAAGATTTTAACAACAACAATAAAACCTGTTTGATAAAAGCCATATCCATGGAGGTAGGAACTGGGGAGCAGGGAGCTGCTGAGTGCTGGGGCCAGGGTAGGGAGGGATGAAGTCCACGCGAGGGCCCCTGTGGTCAAGGTCAGTCCTCACCTCATGACTTCCTGGTAGAATGTCGTTGGGCAAGTCTCAGCTTCCCTGTCTGCAAAATGGGGCTCATAACCCCTACTTTCCTTGCAAGCTCATATTAGATGCTGCATGTGGAATGTACAGAGCAAAGCACCCCACAAATCCAGGGGGCTATTCTTTCTATTAACCCCACTGTGAATGTTTTACTTTCATTTTTATTAACCCTACTGTGAATGTTTTACTTTCATTTCTTGTATTCTGTAGCCTTCAGGTGTTGTGTTACTTTATCAGGATTTTAAAAACTTTTCATTATGAAACATTTCAAATGTACTCAAAAAACAGAGAGGATAGTGTAATGAACACCCTGTACCCTGCAGCCACCACAACGACTCTTAACTGTTTCATCAGGGCAATTTGAGCTCACTGTTATAGTAATCCCTCTTATTAATTGAGTTCCCAAAGTGCTTTAAGTCCTTTGAAGTAAAATCTTCATTGCACAAGTTGCCGCAAAATCTGCCCCCTTGTTTGGGAAAAGAGTGTTTTTGTATGTTAGATTTTTTGGACTCATTCTCGCCGCAGTCTGTGATTGGATTTTTCAGTACCATCTAATTGTTGGTTGTACAACATAGAGTCACACATGGGGGTCTGGAGGGCCCCAGGCCCCCGCCCCCCATCAGCCTTCCTTAAGCTAGCAGGGCAAGTTCAATTCTCTCAGGACTTTGGGGGCCTCTGTTGACTCTGCTTTTCAGTTTGCTGTAATTTGAAGGGAAAAGGTTGTTCTGGAGTGGCTGGCAGGAATAATGAAGGGCTGGGAAGCTTGTTGCCTCCAGTCAGCCCGCCTCCCCTGTTGCAGCCCGCCACGCAGGCACCCCTTGGAAGTGGTCACTTTGAGGCTGGTCACCCTCTCCCTTGACTGGATGCAGAGGTTTTGGTGGAAAAGGTGGGGAGGTGAGGGGTCAGGGCGTGAAGGCCGATTGTTTTGATCTGTTTGGGCTCAAGGCTCAGTGTGTATGACAAGCTTGCTGGTAAAATTCTTTTTCTTGTCTGTAAGATGGCGTTGGTGATGACTCTGGGCAGTTGTGAGGATGAAATGTAAGGTCCAGGAGATGTCCTGTCTGTCTGGTTCACTAATGTGTCCCCCTGTGTCTAGAACAGTGTTGGCACAGAGCACATGCTCAATAAATTTACATTGAAGAATAGGAGGGAAGGGAGGGAGGAAAGAAGGAAGTAAGGAAGGGAGGGAGGGAGAGAGGAAGGGAGAGAAGGAAGGAAGAATGGAGAAGGGAGGGAGGGAAGGAAGGGAGGGAAGGAGAGAAAAATGGAGGGAGAGAGAGGAGGAAGAGAGGAAAGGAGGGAGAGAAGAGGGAGGGAGGGAAGAAAGGAAGGGAGAGAGAGAGGAAGGGAGAAAGGAAGGAAAGAAGGAAGGGAGGAAAGAAGGGAGAAGATAAGGGAAGAGGGAGGGAAGGAAGAAAAAAGGGAAGAGAGGAAGAAGGGAGTGAAAAGCTACATCTGCCCATCCATCATTAATAATTCATCACAAATCTTTCATTTCAGGGTAAGGAAATATAATTCAGCCCTCAAGGAAAAAAAATGCCTGTTTTCATTCTGGGCTTAGAATTATTTTTTCTTCTTTTTTTTCTTGTAGAAATTATATTTCCATCTCTGGGGTTTAGCTCGACTGACATCTCACCTCTTAAATTGTTTTGGCTTTCCTCTGGCAAAGTCCAACCTCCTGCCCACTACTACACTGCCGTCCGCTCCTGGCAAAGCACAGAGAGGAGGCCGGGCACAGTGGTTCAAGCCTGTAATCCCAGCACTTTGGGAGGCCAAGACGGGCGGATCACGATGTCAGGAGATTGAGACCATCCTGGCTAACACGGTGAAACCCCATCTCTACTAAAAAATACAAAAAACTAGCCAGGCAAGGTGCTGGGTGCCTGTGGGCCCAGCTACTCGGGAGGCTGAGGCAGGAGAATGGCGTGAACCCGGGAGGCAGAGCTTGCAGTGAGCTGAGATCCGGCCACTGCACTCCAGCCTGGGCGACAGAGCGAGACTCCGTCTGAAAAAAAAAAAAAAAGAAAAAAAGCACAGAGAGGAGGACGGCTATGACTGCGCCATATCAAACGCCGGGGCTATGTGGTCGTGGGAGGTGTGTGCAAGGCTGGCACGGTCATCTCCCCCATACTATAGAGGGCGCTGAGGCTCCCACGTGAAGCGAGTCGCCCAGGTAGACACAGCCAGGAAACAGGCTTAGATCCAAAGAGCTTGTCTGATCCCAAAGCCCTGCTCATTCCCGCTCCTCCCTGCTGGCCTTGGGTTCATCCTAACCCTTTGCTTTCGGTTCCCCCTCTCTGGGCTGGACGGACCTCACAGGTAGGAACGGCCTGTGCCTGTGTCCTCTGCTCTTAGGGTTAGCCCAGAGCTGGGAGGCCATGGGTGTGCAGTAATGAAACTGGGCACATCCTCTGGGGCCAGCCATCCTGCACCTCATGTTAGAGATGATGGTGTGGGCTCTGTTCCCCTTCCCACCCTTTCTGCCTGCAGAGCCTCCCTGGAGTTTATGAGCCCTGATGGAGGTAGGGAATGCCATGGCTTACCCTCGACACACATCAGTATCCAGCAGGAGTGGCAGAAGGTCTGTGGACAGGGCATGGGGGTGCAGAGGGAGGAGAAAGTGGGGGGGCTCCAAGCACCCGAACCTAAGCTCCATGCCAGCCAGGACCTTGTCTGTCTTGCTTGTTGTAGTTCCAGTGTCTGGTTCAGGGTCTAGCAAATAGTAGGTGCTTAATAAGTAGGCATCGACTTGGATGGGTGGCCTCCGAGCCCTGCTTCCCTGTTTCCCCAAAGCTTTGTTATGGGTTCTTTAGCTACTGCTGAGAGGCAGATAGGCCAAGCTGAGGGACCATCCCGTGTTGTCTGTGACCCTGCCCTGGAGGGTCACATCTCTGCTGCACCTTACTGTGTCACTGCTGCAGCGACATGGTGGGCTCCTGGCTGGCTGGAACGTGACCCCACACCCTGCCTCTGGTTGGACAAGCATCCCTCAGCATGGACTGGCTTGGGTGTGTGTGGGGAGTGGGGGTAGTTGATTCACAGGGCAGCAGGCCGGCTGCTCTTCCTCCTCCCTGCCCCTCCTCACCCACCCGGCCTCAGCCACTCCATTCCTGGACGCCCATGTCCCAGTGGTGGTCGGCTGGTCATCTGGAGGGGAATGCGGAACATGGTGTCTGAGCTACTAACCTCCCACCTTGGGTGTGCCCTTGAACTTTTCTTTAAGCAAAGGCTTTCCAACCCCCAGCAGCACTCAGGTCACATTCCCAGAGAGCCTGCACAAGAGGGCTGAGTCTGTTTATTTTTCAAGATTTCAAAAAACATGCCTTTTCCCCTTCTGACCTTAAGCAAAACTTTTTTTTTTCCTTCCCCCTCCAACACTTGTATTTTAACTTCATGAGAAAATATGGTAAGGGAGCAGATTTTATTTTCAGAAACTGATTTTCAAGATTTTTTTTTAATTTATTTAAAAAAGAAAGGCTTTGGGGATGGGGAGAAGAAAGATTTTGTTTTGTTTGTTTTGGAGCTGAGGAGGTCCGGAGCCACGTGTCTGTGGCCCCTGCTCAAACTCCTCTAGAGATTCTGGCATGTCGAGGCTGCAGCTCTTTTGGTCATTGTGATCAAGGATTTCTGGGCACCTTTCCCTCTCCTTCTGAAGACTTAGGACTGGACCAGCTAAGGGCTGTAAACAAGCATTTCCCTCCCTCGGCAGGAAGTGCTTAATGTCTTTGCTTTTGGGAACCGGTGTTCTGGGCAGGCTGGGAGGCCGCCCCTGACCTGCCTGTGGCTCTCTTCCTACTGTGGGGGTCAGAAGATGGTGGCTGCCTATGGGCATATCACAGATCCTCAATTCCAGCTGGTGGATGCAGGATCTGAGGCCCAGAGAGGGTTGGTGACTTGGCCATAGTCACACAGCCACCTGGATAGAGATGAGTGGTGAGCGGTGAGCCCGGAGGAGCATATGGCTTCTTGCCTTCTTGGTCTTTGTGCACGTGCCACCCCCTTCCTGAGTCTCTCCTGGCCCAGCAGTGTTTTGCTTATGGTCTTCCTGGAGGCCGTTTTATCTTAGGCACAAGCTGAGCTACCTCTGACCTTGTTGGGGTAGCCTAGGTGTGGTTCTTTGGTTTTTAGTTTGTATAACCATGTTCTTTGTTCAGCTCCTATCAGGGTTAGGGAGGTCAAACACCTATGTGTCAGGATACTCCTGACACACACTATTTAAAACTCACACTGTTTTAAATGTATACTATTTAAAACTTTATGGTCAGCTGTACTTAGCGGCTGAGAGTAGAGAACTAGGAAAGCTGGTGGCTACTTGCAAGGAGCAGCTGCTTAGTAGTGGTTGAGTAATAAGGACCCCAGTTGCTGAACAGCTCCTGGAAGATATCTGTTCCCGGCTGGGCGTGGTGGCTCATGCCTGTAATCCCAGTACTTTGGGAGGCCAAGGTGGGTGGATCGCCTGAGGTCAGGAGTTCAAGACTACCCTGGGTAACATGGTGAAACCCTGTCTCTACTAAAAATACAAAAATTAGCCAGGCATGGTGGTGGGTGCCTGTAGTCCCAGCTACTCGAGTGGCTGAGGCAGAGAATTGCTTGAACCTGAGAGGCAGAGGTTACAGTGAGCTGAGATCATGCCACTGCATTCCAGCCTGGGTGACAGAGCGAGACTCCGTCTCAAAAAAAAAAAAAGAAAGAAAAAATCTGTTCCCTTCTCCCTATGGCCGTCACCTCTAACCTCTACGGCCATTATTCTGGTTCAGTCTCATTTCTTCTCTCTCTTGGACTTTTGCAGTAGCCCCTAAAATACTATCCCTCCTGGTTTTGCTGACGTCGTGATGATTTTAAAGCCACATCTGACCGTTTCTCTTTCACAAAGTGGTTCCAACTTCTGCCTCTAGAAGGCAGGCACTGTCTTCCCTTCCCAGGCACCCGGCAATCCAGCCATTCCCAAGGACTCACACAGCCCCTGGAAACCTTTCTGCTTAGAATGTTGTCCTGTCCTCTTCTGCTTGGTGGCCCCCTACTTGTCCTTCCGAGTCCCTCTGAGACATCCCACCTCTGGGGAGCCTTCTAGATTCCTTGGGCTGGGGTTTCCCCTTCTGTGTGTGTGTAGCCTTCTGCTTACGTAGATCCTACAACAGCCCTGTGTTGAGACATAATCATCTCTTCCTTGTTTGTCTCATCTTCTGGGCTGGGCTCCTCTGAGGAGGGGCTGCTTTCCATCCTTGTGTTCCTGGCAGCAAAGCCACTGCCTGTCCAAGTCAGAGACAGGAGTGTGATTATTCAGCGAATGAGCCCAGGATGGAGTGAGGAGGATTGTGGGAGAACAGGAGGGACAGACAGATTGTTCTGTAGTAGTGGGTGGCTTTGCAGAGGGGCAAGACTTCTGCAAGTTGGTCCTTGAGGGATGAGCGGACATTAGATTGGTAGGTGAATTTGGGATGGGGGATGTGCTAGAGGCTCTGGAGCCGGCCGCAGGGTATGGGGTGATCCAGGTGGTTGTACATTTTTCTCCATGATCTTCATGTTTCTTGTGGACTGATCTCTTCTACTTTCTGAGAGCTGCCATTGGCGGTGAAGTGGGGCTCCTTTGGGTTTGCGGTATCACCAGTTCGGCAGGAGACGCGGTGAAGCTACACCCAGCTAGACCCATTTAGCTACACCCAGGGTTGGGTGTTTGGCCTGGCATCCTTGGAAAAACAGTTGTCTGGGTGCAGGCTCCCTCTGGCCGCTGGTAGGATCCTTTGTTCAGTCTGGAACTGGGTGTGACGGTGTGACCATGGCTGCCTCGGGCGCTGGTAGGTACAGAGCTGCTTCCTGGAGCAGAAAGGAACTGCTGCTGCTGCCTCCTCCTCCTCCTCCTCTTCCTCTTCTTCCTTATCCTCCTCCTTCTCTTCTTCCTCCTCCTCTTCTTCCTCATCTTCCTCCTTATCCTCATCCTCCTCCTTCTTCTCTTCCTCCTCCTCCTCCTCATCCTGTTCCTCCTCATCCTCCTCCTTATCCTCATTCTCCTCTGTATTCTTATTCTCCTCCTTCTTCTCCTCTTCTTCCTCCTCCTCCTCCTCCTTCTTCTGCTCGTCTTCTTCTTCCTCCTCCTCTTCTCCCTTCTCCTCCTCTTCCTCCTTCGTCACAGCCACACGTTGCCTTGGCTTCACAGGGACAGCCCCCACGTTTATCTGCTCATTGCTTCTGGGTTGCTGCCTTGCGCAGGTGGCTATTTTGGGGATCTTTCAGATAATTAAAAAAAAACTCAGTACCCTAAACTTCCCCAAACCTGATTCTTACCCTCAGGGCCTAAGTACATTTGAAACTGCACACAAACTTAAGGTTGCCGTGTGCTAGATGGGATAGGGTGAGGGGCAGGGCTCTTCAATCATAGTTGTTCCTGGGTGTCGGTGAGGGATTGGTTCCAGGACCTCCTGAGGATACCAAAGTCTGCAGATGCACAAATCCCTGATAGAAAATGGTGTCGTATTTGCATATAACCTATACACATCCTCTGGTATATTTTAACTCATCTCTAGATATCATGTAAATGTTATGTAAATAGTTGCTATGCTGCATTGTTTAGGGAATAATGGCAAGAGAAAAAGTGTGTACATATTCAGTACAGATACAGTTTTGTTTTTTCCAAATGTTTTCAATGCATGGTTGATTAACTCCACGAATGCAGAGCCCGTGGATATGGGAGGCCAACTGCGTGTTGACTTTATGTTTTACAAAGCATCCTCTAATCATTGAATACTGGGAAACTTCAAGCTCTGGGCCAGACACTGCACTAAGCATTTGGTGGCTTCATCTCCTGTCATACTCCGGAGCAGTATGAACGTGTTCCCATATTATAAACAAAGGAGCTAAGACCTGAAGAAGCCATGTATAAGCTGTTGTTTAAGGTTATGCAGCCAGGAAGTGGCTTACTCTCTCCTTTGAATCTTACCCCACTCTCGTGAAACAGGTGGGGGACATATTTTTATGTCCCATTTAACAGACAAGAGACTTGAGGCAGCTGGATGCTGTGCCTCACGCCTGTAATCCCAGCACTTTGGGAGGTTGAGGTGGGTGGATCACTTGAGGTCAGGAGTTTGAGACCAGCCTGAGCAACATGGTGAAACCCTATCTCTACTAAAAATACAAAAGTAGCCAGGCATGGTGGTGCACACCTGTAATCCCACCTGCTTGGGAGGCTGAGGCAGGAGAATTGCTTGAATCCAGGAGGCGGAGGTTGCAGTGAGCCAAGATTGTGCCACCGTACTCTAGCCTGGGACATAAAGCGAGACTCTGCCTCAAAAACAAACAAACAAAAAACCATAATAACAAACAAACAAAAAAACAAGAGAGACGTGAGGCCTGGAGAGTAACACAGAGGTGCATCCAGCCTGCACTCAGGCTCCTGATTGCTGATCCAGGGTGCTTTTCTCTGGCCATGCCCAGCCTGGTTCTTTAGCTAACAGATGCTAAGCTCTACTATGGGATAGTTGTAAAACCTTGAATGCAAAGCTTGAATACAATTGAGGAGAAGAGATGGGGTATACAGCAAACACTCTGTGTATTAAGTGATTGTTGTTCCTCCATCTTTTGACCTCCCAGTGCACAGCCATGGGGCTGTCACTCTGGTGACCTTTGGCCATGGTCGTTGGGAGGATAGTTTATGTTGACTGTGGAGTGCCAGGCAGCAGGTATCAGGCAAATTGGCTTCTTTGTACATTCCTCCTTCCGCATAGACCTTGGGCCCTCTTGTCACTGCCTAGGAGATTTGCTGGGAATCTAGGAGGGAGTGGATGATGGCCTGGATGCCGGGGTGGTGCCTCCTCTGCCCCGAGGCAGCAGTCAGTGCCAGTATGGGGCTGGGTGGGTGCTGCCATCGCCTCAGGGTGGTACCCGAGTCTGGAGTAGGAACAATACGCTATTGTTACGTTAAACCTGAAATAGAAGGCTTCAGATGAAGGGGGTGAGTATGAACTATTATGGTCTAATACTGACAAGAGCACTCTGTGTCTTTTCAGATGCTTGACAATCACCTGCTAATCCCTGGGGTCTGGAAGCTGAGCATTTTCAACCCCCACCCCCACCTCTGCTTTGTGGAGTCGGGGAAAAACAGAGACCCAGGAACTGTGAAATGAGGGAGGCTCAGCTTCTCCACTTGCTTTCATGGTGTGAGGAGACGCATGTGTATTTATTTGCCTCTGAACCCTCCTGCAGGGAGGAAAGGGTACCTGGATCTGGGTGAGAGGCGTGTGTGGTGGTGAGAACATTTCACAGACCCAAGTTCAAATCTCTGCTCTGCCACTGGAGCATATTTCAGAACCTGTCCTAGTCTCAATTTCTGGGTAAGGTGAGACTATACCCACTTTTAATGGGTCCATAAGACCTGATCCAACCCAGCAGGTGTTCTCGGGGGGGAGGACCACATCTCAGTTGGTTAGACGTGTCCCCCCGTTCCTCTGCCAGGACCTAGGAGTTGGGGTGAGGGGCTGGGTTGCAGGGAAATGTTGAATCCCAAAGTGGATTTCCCAGGCAGGCACTGTCCTGACTCCTACCTGCTGTCAGCCACTGTCCTGACCCATACCTGCCGCCAGCCACCTATCAAGCTGGACCTCTGGGCTTTTCTCTTCAAATGCTCTTGTTCTCAGGAAAGGGCCAAGACTCACCCCAAGGCACAAGGGAAGTAGGAATCAGGTGTGGGCCTATGGTCAGGAGACTTGGGTCTAGACTCTGTGTGGCCAGGCTCATTGCTCAAGCTCGCAGAGCTAAGGAGGAGGGAGGTAGGGGGAGACATAGAATTTCTAGAACTTCTGAGGTTCTAGGACAGGGGCCAGCAAACTGTGACCCTTAGGCCAGTTCTATTTTTACAAATAAAGTTCTTTAGTTCTTTTGGAACAGAGCCATGCCTGTTTTTACATATTGCCTATGGCTGTTTTTCTCTCCAATGGCAGAACAGGGTAGTCTTGACAGAGATCATGTGGTCTGCAAAGACAAAGCCTCTTTATAGAGAAAGTCTGGGCAGGGCCTGGTGGCTGGCTGGGCGTGGTGGCTCACGCCTGTAATCCCAGCGCTTTGGGAGGCTGAGGTGGGTGGATCACGAGGTCAGGAGATCAAGACCATCCTGGCTAACGTAGTGAAAACCCGTCTCTACTAAAAATACAAAAAATTAGCCGGGCATGATGGCACGCGCCTGTAGTCCTAGCTACTTGGGAGTCTGAGGCAGGAGAATCGCTTGAACCTGGGAGGTGGAGGTTGCAGTGAGCCGAGATCGCACCACTGCATTCCAGCCTGGGGGACAGAGTGAGACTCAGTCTCAAAAAAAAAAAAAAAAAAAGTCTGCCAGTCCCTCCATCAGATCACAGGCATCTTAAAGGGAGAGAACATATCCTGTTTGTGGGGCCCTAGACTCAGCACTGGGCAGGACACTGCCGGCACTCAGTAGGTATCAGTTGAATAAATAAGTGGAAAATCCATCAGGCATTGCTGGTGGGAATGTAAACTAGTAGAGCCACTGTGGAAAATGGTGTTGAGATTCATTAAAGAAGTAAAAGTAGAACTACCGTTTGATCCAGCAATCCCACTCCTGGGTATCTACCCAGAGCAAAATAAGTCATTATATGAAAAAGATACTTGCACACGCATATTTATAGGAGCAAAATCATGGAACCATCCCAAATGCCTGTCAAATCAATGAGTGGATAAAGAAACTGTGATATATGTATATATGTGTGTGTGTGTGTATGTATATATATATGATGGAATACTACTCAGCCATTAAAAAGGAATGAATTAATGGCATTTGCAGGGATCTGGGTGAGATTGGAGACTATTATTCTAAGTGGAGTAACTTAGGAATGGAAAAACAAACATTGTATGTTTTCACTGATATGTGGGAGCTAAGATTTGAGGACGCAAAGGCATAAGAATGATGCAAAGGCATCGAAGAACGATGGACTTCGGGGACTTGTGGGGAAGGGTGGGGGAGGGGGAGGGATAAAATACTAAGGTGCAGTGTATACTGCTTGGGTGATGGGTGCACCAAAATCTCACAAATCACCACTAAAGAACTTACTTATACCACCCAATAACTTAAGGGAAAAAAATTTTAAAATAATAATAAAAAATCCCATCAGGATAATTTGGGCTTCAAGAGAAATAAGACTTGATTACAAATGGTTTAAACAATAACAAATGTTTATCATCCCACATCATAAGAAGTCTGGAGCTAGGTGGCTCCAGGACCAGCTTGGCAGCTCAGCGGTGCCATCAAGGACCCAGGCTCTTCTTATTTTTCTCCACCAGCATCCTCGACATACTGGCTTGGTTCTCAGGCTTGTCCCTTCATGTCACAAAATGGCTGCGACAGTTCCAGGCATCACATCTAGTCCCATTTAGATATTCAGCTGAAGAAGGGACTTTTTCTCTTCTTATCTCTCTGAGGAAAATAACCTTTCCTAAAGCTCCCCAGCAGATGCCCTCCATCGGTTCTACTAGCCAGAACCAGATCACATAGAAAATGCCCTAACTGCAAGGTAGGCTGGACAAGTGAATATTTGGCTTTTTCTGACTCTTGTAGTTGAGGAGGACTCTGTCCACAGGAGTAAAGGGAGAGGAACCACTGGCTGGTGAACAGCCACTGTTCAATGTCTGCCACAAAGTTCTGCTGTAGATGGAAGAAGAGATGTTTAGTTGTGCCTGGGGAGAGCAGGCATGGGTGGCAGAAAAGATTTCTTGGAGGAGGTCCTGGAACAACTGGTCAAAGTGCAGGCTGCTGTAGATGATGTCATGGTGCATTATTAATTCTGGTTGCTGGTATAGGAAATGGTTCCCATGGCTGACAGACTCTGATGAGCATCTCTCATGGCTTTGGCATATTATGGAGTTTTTCCTCCTAAAATCAGTTTTGCAGCTCTCATAGAACAACCCTTGAGGGGAGTTGTATATATAATCTTAATTTTCTAGACGAGTCAATTAAAGCTGCCAGAAGTGAGGTGACCTGTCCACAAGCAGCACATTCTGTGGACAGAGCCTAGGACTGACTGAGTCCAAGCGCAGGGCCCCATCCCAGTGCTCCTGTGCAGAAGGACACACTGGTCACCCTGCAGGCAGCCATCTGACCTGTGAGAATCTGGATTCTGTCCTGGTATCTGGTGGCCACAGCTGAAGCTGGCAGCTCCCCTCACACCAAGATAGGAACCTTCTGGGAGCTGGCCAGCCAGGAGATCAGCCTCAGTGAGGAGCTTCCAAAGGGATCTGGTGTCATTATGGGCTCCCTCCTTCAGGACACTGCGTGGAGACTGGAGGAAGGAGTCGGGACTAGTATGGGCCCAGACTCTGCCATGGGGTTGGTTTGGAAACAGAAGCTACCGGGGAGATCTTATTCTTTCTTGGGTGTAATTTCAAAGTCATGGTGAGAAAATGAAATGTGATGAAGCTGTAGTGTTGGCCTAGAACGGGACCTGGCATTTAGAAAGTTTGGCGAATGTTAGTGCATTTTTTCCCATTATCACTATCACTATCACCGTCATTACCACCTCTGTTGTATAGGAGCCCTGACAGTCTGCAGAGGGGTGAAGAGTCTGGCCTCCCCACTGTACAGAGGTCAGGTGTCTCTCTCTCATCCTCCACCAGGCTGCTCTGGCAAAAGACTTTGCTATGGTTTGAATGTCCCTGCCAATACTCAGTTAAAATGTGATTGCCATTGTGGTGATACTATGAAGTAGAACTGGTTAAGAGGTGATTAGGCCATGAGGGCTCTGCCATTATGAATGGATTAATGTTGTCAACTCAGGAGTGGGTTTGTTGTGACAAGAGTAGGTTGTTATAACAACCTACAACCTACTCTTGTTGTTTGGCCCTCTCTTGCTCTCGCCCTCTCTTGCCCTTCTGCCTTCCACCATGGAGTGATGTAGCGCGGAGGCCCTTGCCAGATGCTGGAGTCACGCTCTTGGACTTCCCCGCCTCCAGAACCATGAACCAAGTAAACTGTTGTTTCTAAATTGCCCAGTCTCAGGTATTCTGTTACAGCAACACAAAACAGACTAAGCAGACTTCTGGGCTGAACTCAGTAGAAACTTCTTGTTCTAACCTTATGATCTCTGAGCAGCATTTGAAATTGACTCACTGTCTTTGCTTGAAATTCACTTATTGCTGGGGTTCAGGGCCCTACCCTCACTGGGACCTCACTTTGTCTTTCTAGCTATGTTTCTTCCAGAATTATTGACAGCCCAGGGCTCAGGCCTCAGCATTCTGAGGGGGAAGTATCTCTACTCAGAGTTAACATTTATTGAGCACTTACTGCATGCAGGTGCTATGCTCGGCACTGTACATATCTTGTTTAATCCTCATGATGCAGCTCTCTGAGGTCAGTACTATTTGGTCATTCATTCATTCACCAAGATTTTTGGGCTCCTACTATATGCAAGGCAAAATTCCAGGTGCCGAATAAGGCAGATATGTTCCTACCTCTGGGGAGCTGACGCCTGGTGGGAATTATTCAGGTTAACAGGAAACAGAGTGGAGACCTGAGGCTTCTTACCTAGTCACAGCCCTGGTGGGCAGAGAAGCCAACTCCACCGCCGTGCTCTTGAATGCTTTTGTTTCTGGTCCCACCGATGGCCGTGAGTCCCTCACCTCCAGTGCACATATCTCTCTCTTGATGCCATTGACTCTGCCGGGGTGTTCTCGGCATCTCAAACTTAGCATTTTCAATAGGTGTTATTGCTAGTGTTGTTTTTGTTCTCTCTGAATGTACTCTTCCTTTTCACCCTGCATCCGCAAATGGCCTGGGAGCCTGTCTCAACACCCCCTCCCTTAATCTCCAAATCCTGTTATCAAGAGTGGTCAGATCAGCTTCTTCAGTGCTCGCCCAGGACCCCCTTCTTACTCTTCCTGCCATGGTTCCAGCCTCACACTTCCTAGGCACCCTTCTTTCTTTTCATGCTCTGGCATGTTCAGCTTTGCTTTCTCTTCACTGAGCCTTTGCACATGCTGTTCCCTCTGCCAGGAATTCCGTTTACCCCCAGCTGTATCCCCCACCCCTGGCCATCTTCATCCTTCGCTCAAACACTGCCTGCCATAGGGCCTCCCTGACTCTCTCTGCAGAGCTCCCCGCTGCTCCCTGTGGTCTGCACATTCAACCCTCCTTGAGTCACACCTCTTACTAAAGTAAAGACTGGCACATCCACCTCCTACCACCCTGGGAGACGGGGACCAGGCCCTGTCTCCTCTTTCATCTTCAGTGCCAAGAATAGCAGGTATTCATTGACCAACAGAGTGAATAAATGAATACTGGAGTCAGTTTCTGACAGAGGCCTAGGAGGCTTGAATTTATCTTTCGGCCGGGCGCAGTGGCTAACATCTGTAATCCTAGCACTTTGGGAGGCCGAGGCGGATGGATCACCTGAGGTCAGGAGTTTGAGACAAGCCTGGCCAACATGGCAAAACCCTGTCTCTACTAAAAATGCAAAAAATTAGCTAGGCAGGGTGGTGGGAACCTATAATTCCAGGCTGAGGCAGGAGAGTGGCGTGAACCCGGGAGGCAGAGGTTGCAGTGAGCCAAGATTGCGCCACTGCACTCCAGCCTGGGTGATGGAGCGAGACTCCATCTCAAAAAAAATTAAAAAAAAAAAAAATTTATCTTTCATACCAGGAGAGACAGTGAAATCCTGGGTTTCCTTTGTGGAGCCTTAAGTTCATCTAACTCGGTAGTTTCCAAACTTGCTTAAATGTCTTAGAAACCTGTTGTGCCTCACTTTAGTGGTTCTGGGGTGGGGGAGTTGTCACTAGGGAACCCTGCAGGGTCCTGTTGAAAGAGTTTGAGAACCGCTGCTCTACCTCAAGGCCTCATTTTCTACAAGAAGGAAGTGTGGAGAAGGAATGGGTTGAAGGTGCCCTTGACCATGTAGTGACTGAGTCTGGAGTAGCGTACTGGGCTCTCGGCTCCGCCTGCAGTGTGTCACAGACCCTTCATTTAAGCAGATTTTTTTTTTAAATTATACTTTAAGTTCTAGGGTACCTGTGCACAACCTGCAGGTTTGTTACATATGTATACATGTGCCATGTTGGTGTGCTGCACCCGTTAACTTATCATTTACATTAGGTATATCTCCTAATGCTATCCCTCCCCCCTCCCCCCACCCCATGACAGGCCCCAGTGTGTGATGTTCCCTAAGCATATGTTCTTAAGGGGAAGCAGCCTTTTCTTCCTGGTGTGCTCAGCTTCCCTGGCATCAAGCACTCCCTGCAAAAGGCTTGGTGGCTCGGAGTTTGGATTTTTCTTTAAACTTAAAGTGTTGTTCTTCCTCAAGAAAAATGTTGCTGCTGAGTGGAAAAGTCTGCATGTCTCATGACCCTGGGTGCCACTGTGCCACAGGTTTTACAAGAGTTGGCAAATATGTTTTTAAAATGGAGAGGTGTGCAGGAAGTGGGCCAGCAAGGAAGGAGAATATAAATCTTCTTTTTCGCAGGATGCAAAATTTGTTTTATTTGCAGACCGATGTGTTACCTTCTAAAGGACTAGCCACAAGGTTCAACCCTCAGTCTAGGTTCTGCACTGCTGTCCATTGCTCACAGACCAGAGTGCATCTCCCAAGAGGCAAAAGAGCCAGTATAAGAAGTGGGTAAGCAGTCTGTATATTGGGGGTGTGGTGGATGGCACAAGGGGCAACTCAGTCTAATGAAAGACATCAGTTTGCCATTGGGAAAGGACAGAGGTTGTCTCCTCTTGCCCCCAGATAGTCACCCAGCTTAGAAATGCGTAGAACTGGGAAAGAGAATAAAGTTTCCCCCAGGTTCCCTCTAATCACAGGCGGAACTAGGACTTTGGGAGACGATCTCACCTGCCTTTCATTCCCAAGAGATCAGTAGCATTTGTGTTTTAAGAGGCAAGTCCTTCTATGAATATCTATGAATATCTTGATCTTGAGGTTTACAAAGGACTTCCAGACTGTTTCTGTGGGGTTTGCTTTTTATCAAGTCGAAAAGTGCAGAACCTGGCTGGGCGCGATGGCTCACTCCCAGCTCTTTGGGAGGCCGGAGCAGGTGGATCACTTGAGGTCAGGAGTTTGAGAGCAGCCTGGCCAACATGGTGAAACCCCGTATCTACTAAAAATGCAAAAAAAAAAAAAAAAAACACCAAAAAACAAAATAAAACAAAACAAAAAAAAAAACTGGGCATGGTGGCAGGCGCCTGTAAACCTAGCTACTTGGAAGGCTGAGGCAGGAGAATTGCTTGAACCCAGAAGGCAGAGGTTGCAGTGAGCCGAGATCGTGCCACTTCTCTCCAGCCCGAGCGATAGAGCGAGACTCAGTCCCAAAAGGAAAAAAAAAGTGCGGAACCCATAGACATACCTATAGACATACGGTTTTTCATAAAGTGATAAAGTATGTACCCTGTGGAACCCTAGTCAAGAAACACGTCTTCTACGGCCCCAGGAGCCCCCGGAAGCCCCTTCCAGGCCCCATCTGCCTTGGGGTGGTTCTAACGATGTGGGTTAGTTTCGCCTGCCTTTGAACTCTGGGCGAAAGGAGACATGCAGCCTTGGCGCTTTTGAGTCTGGCTCCTTTCACTCACTGCTGTCTTTACGATTTGGGCCTGTGGCTGCGTGCAGTTGTGTTTGGTTCATTCTCCCTGCTGAGTCCTATTCCACTGTCTCCACTCATAGTGGGTTTTGACAGCAGCTCCGTGAAGTACATAGGGTGCGGACTGTTCCTCCTGTTTTATTGGAAAGGAAGCCCAGGCTTGGGGAGCTGAAGCCACCTGCCAAGGTCAGGAAAGTCTGCAGAGGTGGGCTGGGGCTGCCCCCAGAGGTCTCCCCTGGATCTCCAGGGGACACTCCAGACCCTGAGACCTACACAAAATAGCGTGATATGTTCTAGAACTTTCCCCACAAGTCTCACATAAATCTTTCATGCTGCAACAGAAGTTAATTTCCACATATTCTTTTCATCTGTAGAAATGGAGAATCTTGGCTGGGCACGGTGGCTCACGCCTGTACTCCCAGCATTTTGGGAGGCCGAGGCGGGTTCGATCAACGAGTCAGGAGATCAAGACATCCTGGCTAACGGTGAAACCCCCGTCTCTACTAAAAATACAAAAAAAATTAGACTGGGTGTGGTGGCGGGCGCCTGTAGCCCAGCTACTCGAGAGGCTTGAGGCAGGAGAATGGCGGGAACCGGGAGGTGGGAGCTTCAGTGAGCCGAGATCGCGCCACCCAATCCAGACAGGGCGACAACAGCGAACTTTCCATCTCAAAAAAAAAAAAAAAAAAGAAAATTTTCCCTTCTACCCTGGGCATTTTCTGGAAGTCACCCCTTGGACAGCAGCAAAGGGATGCTGGGCTCCCCCACTTTCCCACCCTGTAATTATCCATGTTACTGCTGTGTTTCTTAAACTGTGACCCCAGCCGGAGGCCCGGGCAGACGGCCTCAGGCCCATGTTGAGCTGGAAACAAAAAGGCAGAAGGTGTCCTCCTAAAATATCAGCGGTGCTCTGCTGGGCAGGCCTGTCCTCCATCCAGCTAACGAAGCCGCTGCCCACTCTGTGCTTTGGCTGCTCACAAAAAGGCAAAAGTGTCCTCCTAAAATATCAGCGGTGCCCTGCTGGGCAGGCCTGTCCTCCATCCAGCTAACGAAGCCGCTGCCCACTCTGTGCTTTGGCTGCTCCTTTCTCTTTTTATTATTATTACTGCTTTTGAGATGGAGTCTTGTTCTGTTGCGCAGGCTGGGTACAATCTCAGCTCATTTCATCTCCGCCTCCCAGGCTCAAGCGATTGTCCTGCCTTAGCCTCTTGAGTAACTGGGATTCCAGGCACCTGCCACCACTCCTGGCTTTTTTTTTTTTTTTTTTTTTTGTATTTTTAGTAGAGATAGGGTTTCACCATGTTGGCCAGGCTGATCTTGAATTCCTGACCTCGAGTGATCTGCCTGCCTCAGCTTCCCAAAGTGCTGGGATTCCAGGCATGAGCCACTGTGCCCAGCCTCCTTTCTCTTCTTTTTAAATGGGACGTCTGTCACCAGGGAGACCCACACCACCACCACCTCTCCTTTGCTACAGCAAACTGTGTCCATAACTCTGGGTCTTTTATTCTGAGCCCTAAAGGTCAAACACCCTTCTGTCTTCTAGCACAATTCTGTCTAGAATTGTGTTGCTTCAAGGATCTGGGAGTGACATCCCAGATGTGAGGTGGGAGGGGTGTTACCCACGGCACAGAGGTGGCTCTAGGGCACGCCCTATCCGATGGCTGCTGAGGAAGTGACTTGACTTTTCTAGGAACGACTTGTCCTCTGTGCGAGAAGTTGCCAGCAGCTTTCTCTTTAGTCTTCCAGAAGCCCCTGGCTCTCCTTTTGAGTCACTTTGACCATGCCTCCTTACCAGTCAAAACCTGGGTTTTCTGAATTCCCGGAAGTGCTGTTTTAGCTGCTTTTCTGATCCCTGAACAGCAAACACTTAGCGTGGGTAGCATTTTCCCCTGCCAGGCCAATGGCAGACATTATTAATCAATTGTGGGACTCCCTGTTCATTGAGCCTGGACCCTGTCTTGAGTTCCAGGATTCCCGGCAGCCACTGCCGTTTTTTTTGGAGCTCATTCACTTAATGAAGTCTTTCTGCTTTTGTAGCACCAGGTGGTATGAGCAGAATTGCACTTTCTGCTGAGGAGACTTGATTTCTTATGAAAATACCAAGGAATGAAGGAAAGCTGCATTTCTAAAGCATTTGTTGGCTTCCTGGACTCTTTCCCTTGCAGGTGGGGTGGCAGGGAGTGGGTGATGGGGCAGTGGCAATTCTGGATGCAGGAATCCACATTCCTCTAAGGTGTCATTTACTGCTTCCAGAATCCCACTTTCAAGGAGACTTGAAGCTAGTAAAATGAATAGCTGGGCTTCTTCCCAGCCTGTGGAGGCCTCACAGTGGTAGCTTGTTAGCAGAGTCCTCAGAATATATCCAGGATAAAAATGTGACTTTGTGCAAGTCCCCAGCTTGGAACAGGGTCACATCCTGCTTCCTGGGTGATGCTACCTGGTAGAGGAGCCCAAGGGCAGGGGGCAGGCTCCTTGTGTCTGGGTGTGGTGCCCTGAGCTCCTTGCCCTGCTGTTTATTTCCAGAGCAGAACCCTGGGGCTTACTGGAGCAGTGACCACCTCTGATCACAGGAGCTGGTTGTACTTTTTCTTCGCAGGCTGCGAAGGAGCCTCTGGAGAGTGGCGATTCCTCCCTCAGCCCCACATTTCTACCTGCTCCCCAGGGCACCTTGTTATTACAGTTCGACTGGCTGGGGTGTGTCAGGCCTCAAGCCAGCCTACCTGGTAGTTTCAAACCAGACTTAATCGAAATGTAAATACTTCTTGGGGCCAGAAAGCAGGACCGTACAGGTGTTTGAGCAGAGGCTGCAGAGCCTGGGAACCGCAGGAGAGGGTGGGGGCCTGGCGGGTTCCTTCCACACAGAGGCCTGGGGTTCCCTGGGGCCTCTCTGCCAGGGGCTTCTGGAGCAGCTTCTGTCCCCAGGTGACCAACATCACCCCCTGCCCTACTGCTGTATATGCATGCTGTCACTGGGGCAAAGGTAGTGCTAGTGAGAGCATCTGCTCCCCTCCTCCATCCCTGAAGGAAGATGATGGCTTAAAGGTTGATGGATCCAATATCTTGCACTTTAGAGAGGGGGGACCTCAAGGCTCAGAGAGGGTCAGTAACCCTCGTGAGGTTGCACAGTGAGCAGGAGCACGGACAGATGCACTCATGGAGGGTGAACCATGTGTCCGGTATTGTTCTAGGATCAGCAGTGACCAGTTCATATGCTGGCTCTGCCCCGGGGCAGCATGGTGAATTGAGAGTAAAACACTAGGTGGACGAGATCATGTTATATCTGAAAACAGATGATTTATACATGTGTAAACTAATAATGTCTGATAGTGATGAGTATTCTGTAGTGGATGAGGTGCAGCAGGATTAGATGAGAGAATGAGATAGACTCAGTGGAGGTGGAGGTGTTACCTTAGATGAGGCCTGGGGAGCCTCCAAGTGTGGGTGTGTGGAGGTCATATTAGCTGAGACCTAGTTGTCAGAAAAGGGATGGTCAGGCAGGGGCACAGCCAGCAGGGCGAAGGCTGGGCGATGAGCACAAGCCACAAGGGTCTCCATGGGCCGGGAGGAGCTCAGAGTGTCTGGAGTGGAGTGCGGGCCTGGGGCATAGTGGTTGTGGGGGAGTCACAGAAGCCATTTGGACTTGATTCTAAACCTGTCGGGAAGTCATTGGAGGATTTCAAGAGAGAGAATTCCATGATTTGCTTTGGGTTTGCATAACTGGCTGCTGGGGGGAGATAGTTTGAAGGCGGTAAGAATGGAGGTGGGCGGGGAGGAGGCTGGTTCAGGTGAGGATGCTGGCCTGGTCCAGTAGCAGCCATGGGGACACAGGGAGGGGGACAGGTGTGGATTTCACTGCAGAGCCCAGACTTGGGGATGAACCCAGTGTGGCATGGAAGGTGGGGGAGGGAAAGTGAAGGACCTCGGCTGTCCCCTGGGTTTGGGGCTCAACTAGGGCTCCTTTGATCACTCATCTCCCACTGCATGGTGTCCCCAGACTCAGGGTCCTTGCCTATGCTAAAACGCCAGGGTGGTGCTGGCCCTGCGTCTTCAGGATCATCTTGGGAAGGTTGACTCACCTGCCTTTCTGGATCCAGAAGGCGGAGGGTGTGGTGTTACCTGGTGCTGGGGATGTTGGAAAACTCAGAACCTGGGCTTTATCTTGACTGTGTTTAGTGATGCAGCACAAATCTACAGACATGACCAAGAAGCAGCTTAGAGGAGCCCTGGCTGAAGGGCCAGAGCAGTGGGATGAGGTGGCCTGTGGAGGAAGGAAACCTCCACCTGGAACCTCGAGGGGAAAGCAGGGCCACAACAGTATGCCAGCTGTGTGAGCTGCTTTTTTTTTTTTTTTTTTTTTTTTTTTTTTTTTTTGAGACAGGGTCTTACTCTGTTGCCCAGGCTGGAGTGCCGTGGCACGATCTCGGCTCACTGCATCCTCCGCCTCCCAGGTTCAAGCAATTCTCCCTGCCTCAGCCTCCTGAGTAGCTGGGATTACAGGCGCCCACCACCATGCACGGCTAATTTGCTGCTGTCTGTTGAGTGCTCACTGTGCATGGACTTCTGTGCATTTCCCTGTCATTCCTCACAACCCTAGGTGGCAACATGGACATTCTTCTTCCCATTTCATGGTTGCAGAAACTGAGGCTTAAAGAGTTTTTGGCCTAAGGTCACCCACCTAGTGAGTGGCTGAGCTCACCCACAGGACCCTCAGTCCGATTTAGGGAGTCTATAACCAGCACCCAACACTGTCTCCAGCACCCCATCCTGCCCACTCACCAGCCATCCACCAAGGGCTGGCTCTGTGCTTGTCTCTCTCTAGGGGTGGGGCATGAGAACCGACCCCATGCAGTCCCCACCCAGAGGTGCTTGCCCTGTGCACGCAGATGCAGACCAGCAGGGCATTTGCAGAAAGGCAATTGTTCTCTTAATGAGGGGTGTTTGGGCAACTCCCTCCTTCCCTCCCTCCCTTGCCCTTTTCTTCCCTTCCTTCTTCCCTCCCTGTTTTTCTTTAGTCTCTCCCTTCCCTCTCTCTTCTCCCACCCCCTCCCTTCTCTTCTTTCCATCTCTCCCTGCAGTTTTTCTTTTGCTGACACCTCTTTCTGAAAAATCCTGGGTGTCTGGCTGTGGGGAGCTGCAGGAAAGCCCAGATGAGGTCTCCTTAGTCTTACCTTGTGGCTGGCAGTGAGGACTTGACCTAGAGCCTCTGACCTTCCACCTCCCTGGGCTCTGAGCTCCAGGGTCCCATGGTCCTCCAAGGCTGTGGGAACCGGTGGTCCCCTCCCTTGCCTTTCCTCTCTTCGCTGACAGAACAAGGGGCCGGCAGAGGACATGTCAGGTTCATCTCAGAGACCTGGGGAAAGACGGGCTCGGCATGATCTGCTTCTGCGGTGACGTCTCCCTTTCACTCACATATTCGAGCAGTCACTCGTTCACAGACCTGTCAGAGGTCTGCTGTGTGCCAGGCAAACGTCCTAGGCACTGACGAGCAAAATGGACATAGTCCCTGTCCTCCAATAAAGATATAAGTGAAAAGCAGTAAAGCGCCACTCCCTGGGAGACACGTGTAAGTGCCCAGAGCAACATCATTGGAGAGGTAAAAACCTGGAAGACCTAACCTCTCAGCAGGAGAGTGGATGGAGGAATTATTTTGACAAAATCTATGGATATGCAGATTTAAAGAAATTTTGTTCTCATTCTGTAAGCTTGAAATGTTTCATTGCAAAAAAGTAATTCTGGAAGTATGTATCTAGCAGAGGAAATGACATATGCAAAGGCCCTGAGGCAGAAAATAACTCCCAGTGAGGAAGCAAGTGATGGCCTCACCACTGTACTTCTGGTATCTCTGCTCACAGCCACCCGTGAGACCGTGGAAAGGCCCCGTGTTGCGCCTTTGGAAGGCCTCCCTGGGAATCCCGGGTGTCAGCTGGAGGACTATGTGATGGTTAGGGAGTCGAACCACTGGGGCAGTGCCCGCCTGGGCTGGATTTGGGGGAGGGGGGAGCCTTTTGGGTGAGTCAGCCCTCTCTGGTTGGAAACAGCAGAGTCTAGTTGAGGCTCTGCCAAGGACCTGTGATGATTCTTGTCGCCTTTTGTGGAGAAATTTGCTGCTAACAGGCCATCTGTGTGAGGTGAGTCACTATTTCCCCCGTTTTGTTGATTGCAGACACCACTGTGTGAGTCTGTTCAGCCTGAACTGCACACACTGATGAACTTCAGTGCCTGGATGAGCAAGCTTCCTGCGTGCTTCAGCTTGGGGTGCATGCGCGGTTCTTCTAGGATTTTCTGAAACTTGATCAGGGGCTCCTGGACCATGATTGCAGATTGAGAGCCACTGAGCCATTCTGGGTCCTGCTTTTTGATGTGAAATGGAAGCCCAGAGTGGGGATGTGTCCAGACCCACACTGAGATCACACAGCGAGGGAAGGAAGCCGGGGTCCTGGCTGACACTTGTGGGGCAGAGCACGCTCTCTTGGCCCTCATCATGGGTTTTGGTGTCCCTAGCCATGATTTGTTCTGCTGACTTCTCCTGGGGAAAGAGATGTCACCTCTACCTGGGCCCCTGGGCCTGGTGGGTGGGGTGTGAGAATGTGGCCGGGGCCGCTGCACCTGCAGGTGTTTCCTGCAGACATTCTGCTGGGGAGCATTTCCCCTCTTCTCGCTCCAGGTGACTCACCGGCTACAGTGTCCTCTAGCGTCTACTGGGTGCAGGGCACTGGGGAGCCATGGGGGATGCTTCTTTGAGCTCGTCTGTACCAGGTACAGTTATAGGGTACTGGGGGTTGCCTGAAAGAATGCTGTGTGACCTGGATGGCTCACTTTTTCTCCCTGGGCCGCTGTGTCTCCAGCCATCAGGGAGGGGCAGGTGTGGGTGATCACCAAAGGTTCCTCTCGGCTCTGATGTCATTCATTCTGAGTTGGGTGGAGAGTAGGAGATAATTGCAGCCCTTACTCACTGAACTTTCTTAACTATGTAAATGCTTTACGTGCATCAGCTCATTAACACCTGTATCTAGGAGGTTATAAAGGAGTCAGTTGAAGCACAGAGAGGTTAAGTAAATTTCCTGGAGTCACACAGCTAGTAAATTACATAGCTGGGTTTAAACCCAGGCAGTCTGGCCCTGGAGCATGCAGTCTTAATCACTGCATGATTAAGGCTGAATAATGGTCCCCTAAAGATGTCGTATCTGAATCCCTGCAGCTTGTGAATATGTTACCTACCTGATAAAAGGGGCTTTGCAGATGTGGTTAAGTTAAGGCTCTTGAGATGGAGAGGTTCTCCAGAGACATCAGGTGGGCCCAGAGAAATCACAAGGGACCTGCTTAGAGGGAGAGTTGACTGTGCCTGTGAAAAGGAGTTCAGAGTGATGCAGCTTGAGAAAGACCTGACCAGCGACTGCTGGGTTTGAAGGTGGAAGAAGGGCCATGAATGGAGCCAAGGAAGACAGGTGGCCTGTAGATGCTCCCCTGCAGCCTCTGGAAGGAACACTGCCCTGCCGACACCTGGATTTAGCTGATGCATCTGATTGCAGACTTCTGACTTCTAGAACTGTAGGATAATACATTTGTGTCTATAGCACTCTATTTGTGCTATTAATAACTTGTTACTGAAGCAAGAGGAAACTCATGCAGCCGTGCCCTACTCTGGTCTCCTGGTGGCGAGCCCTCCTTTCTGCATACACACTGGATTTTGAATTCTGAGGGATAAAAACCTCATCTTCCCAACAGCATCCTCGTTGGCCATTTTACAATTCAAGAAGCATTTTCTGGGAAGCCTTTTTAAGCCCCACTGCCTTGCCCCAGCTTGCTCTGCTGTGTCAAAGGAATGAGGTGGAGGGAGTACAAAGGGAAATGGTCATGGGGAACCTGGGGCCCCAGCCTATGCCCTGCCTCTGTGAGGCTCCATCTGAGCACCCACCTCTCCAGGCATCGTCCTTGGTCCCCTGGGATTGGGCACCCATGGCGGGTCTGCACTGTGTGCTTGTGCATCTTTGTAGGCTGAGCCTGCGGCGTCAGAGCTGGGTCTAAGTCTGCTCCCCAGGTCCTTGCAGGAACATAAGTGCCCGGGTTTATCTTTGGGTACCAGAGCTGTGCCCACAGCAGCTCCTATTTGGATCTGGATCAGGGTCAGGCCCCCATCACTGACCATGCACCCCAGGCATGCCTCACCCTGCCCCGGCCTCAGCTTCCTGATCTACAAAATGGGTGTCATACTGTAGCCCTGCTGAAATTGTGTGCTCGTGGTAGAAGTGACTGGAAATAACTCTGTGTGTGGCAAGGGCTTTTCGGTACAGCCATCTGTGGGGTGATGTGTGGGCCAGGCGTGTGCCCCCTCAGAATCCTCTCTGGGTCCCCTGACTCCTCCCCAGGAGCAGCCCAATCCATGGGGCTTCCCTTGGCCGTAGGCGATTGAAGGGAAAGGCGAACACAGTCGGGGTGACAAAGGTAGGAGGCATGTGTTTTTCTTCCCAGTGATGTTGGGCCAGTCAGCTCGCTTCTTCATAGCTTCAGTGTCTTCTCCTGTGCCATGCGGTGTGGGAGCTTTCTTATGCGTCATTCCGAGGATTAGCGAAAATGGCTGCATAGGCACTGTGGCTGCCATGCTCAGGCCTGCCCTCACCCCCGACCTGCAGGCCAGCTGCTTCCTGGTTCCAGGGGGCCAGGGGGAGGATCTTAGTGTTAGCTTGAGATCCTGGGCAAGTTCAGTTCTGAGGCAGGGGAGCCCTGTATGGATTTGGGAAATGCTGGCAGGATGGCCTGCCAGCCGGCCCCCTTCTCCCCCTTCTCCCCACTTCCCAGATGGAGCTGAAGGGAGAGGACTCTTCCCTGAGGGAGGCAGATCTTCCCAGGGCCCTTCTGGGAGCTCCCTCCAGTGAGGAAGCTGGTGCTGAGGCTGGGAGGGCTGGTGCCCAGGGCCCAGGCTCTTGAGCCTGGATGGAAACTGGGGCCACCTTCAGAGTTCTTGCCACATCCCTGCAGGGCTGGTGCATGAGGGACTGTGTGGTCTCTAAGAAAAGAGGGTTTAGCCCAAAGGTCACCTCCTTCAGGAAGTCTTCCCTGATTCTACAGGCAGGGTTGATTGCACCTCCCCAGTGCCCCCTCAGTCCCTTCTTCCTCTCGTATTGTCACCTGGCATGGGTCAGTGCCACCCACGAGCCTGTGAGTTCTTGTAGGGCAGGGGCCATGTACCAAGTACCAAGGAGGTCCTCGGTATGAGTCTGCACGGTGGATGGAAGGGGAGGCAGAGCTGAGCTCAGTAAGGCCTTGGTGGGAGGGAAGCATGCTGGGAATGCAGGGTCCAGTGGGAGTGTTGAGGGAGGTTGAATCAAGGACAAGGAAGGGCCCTTTCAACCCCCAGGTCCTGTGACACTGTGTGAGATCAGGACTCAGGGCAGAGTAGTGGTGACAGCTCACATTTACTGAGTGCTAACTGGTGCTAACCACAATCTCACGTAGGCCCTAGCAGCCTTCTTAAGAGGATGGTGTCTCCCCATTTTAGGCTTGAACAATCTGAAGCTCAGAGAGGGTAAGCAGCTTGCCCAGGGTCACACAGCTATGGACAGAGACCAGATGTGAACCATGGCCTGGCTGATCCCAAAGCTCTTAGGAATTACACTGCATTGCAATGGGTTTTAAAGGAACCTTGGAAGGGACAGTTCTGGCCTCAGCGTTACTGATATTGGGGGTAAATAGCACCCCAGGAAGTGCTTCAATGGGTCTGTAATTTAAGTTCTTTCCATAGAGATACAATCTGGAGCTGATCTTTAAGGACAAGTGCCAGCTCTCTAGACCCCAAGGTGAGGCTCTCAGGTCCTGTCCAGGAGCACAAAAAAAAAAATGGGATTCCTTTACCTTCCCCAGGATGTGGCTCAGTAGCTCATGGATTCATCATGAGGACCTGTGGGACCTGCAGACTGGCAGCCCAGCTTTTTCTCTGGGCTCATCAGTGTGGGAGGAGACCTTGCAGGAAGCAGGAATCTCTGGGGCCGTCCTGGAGGCTGTTTCCTACAGAGGCCGCAGAGAGGCGGAAGTCAGGGATGTCACCTAGATGTTTGGGCCAAGTGACTGGGTGATGGTGGTGTCGTGAACTGAGGTGGGAGGCCCTCAGGAGGAGCGTGCTTGGGGTCACGGTAGGTGGGCATCACTAACTCTTTCCTGGATCCAGTTTGGGAGACCTCATCTCTGTGTTGGAATCCTCTCTACAGGTGCCTCTGCGCTGTGCTGGTTTTGTGCTTTCGTGGCTTCAGACTTCGGGGGAGCTTTCTTAGCGCCCAGCTCTTGCTTGTCCCTTGAGTCAGCGTGGACTGGGAGTTAAGAACCAAGCATTCTTAGGCTCAAATCCCAGCTCAGCCTCTCAGTAGCTGTGTGCCCAGACCCCTGTCCTCTGTGGGCTTGTTTCCTCCTCTGCAAAACGAATCTACTTTACTGTAGGGTCATGAGATCCAGAGACTATGGAGGTGGAGCATGAAGGCCAGGGCCTGTTTCATCCTAGCGTCTCAGTGGTGCAGGCTTCCCAGGCCTTGTGTGTACACGATCATGTCCACATGGTAATGTACCTGAGTGTTGAGCAGGTTTTGATTGGCCAGGATCTCTACAGAGTTTGTTTAGCTTCTTTGAAATAGGGGATGCAGAAATTCTGGGGAGAGCAAAAGTAATTAGTACTTACAGGAAAATGCAAATATTTTTGTGAGTATCCTATGAAAAATTGGGGTATTTTTCCTGAGCAAGTAGTCCTGTTTATTTCTCCAACGGAATTGCCACAGTTGCAGCAGGGGCTGGCCTACGACTGCCAGGAGCGTTTCTCAGGGGTCTACTCACCTCCCGTCCCCTGGCTTTCTCTTCCTCTTTAACCCAGAGAAAACATTATGGGGCAAAAATGACCAAATTTGGGCCCTGCTGCGAGAAGAGGATTACTCTTGTAGTGAACAGTCAATTTTTGTGGCCAGACTTTTCTCAACTGTGAAAACCAGAGTGGGCAAAACATCGTGAGCACAAAATACATTAAAAAATTATTTTCCTTGGAAAGAACTTTTGTTTTTTTTCCAATTCTGCTACTTCTTGGGAAAAGACGTTTTTAAGAAGATCAATAGTGTTTGAAAGAGGACTAGGGGTCTGCTTACTCCTAAGAGATGTAGAGGGATAGAGGGAAAAGGAAGGAAGCCCCAGGCAGGGTGGGGTTGGGCAGCTGGGATGCAGAGCAAGAGGGCTTAAAATGGGATGATTGCCTGCCTCGTGCCTCATACAGTGCAAGGGCTTCAAGCACATTTTCAAATCGACCCTTACAAAGGGCAGTTGGTTATTAGACCAATTAGGAAACTGTGGTTCAGAGAGGTTGGGGAAGTGGCCTGTGGTTATTCAGCTTGTGGACAGAGGAGTCAGCAGCCCAGCCTTCCCTGTCTGTTGGGAGCCCCTTCTCTTTCCGCACTGCCCTAGAAGAAGGGGCTCTTGATCCAGGGCTGGGTCAACAGACACAGTTAGATGGGAAGAGGCACACAAAGGGGAGGGGCTGCGCATACACTCCGCCTTGCTGGGAAGGTGGTTGTATTCCCTTTTTCAGAGCAGAAAATGGAGGCTCAGAGATTATAGTGTGCAGTGTGGCTTATTTGTTGTTGTTTCTAAGTCCATTTGGAAATCATCTCTTCCCTTCCAGTCCTGCCTCCCCCATCTGTTTATCCATCCATTTATTCATCAGAGATTGATGGAGCTTTTGCTATGTCCAAGCACTGTTCTAGGTGTTGGAGAGTTTGGGATACCCACTCCCATGAAGTCTGCATTCCAGCGGGAGGTGAGGCAGAGACTGGCAGGAAGCAATGAGCAGAATAACTCAGGAGGCCACACAGAATGCTTGCTGCAGGGTGATGTGTGCCTGGGAATTAGAAATTAACAGTAAAAGAAAGGCAGAGGGGTCCCAAGATGGGGGCAGTGGGGCAGTGGGTGGGGGCAGGTTGTTGGATTAAAAAGGGTGAGTAGAGGCTGAGCATGGTGACTCACACCTATCATCCCCACAATTTGGGAGGCTGAGGCAGGTGGATCACTTGAGCTCAGGAGTTTGAGATCAGCCTGGGCAATGTGGCAAAACCCGATCTCTACTAAATATACAAAAGTTAGCTGGGCGTGGTGCTGCATGCCTGTAGTCCCAGCTACTCAGGAGACTGAGGTGGGATAATCGCTTGAACCCAGGAGGTGGAGGTTGCAGTGAACTGAGATAGCTGTACCACTGCACTCCAGCCTGGGTGACAGACAAGACTGTCTCAAAAAAAAAAAAAAAAAAAAAAAAAAAAAAAAAAAAGAGTAGAGGATTTTCCTTCCTAGTGACAGAAATGTTTTAAATGTTTTGGAACTAAATGGAGGTGGTAGAAGCACAACACTATGAGTGTACTAAATAATACTGAATTGTTCACTTTTTTTTTTTTTGAGACGGAGTCTTGCTCTGTCACCCAAGCGGGAGTACAGTGGTGTGATCTCCGCTCACTGCAAGCTCTGCCTCCCGGGTTCACACCGTTCTCCCACCTCAGCCTCCCGAGTAGCTGGGACTACAGGTACCCGCTGTCATGCCCAGCTAATTTTTCTTTTTGTATTTTTAGTAGAGATGGGGTTTCACCATGTTAGCCAGGATGGTCTCAATCTCCTGACCTCGTGTGGTGATCTACCCGCCTTGGCCTCCCAAAGTGCTAGGATTACAGGCTTGAGCCTCCGCACCCAGCCTAAATTATTCACTTTAAAATGGTTAATATTAAGTGAATTTCATTTCAATAAATGATTTTTTTTTAATGGTGATCGGGGTCAGCCTCATGGAGAAAGTGAGAGCTGTGCAAAAGCTGCAAGTAGGCCAAAACTGTTAACCCGAGGCTGTTTTCTCCCAAGGAGCAGGAAGAGGATTCCAGGAAGAGGGAGCAGCCAGAGCAGAGAAAATGAGACCAGCTGTACCTCAAGGGCCCAATCCAGCCACTGCCTGTTTTTGTAAATAAAGTTTTATGGGAATAGAGCCATGCTCATTTGTCTACACACTGTCTCTGTGACCCAGAGACCCTATCTGGCCCTTTGCGGAAAAAATCCTCAGGCAGGAACATGCCTGGGGTGTTTGAGGAGAAGAGTGTGGCTGGAATGGAGTGAGTAGAGGTGAGAGTGGGAGGAGATGAAGTCAGGGAGGCAGTATGTGCCGAATCATGGTGCCCCTGTGAGACTTCCTGCTTCCTGTGGTACCCCTGGCAATGTTGGGACAGACGCTGGCGTCATGCTGATGGGGAAGCTCTGGGAGTGTGTGTGTGTGTGTGTGTGTGGCATAGTAGGGTATAGACATAGCTGAACTTAGAGTCAGATGTCAGAGGACCTAGTCTTGAGACCTGCTGTTTGTCCCTTGCCAGCTCTGTGTCCTCAGTTCTGTCATCTACAGAGCCTGATGGTGGTGGTGATCGTGGTGGTAATGGTGGTAATGGTGGTGCTGGTGGCTGTGGTGATGGTGATGGTGGTCGTGATGGTGATGGTGGTGGTAATGGTAGTCGTGATGGTGGTGGTAATGATGGTGGTGATGGTGGTGGTGGTGGTAGTGGTGATGGTGGTGGTGGTGGTGGTGGTGGTAATGGTAATGGTAGTGGTGATGGTAGTGATGGTGGTGGTGATGGTGGTGATAATGGTGGTGGTGATGGTGGTGTAATGATGGTGGTAATGGTAGTAAGTGATGGTGGTGGTAATGGTAGAGGTGATAATGGTAGTGGTGATGGTGGTGATGATAGTGGTGGTAATGGTGGTGGTGGTGTTAACGGTGATGGTGGTGGTAATGGTAGTGGTGATAGGGATGGTAGTAATGGTGGTGGTGATGATGGTGGTGGTAATGGTATTGTGGTGATTAGTGGTGATGATGTGATAATGGGTAGTGGTGGTGATGAGTGTGGTAATGTAGTGGTGATAGTGGTGATGGTGGTGGTGATGATGGTGGTATATGGTAGTGGTGAATGGTGGTGATTGGTGGTGGAATGGTAGTGGTGATGGTGGTGATGATGGTGGTGGTAATGGTGATGGTGGCGGTAATGGTAGTGGTGATGGGGAATGGTAAGTAATGTGGTGGTGATGATGGTGGTGTAATGGTAAAGTAGTGATGGTGGTGATGATGGTGGTAATGGTAGTGGTGATGGTAGTGGTGGTGGTGATGGTCGTGGTAATGGTAGTGGTGATGGTGGTGGTGATGGTCGTGGTAATGGTAGTGGTGATAGCGTGGTGTGATGGTGGCTGGTAATGGTGGTGATGGTGATGGTAATGGTAGTGGTGATTGGGGATGGTAAGTAATGTGGTGGTGAATGGTGGTGGGGATGGTAGTGTGGGTGTGATGGGGAAGTGGTAATGGTGGGTGGTAATGATGGTGGCAAATGGTAGTGGTGGTGGCAGTGGCTACATTTAGTGGCACCTATGAGGTGCTAGGTATTATGGCATATGGTGCTAATCCTTAACAGAGCAATGCAGGTGGGCCAGGCAGTGTCTCAAGTTTGCAGGAGAAAACACGGAGGGGACTTAACGCAAGGCCACACAGGTGGTATGTAGCAAGGCTCAGATAGCAGTGCAGTGACACCTGCTTACATTGCAGTGAAGATGTCATGAGGCAGTGGATGGTTGTGTCCTGGTGAATAGTGCAACTGTCAGGGAGGGGAGGTAGCCTTTGTGGGGGAGGTGGCCTGGTGTCAGCACTGCCCTCCCTGGAAGGGTTTCCTGGGAGGGACTGTCCCCAGTCTCTCCACCTCCCCCGGGCCACACCAGAGTGCTCCTTTCTCTCAGGCCCCATGTGCTGGAAGGGGCCCTGTCCCCATCCCCATGGTGACCAGTTACCCAGCCTGGTGTTGGTTTTGGTTTTCCTCATTTGAGGTTGTGGGATCCCTCTGGTTGAGGCTGAGGTTTTTCTGCTCTGGAAACCCCAACTGTGTTGTGGCCGTGAGGAGGGGCCTGGAGGTGCTGGCACCTGCCCACAGACCGCAGGCCTCAGATGCCCTGAGCCGCCCCATGCGCCTAACACCATCCAGCCAAGACATTTCAGACACTCATAGCTGAGAACTGCAGCACAGGGAACTTTCTGGGGTCAGGAGAACTGTGTCTTTGCTCCCCATGTCCGCTCCTGTAGAGGACAGAGCCGCTGGGAAGGCTGGGGTGTATGATGCCCCAGTTCCCATCTGCCCGTGCCTTTTGCCCCCGCTTTGGGTGGAATCCTTGAGCACAGTAAGCCCCTGACTGAGCGGCAGGCGGCCAGCAGGCCCGGAAAGGGTTCCAGCCACTCTCGCTGCCTCTTGGCCTGACAGTTCTGGCAGTTGCTCCCTCGCCTGGCTGTGCCCACATCAGAGTGTCAGCCTTATGAATGGAACCTGGAGCTGGATTCTGCACAACTTGACCCATTCCTTAGGTCTCTGAAGTGATTCTCCTCATGTGAAAAGAGCCAGTCTCCACCAAGTGGTGAAGCTGGTGGTGCCAGCCGCGGAATGCACCCTTGGACAGGGAAAGGCTTTGTGTCCCCCAGACCACCCCACTTCCCTCTCTTGCCTGCCACCTGGGGTCCTATGCTCAGCTAGGAAAGTGCTGGACACACTCGAAGGCAGCAGGACTGTGGCGCCTAAAAGCTCCTGATGCTTCCTGCCCCAGGAAACAGTGGACCTATGCCATCCAGAGGCACTGCACAAGCCCCATCTCGAGATATTCCGGGTCACAGGTGTTTTGGCAGCCCTTCATGTTGTTTTCTTCTAAACCTCTCAATCAGGGGATAGTTACGGGGAGCAGTCTCTTCCTGACACCACTAGACCTTGACCTCCCAGCTCCAGCACTTTAGGGCAGTACAGTAATGGAGGAACTGAGGGCAGGATGAGGACTGAGGCTGGATTCCCCCTGATTCTGGAGAGTGTGCAGAAAGGCTGTGTAGAGGAGGTGCACCGAGTCAGGGACTCAGCCGGGGGCTGGCTATTCTTAGAAGGTAAGAGCCGTGGAGACAGAACGAGACCCTTGGCCTGTATCTGCCCCACTCCATCCCTTCCCTGCCTGGCCCACTCAGTGGGCTCCTCATCATGTGTCTCACCTGTGGGGATCTTAAAGCAAACTCTTGACAGAGGGGCTCTGCACCCTGCCCTGGATCTCAGATGACGAAACTGAGGCTAGAGGGATGGTGCTTTCTCCCACCCCCACCCGAAACCAGGGGCCTGTCTCCCTTTCACAGTGGTTGCCAAGTGCACTGGGTTGGAGAAAGTCCCCTACAGACTGAGGTCACCTCAAATACACTTCGCTGGAGTCATGTTGCTTCTGAAAAGGCTTGAGTCACTTGGTGACGCAGCCCCTGATCAGGCTCTGTAATTGGGATCTCGCCTTGTTCGGGGCTGGATGAAAAGAGACTTAGAATCAGTGAGAAGCCACATGCCCACCTCATCAGTTTCAGCTGGTGGTGTCACTCTGGGGGTGGCAAAGGTGGCAGAGCCCAGGTGGATGGAAAATAAGTATCAGTGGAGGGGAGGGAGGAACAGAAGGCAGTAGACACAGGGGTAACCCCTTCTCATCAGAACAACTGGCCGCCCCCACTTGGCCCAGGCCAGATCTGACTCTGAGAACACCCACAGCCTCCCCACGGTGACATTTTCTGGAAATCCAGCCCTGCTGGCAGCACACTGGGAGCTGAGTCCTGAAAGCCCACCTGGTAGAAAAGAACTGGATGGAGTCTTTAGTCCTGCAGACATCGCAGGCAGAATTGTGACACTGCTTTCCACTCGACTGCAGATGAGTCATCGGCCTTTTGTGGCTGGGAACGCAGTAGAGTGATCCTTCCGCATGCAGTCACTGCGACACCTGAGATCCCCCAGACGGATTCAGTTGAGAGCAGCTTCTCCAGTTTTCAGGGCTTTCCTTCCTCCCCCTCCAAATTCATAGTCGAAAGACCCAATTCATGACATAATTTGGGTTTCTAACAAATGTGGCCCCCTGCAATAGCATAATGCTGACTTTTCTGAACCACAAGCCAGTTTCTGCTGGGAAGTCCTGGGGTCTCTGTAGCCTGTGCCCCTCACTACCCCATGTGCTTGTGCTTTTAACCAGCAGTGCCCCCAAACTATTCTGGAAATAGGGGTGGTAGTTTCTGTGGCCCCATTCCTGCTGCCTCTGGTTATGCCTGGCCCCAACCTAGGGGTTTCTGCTCTGAGCTGAGAGCTGGGGTGGCCGTGCCATGTTACCCTGCCCTCTCCATACGAGGACCAGACCCATCGAATTGTTTCAAACTGTAGAGTGACCCATGACATGTGGCCTGGAGAGAAAAGATGAGTTGACCCATCAGATTTGCTCCTTGAGCCTTTAGAATCAGGATTCTGGGAGATGGGTAGTGAGCTGGGCTGAAGGGTTCTGAAGACATAGCAGCCTCAACAGCTGCAGTTCTAACTACCCAGGATTAGTGCAGACATCACAAATGAAGAGCACAGTCTCCACAAGACCACCCTCACTCCAGGCACCTGCCACAAGGCTGGGGAGTCCCCAGGCCACTGGCATTTCTGACCATGGCAACAGATTTAGGGATTCCCCTGAAGCTCTCAGGTTGGATAATTCGCTAGACTCCCTCACAGAACCCAGTGCAGCGCTATACTGACAATTACAGTTTTATTATTGCAAAAAGATACCCAAACCAGTGACAGGGAGAGGTGCCCAGGGCAAGGTCTGAGGGTCCCAGATGTGAAGCTGCCATGGATGTGCCACCTCCTGGCACATTGGTGTGTGATTACCAAGAAGCTCACCCAGGCCTCAGTGTCTGGAGTTTTTATTGGAACATCGTTATGTAGGCATGATTGATGGAATCCCTGGGCACATGGTTGAACCCAATCTCTGGCCCCCTGTCTCTCTGGAAGTCTGGGTGACATCACGTGGCTCAAAGCTCACCCAGGCCTCAGTGTCTGGAGTTTTTATTGGAGCCTCCTGGCACGCTTGGTGTGTGATAACCAAGAAGCTCACCCAGGCCTCAGTGTCTGGAGTTTTTATGGGAACATCATTATTTAGGCATGATTGATGGAATCCCTGGGCACGTGGTTGAACCCAATCTCTGGCCCCCTGTCTCTCTGGAAGTCTGGGTGATATCACGTGGCTCAAAGCCTCAACCTTCTAATCCCATGACTGGTCTCTCTGGCATGGCCAGCCCCGCCATGAGTCATCTTGTTAGCATAAACTCAGATAGGGCTTCAGGGGCTTACCATGAATGAAAAAGACACTCCTGTTACTCAGAAAATTCCAAGGACTTAGAGGCCACCTCTCAGGAGCCAGGGACAAAGGCCAGTCAGATTCTTTATTATACTATGACCAGTTGGGGCCTGTGCAAAGATGTGAGTATGTCCTGATCTGTGGGGATGCCAGGAGTCTGCCCCAGAGGGGTGTGGCCCATGGGAAAACAGGCCCCCACTTACTCAGGGTCCAGAAAGCACAGCAGGTTCACTGTGGATCTTGCCTTCCCATCCCCAGGGATGACTTTCTCTTCTCTGGGATTTGTAAACAATAAAGGTCCAAGGGTCAACAGAAGGCAAAGAGGCATTCAGTAGACAGGGTGTGTGTGTGTGTGCACACAAAATAGGTGTGAGACTTGAGGTGACTTCTGCCCAACTTCACAGGGAGGTGATCAGGGCCTGGGGGAGAGTGGGGGGCAGTGGCCCCTGAGGCCATCTCATTGGCCCGGACCCCTCAAGGCCGCAACTGAGCGGTGCTCTCCCTGCAGTCTCCCTTAGGCTTTCTGGTATAGGAGGGGCCTCATACGGTTTGTCCTCCTGCCCCTGTGAGTGGCCTTGGTAACGGCTTTATGGCTGCCAGGCATCCTACTGTGAGAAGAATGCTTGACTCAAGTCAGGCAGGATGCAGCGACCTTGTAGAGTCAGAGCCCAGGATCACCGCATTCTGGAGCTGGGAGGAATATTTTTCAGTCAACTTTTCCAAGCCTGTGTGTGTCTCTTCGGGTCCTTTTTAGAAGACGTAGACAGGGCAGAAATAACAAGTCAGAGAGGAAGAAAGTCCTAGAAAGAGTGGTCCCGTCATCCTTTTTCTCACTGATTTCAGGGACTTTCTCTTGACTTACAGCAGTGGTTCTCAAAGTGAGAGTGCACCAGAATCACCTGCAGAGCTCAGTAAGTCACCCATGCTAGCCAGCGTCTGATTCCGTAGGTCCAGGGTGGGCCCAGGAAGCTGCATTTCTAACTGGCTCCCAGCGATGCTGATGCTGCTGGTCCAAGGACCACCGATAACCACTGGCTTAAGGGCAAAAAAGAAGCTCCTTCCAACAAATGCATAGAACCTTCCTTAGTTTCCTCCATGGAACCTTTCTCTGATCAATCGCGCATTTGTCACCAGGGAGGAAAAGAACATTAGACTACGAGTCAGAACAGCTGAGCCCTGGTTCAGGTTATGATACGCACTGCCTGATTGAGGCAAGGTTCTTTCCTTTCTGGGACTCTGTTTCTGAATCTGTCAAATGGGTTCAATACTAGGAGCTAGCTCACAGGGGTGGTGTGGGAATTGAACTAGATGACGTGTTACTGGTACAAATTCCCTGACTCTGGGAGTACAGCAAAGGCCACACAAGCCGTCCAGGGTCAGTTGTTTTGCAAAGATCTATTCCATCCCTCCCAAGGATGGTATGTGAAGCCGTTGGGCTTAAAGGAGCCCAGTAAGTTAGACCTTAGCCCGTCCAGATCACCACTATTGCTGGTTTTGCCAGTGTCCTTTGGAGGAAGGGGCTGGGCTGGCAGTTTCACTCCACAGTGCCAGGTAGTTACAGGGCTCTAGCGGCTGTAGGCCCCTCACTGCTTGGAACTCATCATCGCTGCACCCCAGCCACATCCCACTGGGCTGACACTGCCACAGGGACAATGCCTTCCTGGAGCTCAGGTCATCCCACTGCCCTCCCCAGAAGCACCGCACCTCCTCCAGCCTCAGCTTCTCCCTTCTGTTCTCCACGCCAGATCATTTCCGCCTCTGCCTTGAAAGCACAAACACCACTCTCAGAAACAGCAAAGGCAACAAGAATAACAGCAAGTCAGTTTCTTCCCCCACCGAGACAGCCTCTTCTCCCATGGCAGTTTTTTGGGAGGAATGATACTTTTATTCTTCCCTGGGGATAGCCACAAGAGGGAAAGAAACGCATTAGTCTCTCAATAACTCACTGAGACGAGTGCTTGGCCCATGCTTGAGGATCAGTGGCTTTTTATTATTACTTTGCTTCTGCCTTCCATGGGGCACTCCATTCCCTGCTAGGACATGCCCTCCTCCTGTGGGGCCCCCACCCCCCTTTGTTAACCACTCTCCTTCCTCCTGCCGTGCCTCCCCCTTAACACACTTCCCCAACCTGGCAGGAGGGCACCTGCTGGAGGACATTGCTGGCAGCTGGCAGCCGAGGGAGCCCCCGGGGCTGGAGAAAGCAGGAGTGAGAGTGGGATTGGACAAGCAATGCCCTCCTTAGAATCTGTCCCCTCTAAAGGGCCAGTGGCAGCCATGAGTCAGGGAACACCCCATCTTGCTTTTGTCCGCCTTTCTCCATGTTTTGTCTTGGACTCCTTTCTACGCAAGGCCACCTTGGTCCTCTGGTGCCTTCCCCAGAGGGGCGAGCCCCCCTGATTGGCCCTGGGCCTCGGTCACTGCCATTTTCCCTTGCCTGGCGGGGTCACTCTTCTCCATGCAGCCTCCCCTACCTGCCTGGCTACAACCCCAGCTGTCTTGCTCATCTTTGCTCTCTGATGCATGGAATGAGCTGGATGAGGTCAGGAACGACGTCCTCTTCCCTGACTCGTTACTGGTAGCTGGAAGGTAAACCCTGAACAGCAGAGGATCCTTTGGGAAAGCAAATAAAGCCTGAGGCTCCTCGGGACAGGAAATAGTGGAGAGCCAGTGCCAGCAGATCTTGCTCCTGCCTGAGTGTGTGGCTTATTCCCTGGCTCCATTAATTCCTCTCCCTGAGCCTCAGCTTTCTCATCTGTGAATAGGGTCAGTACCTTCTGAATGAGGGCTGAAGGTACAGTGCCCAGAGGTCAGTGCTCAGCCCAGAAGGCTGGCAGGGAGGGAGGAGGGAGGTTGTCATTTATTCCTGCAAGCACTTATGCCTTTACCCAGTCAGCCAAGTAACTTAATGGAAGTTTGCAATTAAGCAAGTGTTAGCTGCACCCCCACTTCCCAGGAGCAGGTCTGACCTGAGCTGGGAGAGGGCTGTGGTCCAAACAAGGGGCTCTGCCTCTTCAGGGCAACACGAGAAGGGACGCTAGAGCTGGAGCTTGAAGAATAAGCATTCTTGGCAGAGAAAGCCACACCTGCAGGGTCAGAGTAGGGGGAAGCGATGATGCATACAGGGTTTGGAGGGGCTGCCAGGTGGCTGGACCTAAAGCATGACTCAGCAGATACAGTTTGGGCATCTACAGTGGACCAAGGAGAAGGTGACAGAGAACAAAGAGAACAAGGAGCAGGTGTCCCTGACACCACGGGTCCGCTATCAGCGCAGGGGAGACTGATGACGGGCAAGGAAACAAATAAGTGGGAAGATTTCAGGTGGTGATGAGAGTTGTCGGCTGGGGCTGGGAGTCCAGCAGTCGCTCTGCACATCGAGGCTGAATGAGTCCATGAAAGTGTGCCGCATGCATTGAGAGAATGGATAAATGGATCTGTAAGCTGATGTGCGTGTTCAACAGAGAGAGACAGACTGACCGACCAGAGCTTCCCACACACTTCCATGGCACATGGAGACTGGGCCTGCTTCACAACCAAGGTCAGAAAAGACCTCCAGGAAGGCAAAATTCAGGCTAAGACTGTGAGTGAGAAACATTCAGAAAGGTAGCAAGAAGGTGCTCCTGGCAGAGGGAACAGTGAGTGTAAAGGCCCTGAGAGCAGAGGCAGGGAGGGAAATAAAGCTTAGGAAGACGATTACTGAGGCCCTGAAGCGGGCCAAGGAGAACAGGCTGAGCCTGTGGGTGGTCAGGCCTGGGAACTGGTCATTCCTGCTGCTGGGACCTGAGCACAGGGGAGGTGGGAGGTGATGGCCCCAGCTCCTTGTAGGCCTAACACCCCTCCCCAGCAGGGAGGTGGGCCTAGGGCAGCTGGGGTCATAGGGCCAGGACACAGGAGGAATTTTTGCAGTGGCATGACTGGGCCCTGCCCCCTCTCAGGATACAGAGAAACAATCAAGTCCTATGAAATAATAAACAGTGCCAATACTTCAGTTATCAAATATGCAGCTTCACAACGCTGCAGCAGCTTGAGAGCCAAACATTTGTCTAGACTTGGTGCCCTCTCTGAGGCAGGTTTTGTTTGTTAAGAAGTGAAACCTTCTCCCAGCCCATCTGAGTTATGGAAGGTTGGATTTATTTCAAGGGACTTTTAGAGGAACTAGAAGCCAGATGTGAGGTGAGAGGCCATTCTGGGTGCCTGCTGTCATTTAGGGGGATCACCTGCTGAGAACATCCTTGTATTAACTTCCTGTTGCTGCTGTAACAAATTACTACAAACTAAGTGGGTTAAAACATCGCACATTTAGTATCTTACCGTTCCGGAGATTGGAAGTCTGACACAGTCTCGGTGAGTTAGGGCATCAGCAGGGCTGTGTTCCCTCTGGGGGCACCAGGAAGAATCCTTTCTGGCCTGCATGCCTTGGCTCATGGCCCCTTCCTGTCTTCCAAGCCAGCAATGGCTGGTGAGTCTTTGTCACACTGCGTCACTCTGACAATGGCTGCTCTTCCTCCCTCTTCTACATTTTAGGACCCTTTTGGTGACAGTGGGCCCACCTGGATAATCCAGGATAATGTCCCTATCATTATCCATAATTTCATCCACAAACTTAATGCTCATTTGTCATGGAACCTAATGTACTCACAGGTTCTAGGGATTAGGGCATCCCTGAGGGCATTATCCTGCCCACCACAGTCTCCCTGCCGTATTCTGGAAGCTGAGGAAATAGGATTGAGGAGGAAAGTGAGCCCAGGCTGTAGCTGGAGAGTCTGCACCCTTGGCTTGGAGCTGCCTCCAAGTGGCTCACCTTTCCCACTGCCTCCACCCCCACCACAGCTGCCCCATCACTAACAGATCTCCTCCAACCCCTGTTCTTTTCCTAAATGTTGGTCAAAATGGTCATTAAGTAAAGCAGCATTTTTCCACATCCCTACTCTTGACTTACTTTTTCTTTTGAAAGTACCCAGGCTAGAGTGCCGTGGCATGATCATAGCTCACTGCAGCCTCGAACTTCTGGGTCCAAGCAATCCTGTGCACCACCATGCCCAGCTACTTATTTTATTATTTTTAGTAGAGATGGAGTCTTGCTATGTTGCCTAGGCTGGTCTGAACTCCTGGGCTCAGGCAATCCTCCCATCTTGGCCTCCCAAAGTGGTGGGATTACAGGCATGAGCTACCACACCTGGCCCCAACCCTTGACATTTTAGAGCCAACCATTCTTTGTTCCAGGGGGCTGTCCTGTGCACAGCATAATGTTTAACCACATCCTTGGCCTGTACCCACTAGCTGCCAGTAGCACCTCTCCACCCAGTGGTGACAATTAAAAATGTCTCCAGACATTGCCAAATGTTCCCTGGGAGGCCTTCGCTGGGGTTGGGAACCACTGAAGTAATGCCTTTGATGTCTGTCTTCCCTGCTAGCAACACTGCGTCCAGCACCTGCAGAGGGCTCGCCGCTTAATCGGTGCTCAACACATATTGGTTGAACAAATCAGTGAACCTATGTTAACTTTCTTAATGAATAGATCTATAAGTGTGCATGTATAAAATAGACTCCTGGTTTCCATAGACTGGCTGCCTGAGAATCACTCGGGGATCCTTGTAAGAAGTCACATTCCTGGGGTCTAGTCACAGAGGATTGGGGTGCAGCCTAGCAATCTGTATTGTCAAGAGTGCTTCATCAGTTCCCCCAAAACTTAAACATGTATACCATATAATCCAGCAATTTCCCTCCTGAGTATACACCCAAAAGAATGGAAAGCAGGGACTCGAACAGATACTTGTATGCAAATATCCATAGCAGCGTTATTCCTAATAGCTAAAAGGTAGAAACAGCCCACATGTGTGTCCCCAAATGAATGATAAACAAAAGATTGTATATCCGTACAACAGAATATTATGCAACCTTCAAAACGAGTGAAGTTCTGACACGTGCTGCAACATGGGCAAAGCTCCAGGACATTAGGCTAAGTGAAAGAACAGACACAAAAGAACATACATTGTAGGATTCCCTTATACAAAGTATCTAGAGTAGTCACAGTCATAGACATGGAGCATAGGAGAGAGGTTGCCAGGGGTTGGGAGGAAGGAGGGAACGGGAGTTAACGTTTAATAGATTCAGAGTTTCAGTTTGGGATGGTGAAAAAGTCCTGGAGATGGAAGGTGGTGATGGTTCCACAGCAATGGGAACGTCCTTAATGCCGCTGACTCATTCACCTAAATAATGGTTAAACTGGTATATTTTATGTTATGCATATTTTGCCGCATGCAAAAAATGGTGCTTCATGCCTGCAGGTCTGAGAATCAGTAGTGTGTGAGGGGAATGAGGAGCAGGGGATAGACCTGTCGAGTTCTAACGACCCTCCCAGGCCTCAACAGCTGCTGGGATGGGAACGTCTGACTCTGCTGAGCTAGGGTTTAGGCTGATTTCTTGAGAGGGTGGCCTTTCTCTGGGCGTGCATGGAACCTCTAGGCCGCCTGAATGAGAGCTGCGGCTGGATGAGGATTGACTCGTCTGGAGGCCACATGTGCCGTCCCCCGGGCAGCTGCTGCCCAGCTCCGGCTGATTCTTGCCATGTGGGGTGCCTGGCTGTGGGAGAGATGTCCGAGATCTGGATTTCGATGTGAAATCTCATTTTTATTTATTGCAATAGTTTTGGGGGAACAGGTGGTGTTTGGTTGCATGGAATGTTCTTTAGTGGTGATTTCTGAGATTTTGGTGCACCCGTCACCTGAACTGTGTACACTGTAGCTAGTGTGTAGTCTTTTATCCCTCACCTCCCTCCCACCCTTCCCCCAAGTCCCCAGCATCCATTATATCATTCTGAGACCTTTGTGTCCTCATCTGGGAATCTCCTAATTTTTCAGTGTTGGCAACTGGTTCAGTGAACAAGTAAGCAGACAAGCCACCTAAGGGACACACTGGCGACCCTGCGGGCCTCTGGTCTAGCCTGCCGCCTTTCTGGGAGCTCACAGGCTGCGGCCCCAACTAGATCCTTGCTTCTGCTCCCATTATGGCTGCCGCGTCACTCCTGAAGTCTGACACTAGCTTTCTCTTTGATCCTCTGAGAATTTCTCTTGTATTCAGGGCACCCAAAATGGTGGTTTACAGACAGAACAGCAAGAGCGAGAGCCCAGAGTCTGGATTCTGCTCAGGCTGGGATCTTGGCTCTGCCATTTATGAGCCACGGGGCCATAGGCGACTTGCTACCTTTCCCCCAGGCCTCGATTTCTTCATCTGTCAACTGGGTATATAATAGTTCCGGCTGGCCGGACACGGTGGCTCATGCCTATAATCCCAGCACTTTGGAGGGCCAAGGTGGGCGGATCACTTGAGGTCAGGAGTTTGAGACCAACCTGGCCAGCATGGTAAAACCCTGTCTCTACTGAAAATATGAAAAATTAGCTGGGCGTGGTGGTGCACATCGGTATTCCCAGCTACTCGGGAGGCTGAGGCAGGAGAATCGCATGAACCTGGGAGGCAGAGGTTGCAGTGAATTGAGATCGCACCACTGTACTCCATCTGGGTGACAGACTGAGACTCTGTCTCAAAAAAAGAAAAAAAAAAGGTTCCTGCCTTGTAGAGTAAGGGTGAAGCCTGCAGGTGAGGGGCTTGGCCCCGGGCAGGGCCAGTACAGGGCTGAGCAGTCTGCATGTGTATGTTTATGTGTGCATGAAATGTGTGGGCACTTATGTGTGTGGCTCCCGTTGGCGGAAAGAGTGAGTGTGGTGTGGGTCGAGCCACCAGCAGGCCCAGTGATTTCTTCCTCAAAGAGTCATTCTGAAGATTAAACAAGGTCATGTACAGATGGAGCCTCACCACGGCAGGTGCCCAATACGCATTCCTTCTGTCCCTCGGAGTGTGAGACCTTGGCTGTCTGTGGAGATTTGAGAGGAGGACGCTGGGGCTGGTTGGAGAGGAGTGAGTGGGGTTGAAGATTCGATAAGAGGAGAGGAGAGAGATGGACTCCTCCCCATCAGCACACTCTCCTGCTTCCTGGCCACCAGGAGCGGAGTTCTGGTCCCATTCTCAGAGGCAGGTGCACTGGCTAATCAGGGCCATGACCTTAGCTTTCCAGGATAGCTTGGATGACAGTTAAGAAGCCCTGGTTCTGTGCTTACTTTTAAACACACGCTACCTTGTTATCCCTCCTTTCAGCTTTGGGAGGAAGGCCTTACTGTCTCCAGTTCACGGACAAGGACTCAGAGACAGTGGGTTCTTGTCCAGGCTTGCCTGGGCAGCAAGGGACGGCCACAGGGCCAGAGCAAGGTGGAGGACGGGTTGGCCTGGCCCGGGGAGGGCTGGAGCTGAGTGCCACTGGGCTGCCCTGGGTTTGTTGGTGTGCAGACGGGGCCTTGTCCGGCCCAGCCGATTCCTGGAAGGGTGAGAGAGTGGAGGGGCTGCGTACCCACCCGGAACAAGCAGATGAGCTACATAAAATCCTGATAACCAAGGGGCACAAAGGTCTCCATGACCTGTGGTGAGTCATGGACAGATGGTGGCTAAGGGCCACTGTAAGGATGGAGGGTGGGTGACAGCACCTCGGTCCCCAGGAGCCCTCCAGCCACATGGCACAGCAGTGCCTCTAGGTCCAAGGCCCAGACGCTGGTGGGCTCAGGGACACTCAGGCCCAGAAAGCTGCCTCATCGGCACCTGTGCGTCCTGACACCTGTCCACCATCCCTTGGACCAGGAGTGCAAGGATGATGGGAACACCTGTGTGCGCCTCATGTGGTTCTGCACGTTACACATGTCTGTGCATTACATGTGTTCATTACTAGTGCACGTTCCTCATGTGTGTGCATTACATGCTTGTGTGTGCATGTTCATCACATCCACGTGCTCAGTATTCGTGTGCACTGGGGAAGACGTCAGGCAGGGCCCCTCAGGAGTCCTTCCTTCCTTCCAGCCTCGGAGACTCTGGGGTTTGTGAGGAGGGAGAAGAAGGGGGTACTTGACAAGTGGAAACGGAAGTCCTTTTCCCCCAACATCTGGCCTCCAGCTGGGGAAGGAGACTCTCCACAGAAAGCAAGAGGACAAAACCAGGGCCATGAGGGGCCATGGGCACCTGCCTGTGCCTCTGCCCCACAGGGATGTCCCAAGCTAAAGGGGACATTCAGACATGGCAGGCTTGGCCCCTGCTGTGGGAAAGCTGTGGTTTGGTGTGGGGGAACAGCAGTGGGGGATGCCTGGTGTGGGTGGGGTGCAGGGGAGCCCTGGGCCTCAGTGCTGGGGGATTGGGGTCGGGCAGGACTGTATGGGAGACTGAGGCTCAGAACCCACCTGGGAGGAAGAGTGTGTGTCTTGGGGGGTGTGGTGTGTGTGTATGTGTATGTCTTGGGCTGGGGGTGTGTCGCTGGCTTGACCTACAGCTGTCCCTGTCTTTCAGCCCAGGAGGCTGGTGGGCAGGCTCACTGTGGGGGCGCCGCAGGCTCTGGAGCCTCAGTCCGGAATCTTTTTCCCCATCTCTACAGGGGGCGGAGGAAAGCGCAAAGGGAAAAGCAAGAAGTGGAAGGAAATCCTGAAGTTCCCTCACATTAACCAGTGTGAAGACCTCCGAAGGACCATAGGTAAGTTGTCCTGCCTGGGAGCCGTGGGGGGAGCGAGGAGCAGGTGAACCGCCAAGCCATCTGTGCATTGAGGCAAATGGGTGAGCTGCCAGGCCGTCTGTGCAGGGAGGCAAATGCCAACCAGTGGGCGCAGCATCGTGCTTCCAGGTAGGGGCTCCAGGCTGACCTCTTTGCTAATCGACATAAACAGCCAACCAGTATTCACTGAATATATGGCATGTGCCAGGCAGAGTGACCTCCTCCCAGTTACGCTTTGAGGCAGGTGCTATTATTTAATATTTCACTTCACCTTTCAGATGGGGAAACTGAGGCACAGAGTGGTTCTGTAACTGGCCCAAAGTCACACAGCTGGTGGGAGGGTGGTGGAGGTGGGCCAGGCCCAGCACAGAGCCCCCTCTTGTAACTTCTCCCCTTTCTTCCTGGAGCCTGTGGGTCCTGCCCTCAGGAGGCAGCCCAGGCTTTGGGAGCTGAGAGCGGGGTGAGGTGGGGCTCCCCTTTCCACCTGCTGGGGATGCCAGTGCTCCTGAGGAGCCACTGGGCTTGGTGGCACAGCTTAGGCCCCTGTATCCAGCACACACACACCAGGCACCTCTAAGAGCAGCCAACCAAGTGGGTCTGTGCCTGGTCCCATGCAGGACACAGCTGTGGTGAGGAGGCCTGGGTGCCTGGATGAGAGCGCCCAGGGGGCAGGCATGTTGTGCGGCCCTACTCCAGAGTGTTTGGGGTCCCGGCCCTTCTTCCCTCTGTGCCCTGGGTGGGTCCTTCCCTGTCACCACGTGAGGGCTCCCCATCCGCTTATTATTGTCAGAGGTCATGGACATGCTGAACACGTTTAAGAAGACTCAAGTCCACTGAAGGCTGGGCATGGGGTCGTGCCGCCCAGAACTCCATAGGCCCACCTCTTCTGGGGACTTCTGCCCAGGGCCTGGGGTGAGCTGCCCCGTGCCTGCCCTGGAATTCGAGGCCACGTGTAGCCATTTATTCAGCTTTTCTAAATGGCCTCTTCACGGCCTGGCCCCACCAGTTTCCAGGGCCGGGGGGACTCACCTGCCACTCCCAGGCTTGCTCCGTCCTGGCCCCGGGCCACTCAGTCCACACTCCACGTTGATAGGTGATAGGAAGCCATCTGTGCCCCGCCCCACAAAGGCAGACATGAGCAGGTGAAGCAAGGCGGGATCCTGAAGGGTCAGGAAACATCCTCAAGACCCACCTTCCATCCCTAAAATCCCAGGCACATCAGAATCCCCACGGTGTTCTCCGGCCGAGAGTGGAGCTGGCCTGGGGGATCCGGGGCTCTGGGTCCAGGCAGACATGGGTTCAGATCCTGCCCTCTCTACTGCCACATGGCAAGTTAATTTATCCTGCTGAGCCTGTTTCCTCAGCTGTAACACTGACTGTGAACCCAGTCACTGGGTGGTGGAGTGGGTCAGATGAGACCATGTGTGTAAAGGGCTTAGCTGGTGCCCTCGTTGAGCGTGGGAGACCAGGGGCCCACGCTCCTCTGCCCGCTGGCGTGCTTTCTGGAGTTCCCACAGACACCACGGTGCCATGGATGTCATGTGCACCCTTGATGCTTTTCTGCTGGGGGCACTCGGGGTCAGGTGGAAGAGAAGAGGGGTTGTGTTCCTGGGGCTGGAGCTTACTGGGGAGGATTTGACCACTGAGACTTTACGGGGGGCCTTCAGAGAGGGGAGCCAGGGAGAACCCCTTGGGTGACTGGCCATTTCCTCCTGGGGGGCCATTTTGTTCTTCATGCTAATTTTGGCTCAGAGAGAACAGGGCCTGGGGTGGGACTGGGGAGGAGACCTTAGTTGCCATGGTGGCAACTCACCCATGTGTGCCCAGCGAGTACCCCCTTTCCGGTGAGCCGAGCCTTCTCTGTCATTTTCATCCTGGGTGTGCTGGCTGCCCAGAAAGCCATTCCTGGATGCCAGGCCCAGCTTCTCCCAACTGAGGGATGTTATCTCACAACCCATTTGCAGTGGCCCCAGGGAATGTCTTGCACTCATCCCCAGGGCCACAGGGATGCTCGGAGAGACCTTTCTGGGGTGTTGAGTTGGAGGTGAGAGCTTACAACAGGAGGAAAGCATCTCCAAGGGGAGCACTGTGAGAAGGGGGCACTTCTGCACAGCCACACTCACCTGGCAGGGTGGTGCTTCCCGGCCCTGGCTAAACTGTCTGCAGGTGGTGATGCCAGGAGTGCTGTGGGGCACAGCCAGATATGAAGGCCAGTTCCTCAGAGAAGCCTCTTTTGACTTCAGAATTTAAATGAGCTCCAGGCCAGAGTCTCTCAGAGCACAGAAGGGTCCTCTTCTGCCAGAGCACCCTTCCTCAGTGTCTTCTTTGCCCCACAAGTGTGAAAGGCTCTCTGGGGAGGAACTGGATTGTTAAAATTCACCACGGGGGAACAAGAGTGAAACTCCGCCTCAAAAAACAAAAAACCAAAAACCTCCTTCCTTCTGCAGAAAAGCTTTTCTCTCTAGCCAGAGACCCTGGAAAGGGGCAGCCAAGCCAAGCTGAGCTAGGAGCTGCTGGCACAGCTGGCTACTGTAGAGCTGTCACATTTCTGCTACAGTTCATGCCAGCAATGCAGACACCTACTTTCTGCTTTTTTTTTTTTTTTTCTGGAGATGGAGTCTTGCTCTGTCACTCAGGCTGGAGTGCAGTGGCGTGATCTTGGCTCACTGCAACCTCTGCCTCCTAGGTTCAAGCAATTCTCCTGCCTCAGCCTCCCTAGTAGCTGGGATTACAGGCACGTGCCACCACGCCCGGGTAATGTTTGTATTTTTGGTAGAGACGGGGTTTTGCCATGTTGGTCAGGCTGGTCTCAAACTCCTGGCCTCAAGCGATCAGCCCACTTTGGCCTCTCAGAGTGTTAGGATTACAGGTGTGAGCCACTGCGCCCCCTTTTCCTCCTTCATGTGACCTGGGTCTTAGCATGGGCTGCTATAACAAATTCCCACAGACTAGGTGGCTTAAACAACAGACATTTCTCTCTCATTGTTCTGGAGGTGGGGAAGTCCAAGATGAAAATGCCAGCAGATCTGGTGTCCTACGAGGGCCCAGTTTTTCCTGGTTTACAGTTGGCTATCTTCTTGTATCCTTGCATGGTGGGGAGTACGGGGAGGGGGGGGCGGAGAGAGCGCTCTTGTCTCTTTTTATGAGAGCACTAATCCTATTCGTGGTGGCTCCACCCTCATGACGAAATCACCTCCCAAAGGCTTTACCTCCAAATAACATCATGCTGGGGGTTAGGTTTCAACACGTCTGTTTCAGGGAGGACACAGCCATTCAGTCCATAGTCTAGGACTAGGTTCAGTGCAAACCTAGTCCTGGACTCAAACAGCCAGCGCACCCTGGCTTTCCGCTTCTCCCCTGAGACACAGCTTCTCATACTTTGAGATGAACTAGCCCTGCCAAGGCCTGGTGCCCCTCCCAGTGCCCTCCTTCCAAATTAAGACTCTCAGATCTAGAATGGGCGTGATGGCTCATGCCTGTAATCCCAGCACTTTGGGAGGCCAAAGCAGACGGATTACGTGAGGTCAGGAGTTAGAGACCAGCCTGGCGAACATGGGGAGACCCTGCCTCTACTAAATATACAAAAAATAGCCGGGCATGGTGACAGGTGCCTGTAATCCCAGCTACTCAGGAGGCTGAGGCAGGAAAATCGCTTCAACCTGGGAGGTGGAGGTTGCAGTGAGCTGAGATTGCACCACTACACTCCAGCCTGGGTGACAAGAGCAACACTCCACCTCAAAAAAAAAAAAAAAAAAAAAAGACTCTCAGATTTCCTCCCTCTAGGCCTCCTCCCCATGAGCTCCTAGGTATTGTCCTGGGAGCACCTGAGTGTCCCTCAGCTTCTAGTCTGCCTGGCCCCACCTCGTTCACTTCCGCTGGGGGGGACCTGGGAGCACAGGATTGGGCTCTGAGCTTTTCTCCATCCATGGACCACTCCCCCACCATGGGCCCCAGCCCTGTCTGTCCTTCTAGGTCCATAAACTGGCCTCTTGGCAGGGCCCACTCCCCTGGGATGGTGTGAGGAACGTGCGTGCTGGCGTGTGGAAATGGATTCTTCTGTTCTGCCGGAGGGTATTGAAAAGGCTCTGTGTGTAAGTGCCGTGGGAGAGAGGCCTGGGAAGGGCAGGAAGGCTGACGTGAGCCATGGGGCTGCAGCTCGTGGCCACGGGGCCAGGGTCTGGGCCTTCCCACTGTTTACAGTCCGTCGCTGAGGTGTTTGTCCAGTCTCTGCTGGGGTCCTGCTGGAAGGCTTTTTAAAATAAAATTCTCATTTCTTTCCTAGACCAATACACAAACCGAACAGTGGCCAATACCACATTTATTTTTCTTGTGGACACATGAGCTCAGTTTCTGAAGTTCTTTGGGAGGATGTCCTGGGGCAGGCTTTTTGCCAAGATGACAGGGCCCCTTTGGGGTGTGAGGTGGTGCCATGAGAAGGCTCTTGATCAGAGCTGAGGACAGAACCCATGAGGACCCCAGGATGCTGCCATCTCTGGATGGCCCCAAACAGTGGTCTGTTAAAGCCCTGGCCTTCTGCCTTCAGCCCTGCCCTGGACAGCCACAGACCATCTCCACCTAGCAGCCAGCGTGATTTTTGAAAAATGAAAACTGCACCCTGTGAAATCATTCTTCTGTTGAAACCACCTGAACAGCTCTCCATCCCACTCAGTAAAACCCAAACTCCTCACTGTGGCTTGTAAGCACTTTGCCCTAAGGTGAAGCCTGTAGACCCCTTATCAGAAGAATGCTTTTATATATAAAATAGAATACATAGGGTTACAGAGAAAACTGATCCTTTTTAAGTATGCTTAGTTACCACATACTTTTAAAATGTATGATACAGAAATAGATGTGCTTCTTTGTTAATACTTTAAATTATAAGGTCTAACTGTGGGTCTAATAGCTATTGTAATTTTGATTTATTTATTTATTTATTTATTTATTTATTTATTTTGCCACAGGGTTTGACTCTGTCGCTCAGGCTGGAGTGCAGTGGCATGATCTTGGCTCAGTGCAACCTCTGCTTCCTGGGCTCAAGCTATCCTCCCACCTCAGCCTCCCGAGTAGCTGGGACTACAAATGTGCACTACCACACCCAGCTAATTTTTGTATTTTTTGTAGATATGGGATTTTGCCATGTTGCCCAGGCTGGTCTCAAACTCCTGAGCTTAAGTGATCCTCCCTCCTCGGCCTCGCGAAGTGCTGGGATTATAGGCACGAGCTACTGCACCCGGCCTGCTATTGTAATTTTGAACTTGTCATGAACCTGAGTGAGCTTTCAGATATCTGCAACAATTGATAGGAATGGATCTTTGATTTCTGTCAGTGACAAGTCCCGGGCACTGCTGACATTATTGTATGTTGCTGTCTACATTCATAATTGAAGGAAGTGCAAATTTTCAGTTAGAGGTTGGTGAAAAGAAAGATGACATTTCTCTCCACCCCAGTCCATGGACTCCCTAAATCCTACCCATGGTCCTTTTGGCAGTGCCCTCCCTGTGCTGCCCTACATGAGCTGGCCCTCACCTTCATCTTGGATCCCTCCCTCCTCCTCCATTCACAAGCTGGTCTCCCTTTTGTCCTTTGAATACCACACGCTTGTCTCCAGCCCGGAGCCTTTGCACCTGCTGTTCTCTCTACCTGGAATGTTCTTCCTCACACTTTTTCTTCCAGGGGACTTTAAGGTCTCAGTCCAAATATCATCTCCATAGAGAAGCCTTCTAAAAAGAAACCATATCCTCCCTCTAATTGCATCCTTTCCCATAGTGCTGTTTATTTAATGTTCTTACCCATAACTCTGTCTGAAGTCATCTTTTCGTTTACTTGTGTATTTTCTGTCTCCCACACTGGACTAGATGTTCTATGTTAATAGCAACTGTGTCTTGCCTGGTTCACTATGGGAACAGTGTCTGGCACATAATAGGGGTTCGTTAATACTTGGTGAATGAAGGAATGAATGAGGTGAAATATTTGAAATTAGAGCTCTTTGAATGGCGTAAACTTGGGAGGCGGAGCTTGCAGTGAGCTGAGATCCAGCCACTGCACTCCAGCCTGGACAACAGAGTGAGACTCCATCTCAAAAAAAAAAAAAAAAAAGAAAAAGAATTAGAGGCCAGCGCGTGGTGGCCAAGCCTCTGTAATCCCAGCACTTTGGGAGGCCGAGAAAGGGCGGATCACGAGTAGAGATCGAGAACCAATCCTGGCTAACACGGTGGAAACCCCGTCTCTACTAAAAAATACAAAAAACTAGCCGGTGCGAGGTGGCGGGCGCCTGTAGTCCCAGCACTCAGGAGGCTGAGCAGGAGAATGGCGTAAACCCCGGGAGGCAGAGCCTTGCAGTGAGCTGAGATCTCGCACTGCACTCCAAGCCTGGGCGACAGAGCGAGACTCCGTCTCAAAAAAAAAAAAAAAAAAAAAGAAAAAAAAGAAATTAGAGCTCTTTTTAAAAAATTGGTGACGTGTGTTTGCTGTACCCAAATTTAACCTTAGCCAGTAGTTTACACTTAAAGTAATTAAAGTCTGGCCCTAGGAGGCACTATAGGAAGCATCTGCTGTAACCCCCCCGGCCATCCTCACCATCCGGATGAGGCAGCTCGGCGCAATACATGACTCAACCACAGTCTCACAGCCACTGAGTGGGGAGGGGAAGCTGGTGGCTCCTGGGCCAGGTTGGTTTCCTCTGAAGCTGTAGTCGGAGTCACGATCACAGTGATGTCAGATTTTCACAGAATCCTTAGCTCAGGGGACTGGAGGGCATCTTGTCCACCACCCGTTGGTGGTGGGGTAAACAGGCTTCAAGGGGAGAGTGACCCTACCAGGACAGCCGGGTCCCTGGTCTGGAGTGACACCTTGCAACTCCCCATAAGCATATTGCTGCATAAACATGTGGGCAGGGCCCCAGCCAGTACTCAAAGCTGGGAGACTTCTTAGATGCTCAAAGGGGTGGACGTTTCTATCTCTATTGTATCTTGTAAGTGTGTGTGGCGAGTTCCCCTGCTTATTCAATGCATGTTTAGTGAGCCCTGAAAACGTGCTGTCCACAGGGAAGCTGAGCGGTTCACTGCTCTCCCGGAGCTCATTCACCAATGAGCGTGGGAGACCGACTGAAATTAAGATGAGATGACAAATCAAGAAAGTTCCACAAGGGTCTGGAGCCGTTTGCTGAGCTGCAGAACCATGGCAAAGGTCTACCCCCACTTCCCTGGAGGAAGTAGCGTCCCTCCTGGCCTCCTAAGGGATCTCTCTGCGAGCTCCCGGAGGGCCTGGACCACGGTCTCTCCATCTGGGCGTCTTCATTGCTGTAGCAGCATGAGGGGGTGGATGGATGTTGCCTTCTCTTCAACCTAGAAGCCAGGACTGTGAGTGGCAGCCATGAACATTGAGACAGATTCCTAGGCCAGGTGCAGTGGCGCAGGCCTGGAACCCCAGTGCTTTGAGGGGCGGAGGCAGGAGGATTGCTCAAACCCAGGAGTCTAAGGCCACAGTGAGCTCTGAATGTGCTGCTGCACCGCTCCAGCCTGGGTGACAGAGCGAGACCCTCGAAAAGAAAAAAAATAGAGAAGAGAGAGATTCCTTGCCACACATCTCTGCTTCCAGTGTGAGCCCCAGGTGTGAACTCACAGATTTTCAACAGAACTGGCAGAGGGCAGACAGACGGGGAGAGGAGGAAGGGGTTCTCTAACGTCTGCTCGCTGAAACATCGAATAGTGACTTTATTAGTTAATGGGATAATTGTTCATGGGAGATCATTAGAGAGCCTAAATCAAAGAAGTTCTTAGGATGTCCGAAACTTGGAAGGCTGGAACGTCATCACAAAGATAAAAGATTGTTGAGGTCTGCAAATATTTCTCAGTGACGCAGAAAGGTCTGTTGGGCAAAAGTGTGGCATTTTTATTTATTTAGCTCAGGCTCATTGCGTACTTTATTCTTTCATTAAAAAAAGTCTGAGGGGGCTTGAGTGAAAGAGTTGATTATTCTACTGTTTGGCAATATTTCTGTAGGAACTGTCCAAAAGCTATATAATAAATCAAGGCCCCCTCCCCACCCCGCAACAGGACTGACGTTTATGAGGAGGCTGTTCACAGAAAGTAGCTGCTGCGTCTGGCGTGCCACAGCGGTGCCCCAAACCCTCGCAGACAGACAAGGGAGATTGAGTTGCCTTGTGGGAGAGCCTCTTGCCAAAGCCTTAACTGTTTCCAGGAGCAGAAGCCCCAGGCTGTGGGCGATTCCTAGAGGAAAATGTAGACTCTTTTAACATGGGGGGAAAAAAAACCATCTTCATAGTATGAAGATTTCCTTGAAGTAGCCTAGTTCTTGGTTATTCACCCAACGTTGCCTGCCTGCCTGCCTTGCCCTGCCTGCCTTGCCTCTCTTCTGCTCTCTGTCTCTCTCTCTTTCTTTCTTTCTTTCCTCCTCTCCTTCTTTATCTTTCTCTGATGTATATTTTTTGAGACAGAGTCCCACTATGTTGACCAGACAGGGCTCAAGCAATGTTCCTATCTCAATCTTCTGAGTAGCTGTAGCTGAGACTGCAGGTGTGAGCCACTGTGCCCAACTGCCTTGTTCTTTTTTTTTTTTTTTTTTTTGAGACAGAGTGTCAGCCTGTCACCCAGGCTGGAGTGCAATGGCGCAATCTCAGCTCACTGCAACCTCCACCTCCAGGGTTCAAGAAATTCTCCTGCCTCGGTCTCCTGAGTATCTGGGACTATAGGTGCCCACCACCACGCCTGGCTAATTTTGTATTTTTGGTAGAGACAGGGTTTCACCATGTTGGCCAGGCTGGTCTTGAACTCCTGACCTCATGTGATCCACCTGCCTTGGCCTCCCGAAGTGCTGGGATTACAGGTGTGAGCCACCATGTCCAGCCTGCCCATGTTCTTTAAAGCAGACACTGGCTGACGGATACTTGTTAAGCTCCTCCTCTGTGCTAGGCATTGCTGCAGTCGCCGGAGCTGTGTCACAGGCCACCCTTTTCCAGCAGCGAGGGCTCATGGAAGGATCTCCGTCACTGCCATCAAGATCAAGTGGTGGTGCTGCTGCTCCCAGCCCTGTGACTTTGAGCAAGTAGCTTACTTTCTCTAGTTTGCAGTTTCTTTGTGTATAAACTGGAGACGCTAACACCAACCTGGTAGAGCCTCTGGGAGGGCCAGCAGTGTCGCACACAGGCCATCGTTGTCATCAGCACCGTCATTGTCATCGTCATCCTCACGGCGGTAGTGGTTTGAGGGCAGAGGTTGAGGACCCTTTGAGAGGGTTTTGGAGTTTCCCAGAGAAGCTGAATTGGCTACACATGATGAATGAGGCCAGCTGCTTTTGTGCTGAGGTGAAGTGGATTCAGTGTCCCAGAGACTGCTGCATTGGAGTCATCGGAATCCTCCTCTTCCTGGAGCACTGCCTGAGCTTCCTCTTCTTGGAAGCCTGCCCTGATTCCTGCAGTCCTCAGCCTTCCTTCCTCCCTGTGGCTCCACAGTTTGCCCAGGGAAGCTGGACGCATCACACTCTGCCCAGGCCCCTGCTCTGGCCTGGTGTGTTTCCTTGAAAGGACATGTGTTATCTAGAAGCCTGCAGCCCCCAGTCCTAACAATGGTTACCCCCAGGGAAGGCGTGAAAGTCAAAGTCAAAGGGGACATTAGCTTTATCTGTAAGGTCGTTTTTTTTAAAAAAAGAATGAATTGGCATGTTCTTTGTCTAATTAAAAATCAAATGAATAAAGACTAGATACCCTGCCTGATTCCACAATGGGCAGAGGGAACGGTGACACTTGTTTCCCCCTTTCCTTGTTAGCTTTGTGCCTCATGATGGGTCTGGGGTCCCTGAGAGGATGATAAGAGTCTCACACATCTTGGTGACCCAGTCCCCTTCAGGCCTGCCTGGCTGGCACGTGAGCTCTTGATTTCATCGTCAGGGAGACCAAGTCTCTCTGCAGACGTCATCGCTGTCCTTGGGGTGATAAGGGCGCGTCATGTCTGTCGTTCTGCCACCTAGCTGTGCTCTGATAAGGTACAGCATCTGCTTGTCCTTGGAGGGTGAAATAAATTTAGATGTGTCGGGTTTGGAACATCAGGTGACCTGTCCGCAGCTGGAGCTCTCAGGAGGGGAGGGTGGCCCCGCTATCTTTGGGGTGTTAGTCTCACCTCCCCACTATGGCCGGAAGCTCCATGAAGGAGAAGGCACGAGCTCAGGTGCATGTGAGATACTCAGGGATACTATCAGTGGGTTTCTTGTTTGGACAGTCTTAGAATGGAGTGGGGCCAGGGATTTTACGGATCACCTGGAGTTGTGGTTTTCAGAGACTGCTCTGCAGGGAGAGTGTGTGATCCAGACCAGGCTTTTACCCAATTGGGCTTAATTTACCTTTTATATTGGGGCTTCCGTGTCAGATTTCATTCTAGGGCTAAATTTGAGTTTGAAACCCACTGTTCTAGGCCAGATCTCCCATTTTCCAGATAAGTGAACTGAATCCCAGAGAAACAAGTAACTTGCCAAGGTCTCCCCATGATTTGACTCCAAGACAGGCTGTCTCCCCTACTGCGTTAGTTTTTCTTGAGGAACATCAGGCGACCTGTCCGCAGCTGGAGCTCTCAGGAGGGCTGAGAGCCCTCCTGGTGGCTTAAGCAGCAGCAGTTTATTGTCTCACAGTTCTGGAGGCTGGAAGTCCAAGATCAGGGTGTCAGCAGGTTTGGTTTGTTCTGAAGGCTGGGAGAGAGAAGCTGTTCCAGGCCTCTTCCGTGGCTTCTGGGGGTTTGCTGTCATTCTTTGGTGTTCTGTGGCTGTAGACTCATCAGCCCTATCCCTGTCTTCATCTTCAGTTGGTCTTCTGCCTATGTGAATGTCTGTCAGTAAGTTTCCCTGTCCCTCCTCTTTTTTTTTTTTTGAGACAGAGTTTTGCTCTTGTTGCCCAGGCTGGAGTGCAGTGGCACTATCTCAGCTCACTGCAACCTCCACCTCCTGGGTTCAAGCAATTCTGCTGCCTCAGCCTCCCGAGTAGCTAGGATTACAGGTACCCACCACCATGCCCAGCTAATGTTTTTAGTATTTTTAGTAGAGACAGGGTTTCACCAGATTGCCAGGCTGATTTTGAACTCCTGACCTCAGGTGATCCACCCGCCTTGGCCTCCCATAGTGTTGGGATTACAGGCATGAGCCACCACACCCGGCAAGGTTTCCCCTTTTTCATGAGGACACCAGTTATATTGGATTAGGGCCCACCCTAATGACCTCATTTTAACTCGATTATCTCTGTAGCGACCCTCTTTCCAAATAAGGTCACGTTCTGAGGTCATGAGGATTAGGACTTCATTGTATTTTCTTTAGGGGATCCAGTTGAACCCATAACATATTCACCTGCTCATGTGGTCTCGTGGAACTAAAGGTAGAGGGGTCGGGGATCCTGATTCCCACCGGGTCTGAGGGTGGGCACTCCTCTCCCGAGCCTGGCGAGGACTTAGCCCCTGCAATCCCAGGCTGCTCACTTCCCCAGTGGCCACAGGAATGTCTGTGGGAGGAGCAATTGTTTTTCAGGCCATGTTGCAGCTTTTTCAATCTCCCTGTTTGTTATTGGTTTAGTCATAGCAATTGGTAAATTATTTTGCTAAAAAACACAGACAATTATAAGGAAAGAAAGTCACCCCTAATTTTACATCTCAGATCGAGCCATAGTTAACACCTTCATGTAATTTCTTCTAGCTTTTTTCCCCATACATGTACATGTGGTTTTGTTTCGTACCTCTTTGCTTAACATAATATCAAAAATATTTTCCCTTGTCATTAAAATCTTCATAAATGTGATGTACATTTTTCCATTTGATGCATATTTATTGAGTGTCAGGCATGGTGGATACATCAGTGAGCAAAGCGCAAAACTTCCCATCTCATGGGCTGCCCTCCTTCAGGTGAAATGACACACTGGGCCGTTGGGAGCTCACCCAGTACCTTCAACCCAGCATCCAGCCAGGCCCCCGGTCTCTCCCCACCTATGGCTTACTTCCTGTTGGTGAATTCTTCCTTTAAGCGATCTTGAAAATAAGCCCTTGCCTGTGAACCCAGGATAAACGTGATTTGTAAAGTTCTCCTAACTATCACATGTATATATTGTACTATTTGGTTTTTTTCCACCTAGTTTTTGCCATTACAATTAATGTTCAGATGAACATCTTTGTACTTCATTGTGACACTTTGATCTATGGCTCAAAGGTAAGAAAGTCCACTGTCTTTTTGAAGGCCAGAACACAGCAGCCTGTACAGTACTGTTTGCTTCCTCTGGAATGTTCTGTTCATTTCCAGCTTTGCACTTGCATCCACAGACACCATTAACCTGAAGTGTGATGGGGATGGACAAAGTGGGTGATGTTTGGTGAGCGGCCTCCTCCTGGCTTGCCTGCCTCGATTCACTGCAGTCAGCAGGTGTGAGACGGATTTTTCTGTCTATTTTAAGGCCCTCACTGAAAATGGGAAAAACAAGCTCGTTTGTACGGGGGACCTCAAGCCAGCACAAGAACCCAGCTGCCCTGCAGCAGCCTGAGCGTGACAGCGTTCTGCCCCATAAAGAGATGCTAGGAAAACACTTTTAATGGTCTCTGCCTAGACTCTATTTACGGAATTTATTTCCCAGAGCTCAGGCTGTTCAGCAGTACCTTGGCAGCAGGGCCCAGCAAAGCTGCATCTCCTGTCTCCCCTCCACGTCTGCCTGGGTGTATTAAACTCCCTTGTTCTGAACACCCCAGAGCTAGTAACCAAAAGACAGGAGTAGGGGGTTGCAGGGAAGAAAAGCCATGGGTCGTAGGATATTTGGGGCCAGTATAAACTTCCAAATTGAAAAACAAAAACTAGCCAGGCTCGGTGGCTCACTCCTGTAATCCCAGCACTTTGGGAGACAGAGGCATGTGGATCACTTGAGCTCAGAGTTCAAGATCAGCCTGGGCAACATGGCGAAACCTCATCTCTACTAAAATACTAAAATTAGCCAGGCTTGGCAGTGTGAGCCTGTAGTCCCAGCTACTTGGGAGGTTGAGGCAGGAGAATTGCATGAGCCAGGGAGGCAGAGGTTGCAGTGAGCCGAGATCACACCATTGCACTCCAGCCTGGGCGATGAGAGTGAAACTCTGTCTCTATTAAACAAAAACAAAACCAACAACCAAAGAATAATACAAAATTACCCTGCAAAGAGCTAGGGGCATGAGCTACTGTTGGCTGCTAGCTGTGGCCCCTTCCAGCCAGTGGTAGAAAGGAAGATGTAAAAATCCTGAAGCATTTTGAGTACTGCTTTTTTTTTTCCTGTTTGACAATTGATGCTGAACCATCTTTAAAGGTGTTCTTTTGTTTGTTTTGTTTGTTTGTTTGTTTGTTTGTTTTTGAGACAGAGTCTCACTCTGTCACCCATTCTGGAGTGCAGTGGTACAGTCTCACTCACTGCAACCCCCGCCTCCCGGTTTCAAGTGATTCTTGTGCCTCAGCCTCCCAAGTAGCTGGGATTACAGGCGTGCACCACCACGCCCCACTAAATTTTGTATTTTTAATAGAGATGAGGCTTTGCCATATTGGCCAGGCTGGTCTTGAACTCTTAGCCTCAAGTAATCTGGCCACCTCAGCCTCCCAAAGTGCTAGGATTACAGGTGTGAGCCACCATGCCCAGCTCCAAAACTTACCTTTTAATTTCTTTTCTAATTACAAAAATAATATATGTCCATGGTTGAAATTTCCAAAACAATTTTATTTTATTTTGTTTTTATTTTATTTATTTATTTATTTTTTTGAGATGGAGTCTCACTCTGTCACCCAGGCTGGAGTGCAGTGGCGCGATCTCAACTCACTGCAACCTGCACCTCCCGGGTTCAAGCGATTCTCTGCCTCAGTCTCCCGAGTAGCTGGGATTACAGGCGCCCGCCACCATGCCCAGCTAATTTTTTTGGTATTTTTAGTAGAGACGAGGTTTCACCATCTTGGCCAGGCTGGTCTTGAACTCCTGACCTTGTGATCCACCCGCCTCAGCCTCCCAAAGTGCTGGGATTACAGGCGTGAGCCACCGCGCCCAGCTCCAAAACAATTTTAAAAGGCCAAATAAAACTACCGATTTGGTCTGTTGCCCTTTCGTAATTTGTTCTGCTTCTAGGGAGAGAATTGTACCAGCCTCGACTATCATCTTCCTTGCCCAGACATCAGATATCATTTAAAATGGAAACCTATGGTTATAGAATCCCACCTCGACTGGGAGGCAGAAGATCCAGGTTTTTGTGTTACCTCTTGGTCCTGGGGCCTTGGGAAAGCCACTTAACCTTGACTTGCTCATCTTTAAAATGGGGACTCAGTATTCCTCACCTTAGCAGATGATGGAGTGGCCAAAGGTGTTACTGGAAGAGGTGCTTGGCAAAGTGCTGTGCAAACTACTGGCCAGTTTTGATGTGGGCATGTGAGCTTTTGGTTGGACAAATGGCCAGAGTACTTTTCCTGTCTTCCTGGGGGAACTGTGACCCTGTCTTGTAAAGCTGTTCTGTCTCTGATGCTGGCGAACCTCACCAGCTTCCTCCAGCTACCCAGAGCTGCCCCTCCCCTCTGCCCTGCCATGTGGCACCTGGCGCAGTGCAGCGTCCAGTCCCTCTCCAGGTCCAGGTGCCTCGGCCTCCACAGTATCTCCTAGTCTGCCCCCTTGCCCCATCTCCACCATTTCCACTTGTCCCTTGTCCCTGCCTGAACTTGTGTCAGCTCCTTGCTCCCTCCAGGCACACCCACTTCCAACCAAGCTCCGCGCAGCAGCCAGGAGGCTCTTTCTGAAATGTCAGTCTGCCCTCGCCACCACCTGCTTCAGTAGCTTTCCACTACTATTAGGACAGAGTCCAGAGGTCTTGCTGAAGCTGACCAGGCCCGGCCTCTCCACCCTTGCTGGCAGCTTTGGCTTCACCCCTGCCGCTCATCTCCTGACTTAGCCATTCCTTCATGTTTCTTCTTTTCTCCAGGCCTTTGCCTAGGCTTTTCCCTCTGCAGGATACATTTCCCTAACCCTGCTTGGTAATCAACTCAACCTTAGTTCCCTGCTTCATAGGTCACCTCCTCCAGGAAGTCTTCCCTGGTGACCTCATCTGGTCAGGGTTTGCTCCCCACCCTCATGCTGCCACTGGCCCCACTGTGGTTGTCTGATGACTCACCTTCGTCTTCTATTCGGCCATGGGCTCTGCGAGAGTAGAGCCTGGGTCTGCCTGACTCTGTTTTGCCGGCACCCAGCATGAGTGTCTACCCTGTAGCAGGCACTTGTAGAATCTTGTTTAGATATTTTGTTCTCCCCTGGAGATGGAGAAACACTCAATCTTCCCAAGTGCTAGACTGATTGCTGGTGGGTCTTATTTTTCTCTCTGAGTTCTTTTAAGAGTCCTGGAAACGTGGACTGAGAACAGCTGTCGCATGTCAGTTCTGAAGTAGCTGCTTTTATCAGAAACGGTTCAGAGAGATTCCCAGTTGCACGTCCTGCCAAGGGCAGTGACCCCACTTTTCTCTCCCCTTGCAGGTCCCCATCCGACCTCAAGGGGAGGCGTGGGAGAGTTATGGGGAGCATGTCCCACCGGTGCAGCTGCCACGTCAGCCCTCTCTGGCTGCTGGAGTCCGACTGGTCGGGCAGAGACGGGCACAGGCATGACTCTGCTAAAGGCCTTGGCTGAGCCCAGCTTGGGGCAGAGTAAGCCACTGAGAATGGCTTTGCCAAAAGACTCCGTCATCAGGCTTGGGTGTCCACAGCCTTGGAGTGCTGAGCAGCTGGAACACTGTCCTGAGGCATGTGGCGGGTCAGCTGGGACAAAGCCATTGAGCTGCTAAACCAAACTGGAGCTGCTAGATTGGGACGGAGACAGCCGTGAGGAACATGAGCTCCAGTATCAGAGGGACCTGGGTTTCATCCAGGCTATGTTCCTTACTGGTTGTGACTTTGAGCAAGTGATTAGATTTCCCTGAACCTCAGTTTCCTTACCTGCAAAATGGGAACCGCAGTGTTGAAGGATTAAGTGAAGACCTGCATGGGGACGGCTGTGTAGGGTCTGGCCTACAGCAAGTGTTCATGAAGCAGCCGCTTTCCCGTCTTCCTCTTCCTCCTCACAGCCATTCTTCATCGTGGTTGTCATCAGCTGTCCCGTGCAGTGCAGAGCTTTGCTTCTTGGTTCCGCCTGCTTGGTGGTTGCCAGGTCCCGCCGGCTTAAGTTTATCTGTTCGTTCATTCATTCATTTATCTGTTAAGCCCTTCTTCCTTCTTCCGGGCCAGGGAGCCAGGGTGCTGCCAGGTGGTGGGGAGCGGCTTTCAGAAGTGGCTTTTGGCAGCGCAGGCTGGGCTACATTTATGGCCTTTATGTAACCCCTTTTCCCTGAGCCCCATTCCTGCCCCTTGGATCTTTATTCACTGACTCTCGGCAGACTTAGAGGTCCTGAAAGCAGCCCCCCAACGCCCTCATCTCATTCATCCCTCTGCCTCCAGGCAGGAGGGTCCTCAGCCATCGCAGACATGTGGGGTAACAGCCAATCCCAGCCATGAGCCCCTATTTAGCTTTTACCCTGGGCAAGATCCTGTGGAGGGTCCCAGTGCGGGGCTGGGGGAGGGATGTGGGATCAGCTGAGTTCCTTAGGAAGCTCTTCCTAGTTGGGAAGACAGCAGAAGGCCAACACACGATACTGGGTGACAGCCCTGTGCAAGCGTGCAAGGCAGGTGGCTGCCACGGTCCATCCTCGGTACCAAGAGCCCAGGGGCGGGTTGGGGAAGGGGGACAGAGACGTCTGTGTGGGAGGGAAGGTGCCAAGTGAATAGATGAGAGAGACAGAGAGAGAGAGGACACTTTTGAGTCAGGAGGTTCAGCATTATCCAACCAGCAAACATTTCCTGGATGCTTACTGTGGGCCAGGCACCGGGCTATGTGCCTTACAGACACACACTCATCCAATCACTACAAAGCCCTGTGGGGCAGGTGCTGCCTTCCCCACCCCTATTTTAGGGATGAGGATGCAGACACTCAGAGAGGTTAGTAAGTTGCTCACAGGCACAGAGCTCTGAAGCAAGTGGAGCCTGGATTCACACCTGGGCCTGAGTCGAGGCCATGCTGGCTGTGGATTTCCTCCATGTTGGCCATGGCTTCCCTGTGCTGTGGAACAATATAGGCCCGTTTGGGAGAGGAGGTGTATATTGCTGTGGTGGGCTCTATGCAGAGGTCATGAGGCAGAAGGTCAGGGGAGGCTGGGTTGGGCCAGGTACACCAGCCATGCCTCCTGTCTGAAAGGTGAGGTCCTTGCCCCACAGATAGTAGGAAGCCAGTGAATGTTCATCTCTGATAGCCCCTGCCTACAATCATCCTCAGGGTGAGAGCAGAGAGCAAAGGGAAGCCACGGACAGAGCAGGCTGGGCTTCCGGGCTATATGAGATGCAGTTCCTCCTTCTCCACATTCTTCTTATTAACCCACGGTGTACAGTGTTTCTCAGGTATCTAGCCCAGGACCTGGGATGTACCATAAACGGCCTCCGCTTCTGATGACGGTAGCGCTAAGGCTCTGGTAACGCCACAGGAGGCGGGAGCGGTGGGAGCTTCTCTCTCCTGCAGTGTCAGGCCAGAGCAGGTTTTTCTTTTTTCTTTTACTTTTTTTTTTGTGGGGGAGGTGACAAATCCTTTTATTTATTTTGTATATTTATTTTTTGGCCTATGCAGCAGTTTTATTTTATTTTCAGTGTTTTTATTTATTTTTTTTTTAATTATACTTTAAGTTCTAGGGTACATGTGCACAACGTGCAGGTTTGTTACATATGTATACATGTGCCATGTTAGTGTGCTGCACCTGTTAACTCGTCATTTACATTAGGTATATCTCCTAATGCTATCCCTCCCCCCCACCCACCCCACAACAGGCCCCAGTGTGTGATGTTCCCCTTCCTCTGTCCAAGTGTTCTCATTGTTCAATTCCCACCTATGAGTGAGAACATGCAGTGTCTGGTTTTCTGTCCTTGTGATAGTTCAGAGTAGGTTTTTCTTTGTGACACCCGGTCACAGGATGCCTTTCAGCACCACCTGTCAGAGCTCTCCAAGCCGGCAGCTGTTCCCGCTGCCCACCTGTCTCATCCCTGCTCTTTTTGGGGATGGTTTCTCGCTCCTCTGCTGTCTGTCCTCTCTTTCCCCTCCCCCTGCAAGGCCTTTTGGAAGGTGGCAGATGGGCGTGACACTAGCTGTCTCTTTGCCTGTGCTGTGTGTGGGGCCGTCCAGCCTGAGAGATCAGCTCAGGCGTATTCCAGGTGCGGCTTGTGTTGGTGAGGAGTTATCATGACCTGAGCTGATGGGCCTCAGAATGTGCGTGTGGGGTGCAGAGGGAGCTTCCCACCCCTGGCCTCCTCCCTTGGCCAGCCAGCCACAAGACTCACTCTTTCTTTTTTTTCCTTCCTTCCTTCCTTTCTTCCTTCCTTCCTTCCCTCCCTCCCTCCCTCCCTCCTTCCTTCCTTCCCTCCTTCCCTCCTTCTTTCTCTCCCTCCCTCCCTCCCTCCCTCCTTCGTCTCTCTCTCTCTCTTTCTCTCTTTCTCTCTCTTTTTTTTTTCCTGGGATGGGGTCTCACTTTATTGCCCTGGCTGGAGTGCAGTGGCGCAATCTCAGCTCACTGCATCCTCTGCCTCCCGGGTTCAAGCAATTCTCCTGCCTCAGCCTTCCAAGTAGCTGGGACTACAGACACCCGCCACCACGCCTGGCTAATTGTTTGTGTTTTTTGTAGAGACGGGGTTTCACCATGTTAGCCAGGATGGTCTCCATCTCCTGACCTCACGATCCACCCTCCTCAGCGTCCCAAAATGCTGGGATTACAGGTGTGAGCCACCGCACCCAGACACAAGACTCACTTTCTTGGGGGTTGGCGGGTCAGCAGGTTTTGTGCTCATTTGGCTTTAGCCTGAGAGGAATGGTTCTGAGCCCCGCATTCCAGCTGCAGGGTTAACTTCCTACTCATCCGTCACCTGGATTCCTGTTTCCCACAGAGGTTTCCCAGCCACACCTGGTAGAAACTTCAGAATTCTCCCATGGGTTGGATCCGTCCCGTCTTCTCCATCCTTGGTACTTGTCTTCCTGCATGGACTGGTGCAGTAGCCTCTTCGTTGGTCCTCTGTTTCTAGCTGGTATCTTTTTTCTTCATTCCCATTTAATATGACCTTCTTGCTTGCTGTTCTTAGCACTCAGAAAGTTCTTGACTTCTCTGAAGTCATCAAAGTTGACACTCCTAGCAGCTATCAAGGGTCTGTCCACTGCCTATGGTTCCTTCACCATATACTTCCCCTTCACCCCACCCTGCCAGCAGACTTCAGGCCCTTGGGGAAAGCCAGCAGCATGGTGAGTAATAGCACGTTTTTCAAGCTATGGTGTCAAATCTCTGCCCTTCTGTTTAGGAGCTGTTTGACTTTCTTAACCTCTCTGAGCTGCATAAACAGAAAAAACAGATTTTCTTCTTGCTTCTAAGTCTTTGCTACAGCTGCATCCTCTATCCACTCCACCTGGCCAAGCCTTTCCTCCAATGTCAGTGGATCCCTGCCCCAAATAACCACCCACCCCTCCCCCAAGGCCCTAGAGCGCTCCACATGTGTCCCCACCAAACCTTCCCAAAGAACCCTTGCCGTGGGGAGCAGGACTGGGCTTCAGGAGTCTGTTTCCTAGAAGGTGTGTGCGCCTCCTCCACCTTTGTAAGCCTAGCCCCTGTTACAATGCCTGGGCTCTGCAGAAGCCCAGAAGTGTGTACAAAACCAGTGAGCAAGCAAGGGAGTCAGTGAGGAAGGGGAAGGAAGAATGAACGATGAGGCAGCATTGCCGCAGCGGGGCCGAGGAGAGGTCCTCTGGAGCATGCCCGTGCAGCCCTAGGGGCAGCTCCTCCGTGGAGCAGGTATAGCTCACCCCCTAGCCTGGCAGCCCTGTCTTCACACCTCCACAGTCTACAGGGTTTCAGCATTTGCTTCAGTTATTTACTGACCATGATCTCCTAAGTCAGATTTATCATTTACTGGGTCAGGAAAGAAAAAGCCCCATGGGGCCAGGTTTATAGAAGAGAAACATGACTTACGTGAGGCAACTTGGATTTGGACCCAGGTATGTCGACTCCCAATCCTGAACTCTTAGCCACTATGCTATATGGCAATTGATCAGTTGATGAAATGCCATCAGAGAGGGCTGGCTGACTGGCTCCTGGGCCTCCCAGGAGGACCTTACAGGGACTGGAGTCCTCCCTGCTCACTGGGTCCCCCAGGCCTCAGCAGAGGCAACGGGAGAAACCAGTTGATCAGAAAGCTGAACAGATTGAGCTGGCCTTTCTTGTTAGTCTCTCCCAAGAGTGGTCCCCTCTGAGGACAGAGCTGGGCAGGCCTCCTCTCAGGCCCAGGTGGAGGGCATTGGATAGAATCTTCCTGCTAGGAACAGAAGGAAGTAAGTCTTATGGAGATTAGACTGATTTGCTATGTTTTGAGTTCATTTTCTCCAGCAGTTGAGGTGTGGCCGGCACCTGGCTTATCTGAGGAGGGCCTGGGCTCGTGCACTGTGTTGCCTCTTGGCCTTCCAGAAGAGTCTGCAGGGATTCTCTCTTATTGATAGGACACAGATTGTCCTTAGCCTGGCGTTCATGAAACACCACAGTATTTTGTGTGTTTAGTGTGTGTGTGTGCAGTGTGTGTGCGTGCGCACATGCAAGTTTGTATGTGTCCCTGTATGTTTGCAGGTGTGCATGTGTGTGTGTGTATACATGCAAATTTACATGTATACACATGTATACATGCATGTTTGGTGGTTTGCGGAGTGTGGGCATGTGGTGTGCATGTGTGTACATGCCAAGTTCGTATGTGTCGTGGTATGTTTGCAAGTATGTGGCCGGGTTTGGTGGTGTGTGTGCACGTGCACATGCGTGTGTGTGTGTATGCCCATCACCAGACTGTAAGTATCCTGAAGGCAAGGTGGTGTCTGTCAGCTGACTCTGACTTGGAGACAAGGCTGGGACGGCAATGGGGTGTTGTGGAGAGTGTCCCGGGCTGGAACCAGATGCTCTGAATTCTACCACGGTCCCCACTTACCAGTTCTGGGCCTTAAGCCAGGCTTAGTTCCCGGCCCCCACATCCTGCATGAGAAGTAACCAGTTGCTGGACCAGTAGGCATGTCTGCCTTGCTTCAGATAGTCATTTCTGAATTAGGGAAGAGCTCTCCTGGGACCGGAGCCTTCCCTGGGAGGCAGGCACAGCTTGGTATGCAGAGAAGGGAGCCTCACCTGCCGTGGTTGCAACGGGGTGAATGCCGAGGCTGCCACCTCTTGTCCCTTTCTCCTCCAGTGATACCTCCCCCACCTTTCCTTCTCCATGAAGGAGGGACAGAGTGACCTCCCATCAGTGGGCTTCTCTCATCTGCCATCATTGTCCTAGCCCTTGTGTCTCCCTCAAGGACAGGGCCGTGTCTCGGTCGCTGGTGCCCCGGCGTGTAGCACAGTGGCTGCACACTGTAGGTGCTTGCTATGTGTGTTGGCTTCATGAGGAGTCCAGGGGCCTGGCTTTGAGTTTCTTTCCACCGCTGGCCACCCGCATGCATCCCTCTTTCTTCAAACTGCTGGGAAGCCCACAGCCCAGTTTGATGTCAAAAGCAAAGCTCTCTTTCATCTGATGTCTTGCGGGGAGCTCATTTGATTTTCCTCTCCCTCTTTTGCTGTTTGTTTCCTGTTCTTTGTCTTTTATGGAACAACTGAACATGTGCCTTTCTTGGAAGATGCTGTGGATCACTTTGGGAAGTAAGTGGGCAATAAGTAAGTCAGTGCGTTAGAAACGAAGGGGAGAAGCAGCTCCCTGCTCGGCCCAGGAAGCAGGCGGGTCTGAGCCTTGCTCCTCCTCTCTGGAGAATGGATGTATGGGCACCTACCCTGTAGACCTTGAGGAATGAGAACAGAATGAGTTCTGGTGGGCCAGTGTGCTGGGCAGCAATGGGCATGTCCTTCTTCCAGGGCTCTGGAAGGTGGGTCTACTCAGGCAGGACGATGCTGTGTGGCTTAGGGAATGGGCTGTGCTACAACCAGCCTGGAAGATGCCAGGGCTTGCTGGGCAGGCAAAGTTGGCAGCTCCCCATTCTGGAGGAAGCAGCCGGGAGCATACTGAGGTGGGCCACCAGTGAGTGCTTTGGGGGGACCAGGTGTCCCAAGTTAGAGCATTGGGAGGCCAGCTCTGTTGCTGTGCTCTTCTTCTCCATCCTTGTCCAAAAAAGGAGATCGCTCCATTGAGAGGTATAAATAGGAGTGCTGGGGGTGGCCAGGAGACAGGGCTGCTCTGCTCACACCCTCCACCACCACAGGAGGGCCACTCTTGAAGTCCTGGCCAGCAGCAGGAGACATTTTTTCAAGATGTTGGCAAGAAATGAGAGTTAGGCAATCTTCCGTCACCCTCCGCCCTCCTCCCACCCACCCTGGCCATCATAAAATAGAATTTGAAAGAATGAGCTCCCGGTGGAGAGCTTAAACACTGTGGATTTGTTGTGTTCAGGGAAGAGCTCGTGGCCAGTGACCTGCTGGAAAAGAGGCAGGAGGAAGGAGGGTGCTGTGGTCAGCGTGGGAGGGAGGCAGGGAGGGGCTGAGAGGCAGGATTTGCAGTCGGCCAAGCCTGGGTTTCCTCGGCTTCATTATCACAAAAAAGCAGAGAGCGAGGACAGCTGCTGAAGGCAGAGGCATGGCTTTGGGAGGTGGCCATGGTGATGCCATGTCCAGCTCTGTGTCTGACACTGTCCAGTGGTTGTGGAAGTAAAGCAGTACCTTGGAAGCAGGACTGGGTTCACTTCCTTGTCTCTCCACTTATTAGATGGCCTTGGACAAGCCCTCATGCCTTTGGAGGCAGTTACTCACCTGTACTGTGGAACAAATAAATAACACGTCCCCAGGGGGTCTCCATGGGCACCCCCTGTGTGGGAGGGGAGGGCCTGGGGCCTGCGGGTGGGGAACATGGCTCACCAGGTCTCGAAATGGTCTCGAGGGGTGGGCACTGGGTCTGCCTCTCTGTAGGCCTGGTGACAGCCCTTTCTGGGGTCATTAGCCAGCAGCCAGCTTTTTTCCCAGCGAGGTCTGAATGGCGAAAGCCGGATCTCCCATCCAGGACTGATTCAGTGGTCACCACTTCCTACACTTGAGGAAGGAAGAGGAGGAAGGCCTCCTATCATCCTCAGAACCACCACCTGCCTTTGGTGGTTGCTCGTACGTGGGCACCTGCCATGGCTGTTGCTCCGAGTGTGCCTGTCCTCACTCCCTGTGGAGGGTGTGGGCTGCTGTGCAGCTTGCAAAGTGCTTTTCACACTCCTTGAGCCCAAGTTTTCATTCTTGTTTTACGGACCAGGCTCTGAGAAATCGCCTTGGTCACCCACTTATAGGCAAAGCTTGAGCCATGATAGCTTAACCACAGGTGTGACCAGCTCATGGCCAGAATGTGCCACAGGATGAGGTAAGGACACAGGCCGGGAAATGGCTGGAGGCCCAGCCCATGACTGCTGGATGGGCCTGCTGCCAGTGCCAGCTGCCATCTCTGATGGAACCTTCCAGCTCCAGCCCCTTTCACATGTGCGTCCTAGAGTCTCTGGTCCCAAGCAGCTACCGCCTACACCTGTCTTATTTTTTCAGTGTGGCATTTAGCCATGGGAGGGTGAGGTGGTGGGAGAAGTAAGTTACCTTCAAGTCTGAGTTGGCATGAACTTGCCAAATAAAACATTTAATATATGCCAAGAAACATTTTACTTGGTTACTTCTTAGCAGGCCACGTGCACAATTTTCCATCAAAACTTTTCCATTGCTCAAAAGTGTCTCTGACACCGAAGCTGGATCCTGCAGCATCTTTGTCACAGCTCACATTTTATTTGGGATCTGGTGTTTTCAGAATGTCACCACCTCTTGCTTTGCGCTCCCTGATGGAAACATTTCACAAGAATGTTTTCAGCCATCGAAGTGGTGCAACCCTCTTTCAGAAGGTTTTATTTGTCCAGCGCAGAGAAGAACCCCTTTTTTGTGAAGTCCCTGCCACGTTTTACTGGTCAGTTCAGATCTTGCCAGGGTGCCATGGAGTAGATCAAATCTCATTACAGCAAAAGCTGTTTGAGTTTCGTGGACACATTTGTGGAAACAATTGCAGACTCCTCTGTTGATAGTCTACTTCCAGTGTGTAACGTTTGATAGAACATGCATGCAGCACAGCAAAAGAATTTGGACAGCCCTCAGAATGCTGGAATGGAATTTGGCTGGGCCTGCTGTCCAGGTCTCTGATAGGGCTGTGGGAGAATGTCTGCTCACCCATTAGGTAGATATTCAATGGGCTCTGACTGTGTTGCAGATACTGGGCTAATCACAGAGATAAGTGCAACCTGGGCCCCACCCTCAGGGAGCCTAGTCAATAGGGAATGAAAGAGGCATCTGCATTTTATTCCTGAATACGTCATAATCATGTTGGGAAGTGGATGGAATGTGTTATGCATTTATTTTAATGTATGTCATTAAAAAAATCCAGCCACTGCAGCAGTAATTCCAGTATGTTATTACTTAGAAAGACTAAGTTGGAAAAAGACAGGAGGGGCAGTTAATTACAACCTAAGTTAAAGAAAGATATTGAGTAAATACTATAATGGTGGTAACTCTTTGATATGGTTCAGCTTTGTGTCCCCACCCAAGTCTCATCTTGAATTGTAGCTCCCATAATTCCCACGTGTTGTGGGAGGTACCTGATGGGAGATAGTTGAATCATGGGGGCGGTTTCCCCATACTGTTCTCGTGGTAGTGAATAAGCCTCACGAGATCTGATGGTTTTATAAGGGGAAACCCCGTTCACTTGGCTCTCATTCTCTCTTGTGTGCCACCATGTAAGATGTGCCTTTCCCCTTCTGCCATGATTGTGAGGCCTCCCTAGCCATGTGGAACTGTGAGTCCATTAAACCTCTTTTTCCTTATAAATTACCCAGTCTTGGGTATGTCTTTATCAGCAGAGTGAGGATGGACTAAGACACTATTATAGGTGGTAGATAAAAACCATGACAGCAGCTCATGAATGGCTGGTATCTGGAAAAAGTAAGTTCAGGTGTATTTTGTGTTGATTGGTTGCCAGGGGCTTTACCTCTGTCATCATCCAGTCCTTGGGAAACCCTGGATAATGGTTGTGTCAGATGGTAGTCCCAACTGACAGCCGATAAAAGCTCATAAAGCTCAAAGAAGTGAAATGATTCGTCCAAGGTCACATGACTAGTAAGTGAGGGAACTTGGATTTGGACCCAGGTCTGTCAACTCCCAATCCTGAACTTTTAGCCACTATGCTATATGGCAATTGATCAAAGAAAAAAGTGATCCTTCCCTTTGCAGAATGTAATCCAGGAAAGCTTCCTAGGGGAGGTGGCCTCAACTGAGTGGTAGGCTTTAGCAAGGGAAGTTTGGGTGGTAAGGTAGAATGTCCCATGGATCAGATACCCATAATTATTGGCTGGATGGTTTGAATTACAGTGACTTAAACATTTTTTTCCTCATATAAATGAAATCTTGAGTTAGGCCACGGGTTGGCTCTTCTGTGGCATCAGGGTCCTAGGCTGCTTTTATCTCTCGATTCCACTAGGTGTCTCATGATCCAAGATGGCAGATACAGCTCCAGCTACAATATTCTTGTTCCAAAGAAGTAGAAAAAGAAAAGAGGGAAAGGGTAAATGTACATTCCTCCCAATGAGTGAGCTCCTCGAAGGAGCTTTTCTGGAAGCAAAAGCTAACAAGTTATCCTTGCATCTCATTGGCTGGCCCTGGTTATTAGGGAGGCTGCCCACTGTGTGCTCAGCATGTGTGAGTGGAGGACAAACATCCTGCCCTCAGGGTGCTTACAGCAGATTGAACTGCTTCCCTTGAAGCTATAAAGGAGACTGCAGTTGAGTGGGTAGGAAAAAGCCTGCTCTAACCAGACTTGCCTCTGGAGTGGCCCCAATAAACTCCTGGGTCTATTCTGGTTTCTTCAACACATTTATTTGGTGTTTAATTGGAGGGGAAAGTTGCAGTGATTATGTCACCTGTCCGAGGCAGCCCCTGCCCACCATCTCATCAACCCTTCTGAAAAGACAAGAGTCACTGTTGGTACAAACCAGTCTCATTCCACCACCTGCCACCCTCTGATGCAATTAGAGCAGAAGCCCACTTTCCACCCGAATCCTGGGTTGGTGTCATTTAAGCTCAGCAGAGCCCCATATGGTGGTGACCAGCCCCAAGGTCTGTACAGCTTTCGGGCAAGAGTAGGACCTGGGCCCTGTGGGCCCTCCGGGCTCCATCCTTCCTGTCTCTCCTCTGAGGACCTGGTTTTGCTTTTCACTTCTTATCTCAGGAGGGTATGCTGACCAGTTTCCAGAAATATCAAAAGTTCGTAGAGTTCTTTAAAATCAGCGGAGCCTTTCTGGGTTGCCAATGTTGTTCCGGGGACTGGTCACAGATCAAATCTTGTTCATGTGAAGAAGCCCTATCTGCTGCAATTTGGGTTCATCTGGGTATGAAATGCCCTTTTTGCTTTTTGGGAATCAGGATGCCAGACCATGGAAAGAATGTTCGGGCTGAAATGGGAGCCAGGGGTGGGATACAGCCCCTGTTTCTCTTTGCTTGCCCAGGAGACTTACTCCAGCTGGTTGGAGACAGAGATGGGTAGAGATGGCTTCTGCTGTCCTCAGCCAGGGATCTGCCTTTGTTCTGTAATTACCACCAAGCAAATAGTCTTGGAAGGAAGTTTGGAGAGATGCTTCATAGGGCATTAGAAATCAAACTGCTATTAATATGCTAATTACAGTAGGCTCAGTACTTACCATCGAAACAGGTCCTGGAGAGCCTCTCCTTGGCAGCACTGTTAGACATTCTGTTCTTGAAATAGAAAGTCCATATTCTTTGGTGAAAGCTCTAAATCCAGGCTTTCCCTATGAACAGCCAGCCCTTTTCTTTGGATTCAGTAGGTTCAGCCCCGGCCTTTGGCAGCAAAGGCTGGGTGGAGTTAGGTGGGGAGAATTTGACGCACTCAGAAAGCAGTCCGCTCCTCAGAGGTGTCCAAAGGTGGTGGGGCCCCAGAGGTCACAGACTAGTTACCTGACAATGTCGTTGTACATCTAAGCATTATTTTTAGCAATGGCGTCACTGCTACTGGTTTTATTTTTAGATTGATGATGCAGGTGCTGTTTGGAAGTGTCTTTTTTCCCCACATCACTTTTGTCCTGGAAGTACCCAGTATATATGAGGGAAACAAAATAGCAGCCACCCAATCAACGGCAATCCATTTTTTCTTTTTCTTTGTCTTTTTTTTGAGGCGACCTATACTTTATTAGTGTGACTTCATTCATTTTTCTGTAGAAATATTACTATGTTGATTTTGGGGATGTTTGATATATATGACATATATATATTATATTTCTAAAATCTGATAAGTTCTGAATTCTGAAATACATGTGATCTCAAGGATTTCTTTTTTTTTAAATGTCTATATCTAAGGTATACAACATGATGTTTTGCTATATATGTACTTAGTGAAATGATTGCTACAGCCAAGCAAATTAATACATGCATCACCTCTCATAGTTACCTTTGTCTGTGGTGTGGGGCAGAAGGGATAAGAATACCTAAAATCTACTCTCTTAGCAGATTTCCAGTGTACAATATTATTAACTATAGTTCTCATAGTGTACGTTAGATCTCTAGACTTATCCTACATAACTGCAACTTTGTGCCCTACATCTCCTTTTTTTTTTTTTTTTTGAGATGAGGTCTTGCTCTGTCACTCAGGTTGGAATGCAGTGGCGCAATCATGGCTCACTGCAACCTCGACCTTCCAGGCTCAGTTGACCCTCCCATCTCTGCCTCCTGAGTATCTGGGGCTACAGGTGTACACTGCCATGCCTGGGTAATTTTTGTATTTTTTGTGGAGAAGGGTTTTTGCCATGTTGCCCAGATTGGTCTCAAATTCCTAGGCTCGAGTGATCCTCCCACCTTGGCCTTCCAAAGTGCTGGGATTGCAGCTGCACCCAGCCTATCTCCTCCATTGTTAAGGCTGAATAATATTCCATTGTACAGTTGACCCTTGAACAGCACAGGTTTGAACTGTGTGGGTCCACCTTTATGAGGATTTTTTTCAACGAAACATGGTTTGAAAATACAGTATTCAAGGGACACAAAACCGTGAGTATTAGAAAGGCTGACTTTTCATATACTCAGGTTCTGTAGGGCCAACTATGGGAGTTGAGAATGTATGGATTTTGTTATCCATGGGGGATTGGCTCTAGGACCTCCCGAGAATACCAAAATCCATGAATGCTCGAGTCCCTGATATAAAATAATATATTTGCATATAACCAACGTAATTCTCTTGTATACTTTAAATCATCTCTAGATTACTTCTAATACCTAATTCAATGTAAATGCTATGTAAATAGTTGTTATACTGCATTGTTTAGGGAATAATGACAAAAAAATAAAAAGTATGTACATGTTCAGTATAGACACAACAATCCATTTCCTTTCAAATATTTTTGATCCATAGTTAGTTGAATCCATGGATGCAGAATCCATGGATAAGGAATGCCAACAGTATATCACAGTTTCATTATTTTTTCATCTGTTGATGGACACTTAGATTGTTTCCATATATTGGCTAGTATAAATAATACTGCTGGTATAAATAATGCTGCAATGAACATATGAGTACAGGTATCTCTATGAGGTGCTTATTTTATTTCCTTTGGGTATATATCCAAAGTGGGCTTGCTGGGTCATGTGGTAGTTCTATTTTCCAATATGGAAAATATTAATAAGTATAACCCACATAAACAAAAGCTCCTTGGGATCTACAATAATTCATAGAGGTGTCAAAGTGTCCTGAGTCCATAAAGTTTCAGAGTCACTGCAGTAGAGGGAAGAAAAGGACAACAGAAACAATGAAACTTAAATAGCATTTCCTGAGCCCTGAGAAACAACCGATTCTATATATTTTTTCACTCCAAGATAACTCAAGATAGAAACTTTTAAATCTAGAGAACTGATAAAGTAAGATAATACATTCTGCAGGCCTAAGAACCCTGATCTGGAGGAATTTCAAGACTGGGTCATGCATACCTTGCATTAGACAGCGACACCTAATGAACAACAATGGTATTACAATCCAGCTCTATGAAACCAGACACTAGCAAGAGTAAATACTGTATTCAGACTAAAGGACATAGATAAGAACACATTCTGTCAGGCAGAGTATTTCATTATATGATATTCTTAGACAAAACAAATTTTCAGGGTGTGGAGGGCAATTTACAAAATACATAATGACAGTTCATCTGCTTAGACCTTCTTCCTTAGTTAAGTTGAATGTTAATGGTCCATCAGGGAATCTGGTGCATAGAGTAGAATCACAATCACCTTGGAATTCTAAGAAATAAGTAATTCCCAGGCTTTATAGAATCAGTCTCTAGTCCCAGAATTTTATATTTTTACCATGTTCATGCTCATGCTTTCTTGATTTCTGGCATCCTGTCTGATTTCTGAGGTTGGGTTAGCTAGAGTCTTGTTTGTCTATCTTCCTGATGCCCAATAATATCATCCCCTTTACTGTGCCTGGATTTCTATATCCAGCATTACCTAAATCCAACTTTACACAGGCTTTGGGCTTTTCCAGTTCCTCCTCTGCCCTTTAACCCCACATGTGCCCCAGAACCATCCAAAAGGAGGTGCCAAGAATAGAGAAAATGATCAACAACAACAAAATAGAACTGCAGCCCTTTTGTATGTTTCAGTCTCTAGCAGGCTCAGCCCAAGCCACCACCAATCCCTTTTCTCACAAGTTTTCAATGCAATCTACAGGAGGCTTTGTCTTCTCATATAGGAACTCTTCTTAAAACTGATAAAAGGAGAATGGCTTTGCTTTACTAAAATTTGCTCTGCCAGCCCTCTCTTTAGCAACTGACCAATGCTGAGCTATCTCATGCTACCTCTGTGGCATTGTCAAAGAAGGCAGGGAATGTCTTTGCCCACCAAAGAACAGCATGTGGGTGAGGCCCAGGCTAGGGAAGAAAAAATTCTTAACAAAGTGAGGTGTGAAGGTGGCTGGGGGCCAACTGGATCCTGGAGCCCAAGCGAAGTGAAGTGATGCCAACACCTTGCCCTATCAAAGTGATGAAAGTGATCTGGAAGTGGTGTGTTTTCTTATTTTAATGACAGAGCAGGGCTGTGTAAGGAATAACTGTAAGTGCAGGTGAAGCTTGTTTATGCTCCAAAGATAAAGCCACAAATGGGAGGCAGGGTGGGCTGTGGCTTTCCCTTGTTGTAGGCAAATTCCCTCAGCACTAGAGAAGGCGACTTCTGAAGGGCCTCTGCTGTATCTGTGATTCTGTCCCCAGGGAGGTGGAGGCTGAGGCACCTGTGGCAAAGCCCCTCGTGGGAACGGGGGTCAGGGAGATGTTTGGAAAGGCTGATAATGAGAAGCGGGTAACTGGTGGATATCATTCCATCCTGGTGCATGCCTTCCTGGTTGCCTCCTGCTGCCAGCTCCTGGGGAGTGGAGTGAGGGAAGCATTAGTCTGGATTGTTGTTGGCTTGGTTGCCTTCCAGAGACCTGCGTCCAGGTGCCAGGGAAACTCTGACTGAAGTCCATTCAACAATAGCGGCTCACACTCAGGCCTGCTGGCCCCATCACTGACAGCTCTGCATGAGCTTCTTTCCATGCAAGAGGGCTGTCCCCACGTTCACTCCCCACTTCTTGTTATGCAGCCTGCATTCTTGGCAACGTAGTTAAGTCTCCCTCCCTTTGTGCCCCCTTTATGTCTCTGGTCTTCTCCAACATTAGCCATGCCATTGGCAGAGTGATGGTGGGTGGTGGGGCACGCTTCCTGACTCAGATGCCTTGGCCCCACAGGGACTGAGTTTTGGACAAGGTGCAGCGGCAGCCTCCCAAGCCAGGGGTGGGCAGCGTCTGCTGAGCAGATCCTGGTCCTCTCGGGGTGGCTGCGTCAATCACACCCAAAGGGGAGAGGCCTCAGTATGGAAAGTATGTGAGCCTTGGACGGCATCACGGATGGCCCGAAATGGCTTGGCCCCTTCTTTCCAAGGCCCCGGCTGGTTTCCCCATTGTACAGTGGGGAGGGAGAAAGGGGCCAGCTTGCCTGAGTTCCTGGAGCACCAGTGAGAGTCCCTGGGCCACAGGTAGGTGAGGGCAAGGGTGGCAGTGTTTTGGGGTATCCACGCAGCATGCATGGCTGGCCCTGGCTCAGATGCTGTGCTCATGTTAGCATCTGACAATCACCCCCATGAGGAAGAGGATCCCCTCCCATTACTCAGCCAAGGACACAGAGTGATTGTGTCCGGGGTGTAGTGAATGTTCTGCAAACAGTGGCTGCTCTGACCATGTGATTTGACTGGGGTCGCCCAGATGCTGAGTGGTGGTGCCGGCAGCCTGGCCGCCTTCTTCTGGGCCTGGTTCCCTGGCCCCCAGGAATTGAGGGGTTCATGGTGTATTTCCATCTTCCAAATCACGATCCTGTCTGTGCCCTCATCCGCTCCTCTTCCACAGGCCTCTCAGGGAGGCAGGCAGGGCAGAGTCAGCAGCCCCATTTTAGAGACCAGGAAACTGAGGCCCAGGGATTCCTCAGAGGTCACCAAGCTTGTAAATGGCAGCACTGAGCCTCAAGCCTTGCCCTTTGGATCATGCACTTTGTATTAGTCTGCTCAGGCTGCTATGACAAAATACCACAGAGTGGGTGGCTTAGACAACAGGCGTTTCTTTCCTCACAGTTCTGGGGGCCGCAGCTCAAGATCCAGGTGCCCCAGGGCTGGCTTCTGCCCTTGCTGGTTTGTAGATCGCTGTCTTCCTGTTGTGTCCTTGCCTGGCCTTTCCTCTGAGCTCTCTGGTATCTCTTCCTCTCCTCCTAAGGACACCAGCCCTATCAGGTAGGGCTCCACCCTGAAGACTCATTTAACCTTAATTACCTCCCCAAAGCCCCACCCCCAAATATAGTCACATTGGGGGTTAGGGCTTCAACATATCAATTTAGGGACAACACAGTTCAGTTCATAACACACCCTGAGCCCCCTCCACTGTTTGGAATCCCCTAGGTCATAGCAGGGGGGTTGCTGCTGCTGTGCATCAGAGGAACCATTTGGAGAGACTGTGCAGGAGCCCAGGGGTGGGGCTGGGACAATCCAGGAAGGCTTCCTGGAGGAGATGTGTGTACACACATGCAGGGTTTGGGGTAGTACATGCACTTACAGGGGCCTATTTCAGGGAACTCTACATGTAATCCACACCAGTAACTCAGATGAACTGTAGCTGTTTTCCAGGAGCCACTTTCTCTCCATGGATATGGCAAGAGGGGAGGCTCCGGGTCCTGCATGGCCCAGTAAGGCAGCTGTGGGTTGATGCGGCGAAGCAGGTAGCATTTCCAGGTCGTTCTGTGGAAGGGAATGGGATCCCAGGTGGGCAGGGCCAGGCAACGAAGGCCAGAAATCGAGCTGAGCACCCACGAAGCCTTCCTGAGAACAAAGATCTGCAGAAGGGACCACTGCATGTGGCAGCTGCCCCGGATGCTGTGGCCCTGGCTGCTGTGGGAAGATAATGTTTTGTTAAGTTGAACTAAGTTGGGACTGCATCTCACACAGTGGCCTTTGTATAAATTTGCTTGCCTTCGTCATCTGCTCTCTGTCCCCTCTTTGGTTCATACCCTGGATGCGGGTGTTCAAGGGAATCTGCACTGCCACACTTAGAACATTCAAGTTCCTGCCATCCCTGTGTTTAAGGAGTGACAGTGATGTTCCCAGGGCAGAGGTTTGGGTTCACGCAGCAAGTCTCAGCAGAGTCCGGGGCAAATTCGGGTTCTGAGTGAGGTTGTAGTGGGTACCTGGCCAGCAAGTTGAAGGGAGGTTGAGGAGATTGAAGAGGCTGAGGGAGCTTGAGGCGGCTAGGGAGGCAGAGGGAGGCTAGTGAGGCTGAGGAGGCAGAGGGAAGCTGCGGGAGGTAGAGGGAGGCGGAGGGAGACTGAGGGAGGTTGAGGAGGTAGGGGGAGGCTGAGGAGGCTGAGGGAATCCGAGGGAGGCAGAGGGAGATGGAGGGAGGCAGAGGGAGGTGGAGGGAGGCTGAAGAGGCTGAGGGGGTGAAGGCAGTTGAGGGAGGCTGAGGCTGAAGGAGGCTGAAGGACTCTGCTCTTTGGGTAGAACTTCCTGTTTCTCATGTTTCCTCTGTAGAGGCCACAGTGCCCGACCCTGCCCCAAAGCAGAGTCAGAGCTTGTGTCCATTTCTTGGGTGCAGAGTGTGCCTTTGGCTTCTCTTTGGTTGTGCCTTGGCATGGCACACAGGGCCTGGTGGTGTTCTGGGGGTGCTTAGTGGGTGGCTTCTCAGAGCTCAGGCCACAGCCTGTATGAGTGGGAGGAGCCTGTGTGAGTGGGAGGAGCCTGTGTGGGTGGGCAGAGCCTGTGTGAGTGGGAGGAGCCTGTGTGAGTGGGAGGAGCCTGTGTGAGTGGGAGCAGCCCCTCTCGCAGCTCCATGGTCAAGTGCTTTGAGGCTAAGTTAGGAGAAGATGGGCCGCCCGTCCCCCTCCTCCCTCCTCTCCTTCCATACCCGGCCCGGGGCCCTTTGCTCTGGGTCATGCTCTGTTCCCAGGACCTGTGGGGATGCTGGGAACCCTGGGAACACAGCTCCCTTCCTGCCCAAGGGAGGCCCTGAGTGTTCTGAGCCTGTGGTTGCTGTTTCTTTGGTGGGAAACGGTGGTTTCCTCTTGAGGGAAGTGTTAGTCGCTGCCTTTCCCTCCCTCTGATTCCCAAGGGTGAGTCTCTGTGGGACGGCAGGTGCCTCTGGGAAGGTCTCCTAGCTAGGTGGGCTCTGGCTCCCCAGGAGTACTGTGGGCTTTGGAGCCAAAAAGACCTGGACACAGATCCCAGCTCCTCGACTGATGCACTGTGACCTTGGGCAGGTTCCTTAAACTGGCTGTGCCCCGATTTTCTGTCCAGCAGGACTGGGCAGTGCTGTCCACCCTACAGTGGAATGAAGGGAGAGAATGGAGCATCAGTGGTGCGGCTCATGGCAGGTGCTAAACACTTGTGAGTGTCTGGGTGCCTGGTGTGGGAACCTGAGCAGAATCCCCACCCTACTCGGATGTCTGATGGTCTTTGCTGCTGTCTGACTGCCTAGATGGGGAGGCCTCGAGGCCATCATGATTCAACCATTCTCTTACTCAGCAAGCCCTGACCACCATTCATTCATTCATTCATTCATTCATTCATTCATTCATTCATTCAATTCTGAGAACCTGCCACATAGTAGGCCTTGTTCTCTGCACTGGGGCACACAGCCATGAATAAGACAGACCAGGACTTGTGCTCCAATTCTATGTTGAAGGTGAGGGAAGAAGTTAATTAAGCAATCACCCAAGCGGATTTCAAAGGACAGCTGTGCTGCACGCCACTGAGGAGACGTGAGAGGAATCCTGGCTAGGGGCCTATGCTGGGTGCCCAGCAGTGGGGGAGGCGCAGAGGGGGGTTCAGAATTGAAAGGCTGTGTGCGGTGGCTCGTGCCTGTAATCCCAGCACTTTGGGAGGCCGAGGCAGGCAGATCACTTGAGGTCAGGCGTTCGAGACTAGCCGGGCCAACATGACGAAACCCTGTCTTTACTAAAAATACAAAAATTAGCTGGCGTGGTGACGTGCACCTGCAATTCCAGCTGCTTGGGAGGCTGAGGCAGGAGAATCGCCTGAACCTGGGAGGTGGAGGTTGCAGTGAGCTGAGGTCACACCACTGCACTCCAACCGGGTGACAGAGCGAGACTCCATCTCAAAAAAAGAAAAAAACAAAAAAGAATTGAAAGGCAGCCTTGAGCTTAGGAAGTGTGCTCCCCAGCTGCAGACTGTCCCACCTCCATACTCTGTGATTATTGGAGGTGATATTACTACAAGAAGGAATAATGTTTTAAAGAATAAAGTCAGTTCTTAGGAAGCAGTAGTATCCCTGTAACAATCTGGTGTTTAATCATTTAGATAAAGCCGTAGCCTGGGGTCAAAATTGACTGGAGGTCTGCCTGGAGCATTAAGCTGATGCTCACCACCAAAATTCCTGTCTCTTGTAAGTAAGTCAGTGTCATCCCAGGTGCTGGCATAGCCAGTTTAGGATCACCCTTTGCCTGTGCCCTTGGGGAATCCCAGGACACTTGAGTCTGAATGGCCTGATGTGGCCAGGACAAGGGCAGTCTTGCACAGCTCTTCCATCTTGGGAAAACAAATGTGATTCCTAATGTGTTACCTTGAGTTCCTGGAACCAGGGTGTTTGTTTTATGTAATAGACAGCAGAGACTGTTCTGTTGACTTCAGAGCCTTCCTGCATCTAAACTGTAACTCTTCATAAAACGTCCTTTCAATATGGTTTATCCAGGATATCGCAGGGAAGGAAGACTAAATAGTGTCTCACAGGGAGGAAGAAGGTTCTGCATTTCAGGTCACCACCTTGAGAACTGAACACATGCTTTTTGAGATTTGGGGACCTTAATTCCACTGGGAAGCTCCTCTCTTTGCTGAGTGCCAGGGCTGCCCAAGGAGCATGGGACCCTTGGAGCCTTATTATAGCCCCATGGGTCAGACTAACGATCAGGTGGGTACACTGTGTTTGAAGCAACATCTGTGTCTCCAAAGCCATGGCAAAGGAGCATCTGAAACTCATCCAGATTTACTAGATGAGACTAAGCTGGTGAACACTCAGTTCCATTTAACCCCTTATTGGCAGCCTGTGCTCACACTCTTTCCTGGTTGGCAAGTGAAGAAGGTAGGTATAGGGGATTTTGGCAAGGATGTTAGTGGATAAAGAGTATTTTTTGGCTGGGCGCAGTGGCTCATGCCTGTAATCCCAGCACTTTGGGAGGCCAAGGCAGGTGGATTCAAGGCCTGAGGTCGGGAGTTCAAGACCAGCCTGGCCAACATGGTGAAACCCTACCTCTACTAAAAATACAAAAAAATTATCTGGGAGTGGTGGTAGACACCTGTAATCCCAGCTACTCAGGAGGCTGAGGCAGGAGAATCACTTGAACCTGGGAGGCAGAGGTTCTGATGAGCCAAGATCGCATCACTGCACCTCAGCCTGGGTGACAAGCACACAAACAAACAGTAGTTTCTGAGGACCCCCCTTGCACCAGGAGCCGTGCTAAGTGCCTTGATTGATCTGTACCTGCTATGTAGGGCACACTATTATTGTTTCTATTCTAGGACCAGGGAAGTAAGTCTGAGAAAAGGTCATGCAGCTAGTACATGGTTGTAGAAGGCACAGTATAGGTTCAGCTGCTGTAGCAAAGACCTAGACTAACACTGGCCTAAAAAAGGTGGAAGCCGGTTTCTCCCTCATGGAACAGTGCTGGGGTTGGGGTCTACTAGGGCTGCTATGGAAACTGTCTGCATGGTCACTCAGTTCCCAGTCTCTTTCTGGCCTTAGGATGTTGCCCTCATTGACATGGGCCAAGATGGTGCCCACTGTGTTTACATTCTAGCCTCTGGGAAGAGGGAAGCCGGGGAGGGAAAGAAGGGGCACACCCTTTCCCTTTAAGGATGTTACTGAGAACTAACTTGGATCTGTTGTTTCTGTTCACATTCCATTGGTGAAAATTTGGTCACCCAGCCACCCCTAGCTGCAGAGGTGGCTGGGAAGTCTTTCTTTTGGAGCTATGAACAGGAGACCTATTACTGTAGAAAACATGATGAACAGCTATTGGGTGACAGCTAGTGTTTCTGTCCCAGAGGTGGAGCTGGGATATGCGTCCAGGAGGACTATGCATGGGTTCACGCCTCTCCCTCTTCACTGCCTCCTCCTGGAGGACATCTAGGTCAGTATCAAGGAAAAAGAGTCCAGAGCTAGACCTTGCGCAGGGGTGGTGGGTATTTCTGCCGATCCTTGGGTTCTCTGGGCCTAACACAGTGTAGGGCTCAAAGCAGGATTCAGTTTATCCATCTTAAAGAAAGGGAGGGAGAAGGGAGCCAGTCTTGCAGATCCAACCCCAGCCCAATGAACTGAGCAAACCTGGATGCGAGTCTAAGGGGGCTGGGAACTGAGACATCAACAGCCAGAAGGCAGTTGGGTCTGGAGGGATTCCCTTGGGGGTGGAGCTCTGCAACTGCTTTGGGCTGGAACAGAGGTTCAGGTTATCCTGTTGGCTCCCGGGGCTTGACCCCGAGATTGAAGGGCATCTGTGAGCTTTGCTTCCAGAATGGAAATTTTGTAAGAAGCCACCTTTGGGAGGAACTGGATCTCTGTCCTGGTGGTGGTTGCTTGGGCCATGCCATATACTTTCTGAATTTGGTTGCACAGCTTGTAGGCGGATTTGTCAGCTGCTGCCCCCGAGTAAGGCTGTCTGCAAGGAAGGGTCTCTGCCTCCCTCCTGCTGTACCCCAGCTGCCCACTTTAGCTGGCCCTGACTTATCTAGTACAAAATGCAGTTACAGTCTGACCTTTCAGAACCCAGGGCCCCCATGGAGGTGTCCTCGAAGGGCTTTCAAAGGCAGCATACTGCATATGAGGAGTTTAAAGTTTGCCTGTCTCTGTGACTGTATTTTCTGAGCAAAGCTTTTCTCCGTGCAGGTGCGCAGAAGGAAAAATAAGTAAGCATAAGAGGTTCCAGTTTGGAATTTTTCAATCATCTGAACGTTGTTCTTGGCAAGGAGTAATTTAAAACAGCCGTTATGGGTTACATTTTTAGGCCAGTTAGAAATAAGGGTTTCACCACAATCATATTCTTTGATCATCCCAATTTTTTTTTTCTTTTTCCCAGGTATCTCTCTTGTGCTGAATAACTGAGGAGCTACCTATCAGGTTTAGCATCAGTTACAAATCTGTTTCAAGCCTGGTAGTCCAGAGGGAAGAGAAAAGCATTAACAAGGAGCAGCAGCGCCCCAGGCTGAGACGGAGCTTACCAGGTCTAGACAGTTATGAGATATGTGGGACTCTTTTAAAAGAAAAAGAAGGAGAGAAACGCACATGTTTTAGGTTCTCCATGCTTGTATTCTCTATTTGTATAGCTGAGAAAGCTTTAGTTTAAAATAAGTGGTATTTGGCAAGCAGTGGTATTGCATGCTGACAAATTGATTGTGCTCTTTTGCTTAGATGAAAATGAAAATGCATGAGGCATGCTGCTTTTTTTTCCCCCTCTTGATGATTAAAAAACGTCTACTTGGCTCTATGCAGAGACAGCCCTTGAAGATTTATATGAGACACCTGTGTGGCATCGATCACAGGCCTTCAGGCTGACAGAAGCAGCTATGCTTCATGGTGGTTAAAATGCCAGGTCCTGGGAGGGGTTTGGAAAGACCTAAATAGGGCTCTCTATGCCAGGCTTGGGTGGGACCCTTGGGTGAGGGTCTTTCAATTTTAATAAAGGACCTCCCCAGGCTCTTCATAATGATCTAGGGCCTAGAGCAGCTGGGCAGGAGGCTAAGCACGCCCTGGGGTGATGAACAAGACAAAAGCCTTCCCCTACCTGGCCTCAGTTTCCCCACCAGGAAGATGAGGCCATCAGACCAGCTTTCCTTTCAGTTTTCTACAAGCTCCATAACTGTGTTCCCCTCAACACACCCTTTCTTAGGCTCTGAGATTATTGGGCCGTAAAGGATGAGGATGTCAGTGCAGAGAAGGCGCTCTACTTCCTATGTAGCAGTTCACAGCCTGGGCCAGTACAGCGAGAACTTTGGAAACAAGTGTGTTATAATATAGCCATCAGCTGCAGTTGATGTGTTGGGTCGTGAATTCATTCATTCATTCACTGGTCAAACATTATTGCACCCTGGCTCTGTGCCAGGTTCTGTGCTGGGTGCCAGCATGTGCAGGAAACAAAGCGACCTGGTCCCTGCCTGCTCCAAATTGGGTCTGCCCCATTTAGGCTTCTGTCCTGTTGGCTTAAGGACTTGCCCCGGTGTAGGTCTCAGCACAGGAATGTGCTGTGAAATGCAATTCCAACACCCTATTAAAGCCAAGCATTTACTTTTGGACACCAGGGACTTTAAGACACACCCTTAAAGGAGCAACGGATTTGTTTTGACAAAAGAAGTGTAAACAGGATCCTGGTGAATAGCTTTCTCATGGCTGCTCCTGCTTTCAGCAATTGCATATTTACTGGTGACCTCATAAGTGTCCAGACTGTCCTGGGCCCTACAGGGGAGGCAAAGCGGGTGGCGGAGGAGAGAGAGAATTTACAGCTTAGTTAGGGAGGCAAGGCCAGCTCTCAGGACAGCCGGCAAAGGTGTGAGACAGCACATCAGTTACATGATCACACGTGTGGTGCAGCTCACAGAGTTGAAGGAACTCAGAGCAGGGGAGGGGCGGCTACTCAGCTCAGCTTTTCAGGAAGAGCAACAGAAGGAAGGACATTTCAGATCATTCTCCTGGCCCAGCTAGTGGATGTTGAGGCCCAGTTAATAGCCAGCCCCGGAGCTGCCACATCTTTCCCATGTCTTTCTATCCTGGAGGCTGGAGTACCCTTGGACCTGAGGAGTTTGATTGACCAATAGGTCATTGGTACATCCAGGTGACAGGGGTGCCTCCTCCCCACCATGGACCCCTAGAGGTTGCCAGATGGTGCTACTGGCGTGATGTCATCCACCTCTCAGGTCCTGAGTCTTTGTCTGCTGCTGCTGTAGATCCCTTAAAAGTTAAAAGATGCAGAATAATCGTTTTGCTGTCAGCAAGAACTGAGTTCACATCCCAGCTCTGCCTCTTGCTAGCCCTGGACCTTGTGCCATTTTCCTCTCAGTGTCTCGATTTTAGGCATCTAAAATATGGGCTGATGATAGCACCTGTTCTGGAGGGCTGTTGTGAGGATTGCATGAGACATGCATGTAGTGTGTCTAGCATTGTGCCTGGTTCATGTTTGCTGTCATTATTTCTATTATCATTATTATTGTTATATATCAGGTGGCAAAGTGGAAAGGCCACTGTCTGAACCAAAGCTCATTTCTTTCTGAAAACCAGCTCTACCAAACTCTATAAAGATCCGTGTCAAAAATCCCGACACCATGAGCTAGAATTCTGCTAAGCTCTAGCCTTCCCTGTGTTCGATTCTGCTGAAGCAATGTGCTTCTCCCCCATCTCTCATCTGGGGTGTGGGCATTGGTGAGCTCGTGTGCCTGTGAAACACCCATCTCTTTCTTCTTCAGGACACCAGTCCTAGCCCTTCTTGAGTCTGGGGCCAAGCTGAGCAAAGATGGAAGGAGGCTTGGCAAGAGTTAATGTCATTTGACATTTAATCACCAAAGACCCAGATTGGGTTCCAGAGAGTTAAACCCACTGTGCTCTGTTCTTGGGCAGACAGGGTTGGGGTGTGGTCACATGGTTGGCTGGGAGAACTGGAGCTGTATCTAAGACTCTAGGACCACAGAATAATTGCTTTTGAACATTTGTCCTCTACATCCCAAGAATGACGGCCAAAGGGCAGTATTCCAGAAAGATAGGCTTGGTCTCGAAATGGGAATGGCCTCGCAGCACAGTGTTGAGAAAGAGTACTGGATGCCCTGCAGGTGAAGTGCTTCCTGTCGCCGTGAGTGCACATGTCAGGGCTGGCTGAGCCCCTGATGGGGATCATGTCGGGAGGATTAAGGGTGGCTGGGAGTCTTGGGACCCTGAGACATCAGGACTTTCAGGAGACCATCAGTTGCCTCCACCTTCCGAGGCATTCATTTCTCCAGCTGCTTTTGGCCAGCACAGCTGTGATCCTCGCTAGACCCCAGCCAGTGGCCCAGGAAGAAGCCCAGCACCTCGGCAGGGCCAGGGCAGGAAGAGCCAGGTCTGCCTGGAAGCTGCTATTTGTCTTGGTCCCTGGATTGCCCAGCCACTTCCTGGCCCTGCCCTCCTGTGGCTTTTGCTTGATTAGCTCATAGCTCCAGGTGAAGCCAGACCCCGGGCCCCATATGAAGTCAACCTGAAATGCACTTGGGAGAGACTGAGGCACTGAGAGGAAGTAACGACTCCCGGGCTTCCTGAAATGAAAGCCAGGGCTCCTTGGCACCCCTCAGAGCCCCAGGCCTCTGGGAAATGCTGCCTTTAAACTCATGCTTGTGTTGCTCCAGCCGTATTGCCACATTGCGGGCGCGGGGTGGTGGTGGTGGGAGGGGATGGCAGCTGGGTGGGTTTAAAGATCCCCAGCAGTGGTGAACCCTGCTTGGGGCTCTGATGCTGGAGAAAGGCCCCATGCCCTGTGATGTCTCCATTCCCACCAGGCTCACAGCCCCCCTGTGAAGCTACCAAAATGGGAGGCATTTAAGCCCCCCTTGTTCATCAGCCCTATTTTGTAAAAGGGGAAACCAAGACCCAGAGAGAATGATGGGTCTGAGGTCATGCAGGGTCAGATGTGGAGCTGGACACAAAAAGTCCAATCTCCTACCCCCAGCCCCATGCACCAATGTGCTTTCTGGAAAGAGACGTGCAGGGCCCCTGGGCTCAGACTGCCTCACTTCTGGGGGCTCTGGGCTTACCGTGCTGTAGCTCCAAGCAGCAGGCAGCCTGGCCCAGCCTTGCCTCCACCCAGAGACCTAAGCCCAGGGAGCCATGCCGACCCTTTCATTCCCTTGGACAGAAGCCACCTTAGGCACAGCCCTCATCATCCACTTGGTTCAGGGAGGCCTTCACTTCTGGCCGAGCATCAGGAGAATGTGGGCTGGAGATGTATACTCCCCAGTTTGGAAGCGTGTAGCTTCCCTGTCACAGTCATTTGCTTGTTGGTTTGTGCAATCATTCATTCATTTTAGATAAACACCTGTGCTCCTGGCTGGGCCGGGCACTGATCCAGGTGGTGGGGATAAAATGGTGAACTGGACCTTACAGTTAATGCAGTGTTGGAATCCCCTAGGGAGCTTTTTAAGAAAAGACTGATGCCCTGGAGATTTGGTGCAGTTGGTCTTGGTGTGGCCTAGGAGTTTCACTTTCTAAAACTGCATGTATCTGGATGAAATCTCTTTACAAGGAGAAAAAAGGTTATAGAAAGAATGTCCTTCTAAGTGGATGGCGTCCCAGGTGGTTTTAGACAGAGCATAGGTGCAGAAAGGCCCTGGGTGTTCAAGACACAAACAGTGGTCACCACTGACCAAGGCTGTCCCAGGTGCCTGGTCCCAGCTCACTGGAAGGTCCCGTCACAGGCCACGCAGGGTAAAACAAACTCGAAGTTCTTCTGAGCACCTGTGCATTCCCCAGGCCCTGCACGGAAAAGAGCTGTCTGGCAGTCAAAGTTCTTTGCTTTCCAGGCTCTTCCTAATCTCAGTGATTTTGCAGCTGTGCTTTTAGGAGAGCTGTTTTCCCCTCATTTGTAAAACTTGAAAATCTAGAAAACAGAAACAACCACAGGTCACGCATGGGTGTGCTTCCTTTTTGCCCCGGATCTTAAAGCACCAGCACTGCGGATGCGCCAGGTGCCTTTTCTGCGGATGCCTCTTTGGTGTCCCCAGGCTAGCACAGAAGTGGAGGTTGCAGTTAGCCTGCCGGGCTTCTGGGCGGAGGAGAGGGCTTAGGGCACAGTGCTTTGGACCTTCTTTCCTATATGCCAGGCCCCTTCCAGCGACTGCCTGTCCAGCATCAGGATCTACCTGCCATGTGGCCCTGCTGTTCCCTCAGTCCACCCCCACCCCTGACCCTCCATTTACCCAGACAGTTCTTTGCCCCTTCCCACTGCAAGGAGATATCTAAATTGTTTGCCTTTTTTGTCCTTGATGATAGAGGTCACTGCCTGACTCTGGGGGCTCCATTATTGCTCATGATGATGGTATAGTCCATGTCTTATCCATCTCAGCCCCCAGCCCTTCCCCAGACTCCTGGATACCTCCTTGACTACATCTGATGGGTTCAAGCCAGAGACCTGGACCCTCATCAGAGAGGCAGGGACCCGCACAAGCACCCTTCCACCCACCCTTCTCTTCCTTTCACAGAGCCACAGACTAGAGCCTTCTGTCCTCCCCGCTGTCCCCCCACACTTCCCCTGCCTGGCAACCCAGGCCCAGATACCCTACGATTCAGTGGTTTCACATGTGGCTTCTCCAAGTGCCACCAAACTTTGTGAGACTTGGGCTTAAGAATGTTGATCCCACAGAAACATGTGAGAAGCACAAGACATTCAGTAAAACTAGAGCCCAGAACGAGGGGGACGAACGGCACAGGAAGATGGCAGGGCTCAGTTTGGGTGTGTTTGTGTGACACGCCATATGTCATTTTTTATTCACACAAAAGCATCTTTCTTGAAGTAATAGAAGGCCACTCAGCTGTTGCTAACCACATACCAAATGTTTCCTTTTTCCTCTCCTGCGCCTTCCAAGGGGTGGGCTGGGAAGCTCTGCCGTTATCCGTGATGCCATCTCGCCTTTCAAACGTCAGAGAGCTTTTTCCTCGGAGCAAACGCCCGATTGTTTTTTCCAGCTTTGGCAGGAATTTTTAAGAGAAAACTGTTTTCGAATCACTTCTCTGTTTATTGTTTCAGACCTGAAATACGGCAGAGTGGAGGGCTGGCAGCCTCTGTCTGATCCTCTCTCCCCATGTCCGTTTCCTAATTGCATTAGGATCTATCGGGGACCCCCTCCCCCGCCACAGCCCCCCAGTAACCTGGTATTTTGGGAAAACGAAGTTAAATAAAATAGAATAAACCTTCAGTTGGTGGAGAGATGGTTCCAAGCATCCCTTTGGACAACCTCCCCCCGCCGCCTGCTCCCCTCTCACCGCCCCACCCTGGCCCCACAACCTTTACAATCAACATGTGGTTTCATTTCCAAGGGCCCCCGTGTTAGCATTTCCATTTCCTCAGGAAGCCGCATTCCGTTCTTGCTCTTACTTCTGAATTTGAACGTGTGTTTTCCTTGGCCCAAGCTCTAGGAGTGCCTGGGGCAACAATGCACACAGTCCCAAGCAGGTTTCAGTGAGGTGGGCAGCCTTCCCCGCACCCGGGCTGCGGCTTCTCCCCGCTCCCCCGTCTCCAGGGATGGCCGCCCACACTCCCCTAGCCCCGTGGGAGGGCCTGGCTGTACCATCCGAGGGGAGCTGGGCTGCCCTCGCTGCCTGTGTCCTCGCCGCCTCCTGTTGGGAAACTCTGGTTGCCCTCCAAGAGTCCACATACTGCAGGCTTTTAATTAAGAAAGTATGTTCCCATTTCATGTCACTCGAAAAGAATGAAAACAGTGACAGCATTTATTTATCTTCACTATCAGTATCATTCCTGTTTCTCAGTCCGCTGGGGGTTATGAGTCTTGAAGGAATTGATTGGGTTATGAGATTTGAACCTCAGGCATGTGCTGGTGGGACACATCTGGCTTGCTTCCGAGAAGGAGCCCTGAAGGAAGAGCAAGCATGCTGGCATAGCCCTGCCCTGCCCTGCCCTGCCCTCCCAGATCTCAGGGCCAAAGGGCTCAGTGACAGTGGGGAACTCCTGCCTGCTTTGGTGCTAATGGAGAGTCAAGGCTCCTTTTTCACCAGCTACCTCCTATCTGCTCTCTGAATCTTCGGAGAAGTAAAAGCCATCATTTCCTGAGTCTGATGGAGGAGATAGGATCTGTCCAATGGCTGCTGTTTCTGTGGGACCTAATGTGTGCTGAGACTGGGCCAGGTGCTCACATGCATTGTTGCCAGTCTCCAGCAGCAACCAGCTAACTCAGATGGCTCAGGTAAAGGGACTTGCCCAAGACCACACAGCCATCCAGAGCTGCTCCACTCCGGTGACACTATTGCCATTTGGAGCAGAATAATTCTGTGTGGCAGGGAGCTGTCCTGTGTATTGTGGGGTATGTAGCACATCCCTGGCCTCTACCCATTAATCAGTAGTAACCTCACAGTTGTGAAAACAAAAGATGTCTACAGACATTGCCAAAATTTCCTCCTGCTGAAAACCTCTGACCTAGAGGATGGAGGTAGGATTCAGACCCAAGCCTGCGCTTGTTCCCCACCCTCTGCTAACTCTGGAGAAGTCCTCACCCAAGCAAGGCAACCCTGCTTGCCTTTAGGATACAAGCAGGGTGGGTAGTGCTTTGGTGTTTCTGAACTATGTCCTAATTAGCCATAGATATAGGCCTTCTAGAATATCCACGAGGATCCAACTTCGTGGTGGAGGCTGAGGACAGAAGTTCTTTAATAGTACTGCCCCATCTTGCTCTGGTGTCCTGACAGTGTAGCACTTTACTGCAAAGCCCTTGCATATAGGTTTTCATTTTGAGTCTTCCAAATACTCGTTAAGTCTGAAGGCTTATTACTCAGCAACAATAAATTGCAAAGGACTGAAACCCAACTCAAACTAACTTAAGGGTTAGAGGGAGTCTGTTGGTTTATGTAACTGAAAAGTCCAGGGGTAAATCTCGTGGCTTCAGGTATGGCTGGATCCAGGTCTCAAACATCATCAGGACACTATTTATTATTCTACTTTCTACAGTTTTGACGTCATTCTCTGACAGGTTCTTTCTATATGGCCACAAGATAGCCACCAGCAACTCCAGGTTTACATGGTCCTAAGAGTTTAAGACTTCAGATAAAGAAAAAGTAACTTCCTTAGAGTGCCAAAAAATGTTCAAGTAAAGACTCAAGATTGGTAAGGGCTGGGCCCTGTGCTCATCTCCGAGCTTGGTATTGGCCTTACCCAAAGAGTTATTATAGGGGAAGGGATGACTCTCCAAAGAAAGGAAAACAAGACCTTGTGTTTCTAGAGCAATGCTGTTCAAAGTGTGGTTCATGGACTGATTTTACTGCTCTGTGATAAATACAGAGATGCTTAGAAACACTTATAGCAATTTGATGTGGCCGTAGCATCCAGGTGTGTGATCAGCGGACTCATCTTGTGGAACAGGTTATAAAGCAGTTGGCTATTGTCAGACTGACATGGAAAGTTGTGGACGATATGAGTTTTACAGAAGTATCAGTCTGGGATGGATTGGAAATTTAAAAAACTTTTTTTTCCCCATAGATAGTTGGAAAAGCACCGCTTTAAACTGGAGAGTATGTTAAAACACAGATTTCTGGGCCCCACCAGTGAAATTCTGATTCAGTCAGTAGGTGATATGGTTTGGCTGTGTCCCCACCTAAATCTCATGTTGAATTGTAGCTCCCATAATTCCCACATGTATGGGAGGGGCCTGGTGGGAGGTAATGGAATCGTGGGAGTGGGTGTTTCCCATGCTGTTCTCATGATAGTGAATAAGTCTCATGAGATCTGATGGTTTTATAAAGGGGAGTTCCCCTGCAAATGCTCTGTCTTGCCTGCCATGTAAGACATCCCTTGCTCTTCTTTCTTGATTGTGAGGCCTCCGCAGTCACGTGGAACTGTGAGTCAAGTAAACCTCTTTCCTTTATAAATTACCCAGTCAGGTATGTCTTTATTAGCAGTGTGAGAACAGACTAATACAGTAGGTCTGAAGTGGGATGGGGGGAATGAGAATCTGCATTTTCAGTAGGCTCCCAGGTGGGATGAGTTCACAGTTATGAAATATTTTGAGAGTTACTGAAATGTGACCCAGAGACAGGAAGTGAGCACGTGCTGTTGGGAAATGAAAATGGTGAGGATAGACTTGCTTGACGCGGGGTTGCCACAAACCTTCACTTCGTATAAAAAATGCAAGATCTGCAAAAGACAATAAAGTGAAGTCCTGTAAGACGGTGTGCCTGCGTATTGTCTGTGGAGGCTTTCGCTACAACAGCAGAGCTGAATTGTTGTGAAGAGACCATATGGCCCTCAAACTACTACCATATGGCTAGTAGTAAATATCTCCTACTAGCCCTTTACAGAAAAGTTTGCCTACCCTTCCTTGTCTTAGAACCAGGGGGTGAGATGCCAGATCAGGAATCCCTATTGGGGTTGGATGGAAACAGGTTTTGGAATCCTGGTTAAAACTGACCTCCAAGGTTGACCTTGGAATCTGGTCCAAGTCCCTGTAATGATCTGCATGTGAAGCTGGCACCCCAGGAAGGTTTCCAGGTTGAGAAGGGGCTTAGAGGTTATTATTCGAATCCCCTTATTTTATGGATGAGGAAACTGAGACCAAGAAAGGGGAAGTGACTTGTCCAAGGTTACACAGAGAATTGATGGTAGAGCTGAGACCAACCCCTGCACAGCGCTCATCCACTATGGTGTCCTTGGCAACAGCCCTGGGGTGTGGTATCTTTAGTGGCTTATAATGAGAATAGGTTAAGAGGCAACCAAGGTCTCTCCCAAGCACCCAAAGCTCACCAGGTGAAGGTGGTGAGGACAGGGGCCCCTTGTCTTGCTGTGCCCTCTGTTGGTTGACGTACCCTCTGTTGGTTGACATACCCTCTATTGGCTGACAACTTGGCAGGTGTCAGCCCTGTCCTGGGAAAGGCAGAGTTGGAAGTGAGTTGGCTGTGCCCAGGCCCCCAAGACATGTGTTGCTTAGTGTATGTGCATGCGTCTTAGCATGTGGATTTTCAGCCAGTTACATTCATTACCAATGAAGTGTACTTGCTGGTACAGTTTGGATATTTGTCCCTGCCTAAGTCTCATGTTGAGATGTAATCCCTAATGTTGGAGGTGGGAGGTGTTTGGGTCATGAGGGCGGATCCCTCATTGTTGGTGATGGTGAGTTCTTGTGAGATCTGGTTGTTGCAGTGTGGCACCTCCCCCGCAGCTCTCCTCTGGCCATGTGACATGCCTGCTCCTGCTTCACCTTCTACCACGATTGTAAGCTTCCTGAGGCCTCTCCTGAAGTACATGCCAGTGCTATGCTTCCTGTACAGCCTGTAGAACCATGAGCCAATTAAACCTCTTTTCTAATAAATTAACCAGGCCCAGGTATTGGTAACAATGCAAGAATGGCCTAATACACTTGGGGGCCACTCACTTAACACTACTTGCTGGTTATCGCTGCTTCACGCCTTGCCTCCCTTCCCTAAGTGACCTACCACTTTCTGTCTGTTTTCTTTAAGCCAGTGTTGAAGGTTCACTCAGTGACATCCTATGGCGGTCTCAGACCTAGCCCAGAATTCTTGTCCTAATTCACCTTCTCCCACACTTCAGCACACCCTCCAGGTCCTTCTGGCATCTCACCTGGAGGTTTCACCTCCCCACTGTAGCTTCTCCTTGCCCCTCCTCCCAACCTCAAGCCCCATTCTCTCTGGCTTTGACCTTTTTCCCTCTTCTTCACCTGGACTCAGCTTCTCCCCCTGCCTGCATTGCCTGCCCATTCCCGTATTCTAGTGTGCTCTCCGTGGGCACCATCCCTGAAACTGACCCAGCATCATGAGAGGATGCCTTGCCCCCTCTGCCATGACACCTTCCAGGACACTTCCCAATTGACTTATGCAGTTCTATTACGTAGACATTGTTACCAGCATTATCCATGAATGTGCCTCCCTCTCACGCTGGCCAGTGATCAAACTGCTAAGGACAAGGACGAAGCAAGTGTCTGGTACCTTGCTAAAGGGACTGCCTGCTGGGTAGACATGGCTCTGTCTGAGTGCAAGGCTGGAATTCAGTGTGTTGCGGGAAGGTGTGGCGATCCCGCCTTCCCGGGCCAGCTGTGGGCATGCTGGGGAGATGGGGAGTTTCAATCCCTTGAAGAAACAAACAACATATGTCATTTTCTTGAAGCCAATTCAGTCCAGCTGCTCACCAAAGCAGGATCCCAGCCTCAGGAGCCGGTACCCTCCCTGCCCAAAAGCCGGGGCCTAAGCCCGCAGGCCACAATAGCTCCCAAACCAATGACTTCCTCTGTAAATGTCTCAGACTTGCCAACACCCCATTCTTTTCCCCTTTTCTGTGGACTGCACATGAATCATTTTTGCTCTAAATTACTGATTTACCAGTGAGACACTGAATCCATTCCAGACTCCTAGGCCTGAGAGTCCAGCCCTTTCCCGTGTGAGTCCAGCTTGCCTTCCCAGTATATCTCCCAACACCCTCCTGTGTGCATAAGTGGGCCTAGCTCCTCCCAGGGTACTCTGCTCCTTAGTTAAGGGCACAGTTCAGTGCCCTGGGACTTATGATGGGCTTTCTAGACCCTTCCTCTTTCCCAGTCACCTTCCTCTTCCAAATGTCACATCACAGAGATGATGTCTTCCATTCTTGGCCAGCTGTTAATTCCAAACCTGTCACTGGATCAGTAACCTGTCAGTGGGTATAAATGTGTCCCTTTCCACTGACCCACCCACATATCCCCATGTGTTGAATGCAAGAAGATATCCTTAACATCAAAGGAAACTTCCAGTATCAAAAAGCAAGAGACCTTGGAAGAGAATTTGTTGAGTGAATGAAGGACCCAAAATAACAAAGTTAGAATGGCTGGATGATTTGTGGGTACTTAGGGGCCGAGGAGCTCCCCATACCCTACTCCCTAATGTCTTTTTTTTTTTTTTGAGACAGAGTTTCACTCTTGTCACCCAGGCCTGGAGTGCAATGGCACGATCTTGGCTCACTGCAACCTCCACCTCCCAAGTTCAAGCCATTCTTCTGCCTCAGCCTCCCAAGTAGCTGGGATTACAGGTGCCTGCCACCATGCCCGGCTAATTGTTTTGTATTTTTAGTAGAGATGGGGTTTCACTATGTTGGCCAGGCTGATCTCGAACTCCTGACCTCAGGTGATCCACCCACCTCAGCCTCTCAAAGTGATGAGATTACAGGCGTAAGCCACCGTGCCTGGCCACTACTCCCAAATGTCTTACATAAAGCAGCCTCTTTCTGGCTTGGAGGAAAAGATCAATGAGGCACATGGAAAGCCAGAGTTCCATGTTCTAGAAGAGCAAGTGCGCATGTGTGTGCGTGTGTGTGTGCGTGCGTGTGTGTGCCTGTGTGTACAGCATCCCAGTGTTCTCCCACCCCTAAAGAGATTTGGAGACAGAGAGAAAAGTCTTCTGCCCTTGTCATGGGTGTTTCTCCTCACCAACCCCAACAGACCACACTTAAGAGAAAGGTTGTGGGCAGGCCCCCTTCCAAGCTGGATTTCAACAACATTGCCAGCTTCTGTTGAAACAGATCAGAAAGGGTCCACTCCAAGCATGTATGGTAGAGCTTCTCATGCTTCCAGTTTCAATGTCATTGACTTTCAAATAGAAGCAACCTATACCTCGGGTTTACTCTTGATACATCAAGAACTTTGATTTGTGCCTCCTCCTGTCTTCTTGATCATTCCCAAATTCGTATTCTTTCTTCTGTGGCCTCCTTCTCCATTTCTATAGGAACTGTAAATGCTGCACTGGGAAGTTTTTGTGTGTGTGCTTGCTCAGAAAATGGGCCCGTTGATCTTTATTTGAGGTGAAGAAAAAAATCTAAAAAGATCATTACTGGTCCTTTTATTTCTCTCTAGGCTTCCAACGAGTAGTTTTTTTTTTTGCCTGGGATCCTCTCTACAGCTGGGAGAGGCTCGGAACTGAGGTGCTGACAGCTTGTGTCGGAATCGCATGGTGTTTACTGTGCTGTGAGTTTATAACAGCCTTGTTTCCATACTGACAGCAAATGCCATATGGAGAGAAAAAAAATCTGTCAGATGAACCCTTAAGGGATCACAATATGGCACACGAAATCTCAAAACTGCTTTTGGAAAAGGTGGGGGGTAGAGGGGTACCTTGCTTAAATCACATAAGCAGCATGGTGCTCTCTCCCATAATTGAATAAAAATGGAATTTGACACAAGGTACTTTACTTTGGTTCTGTGTTTGTGCTGGGAAAAACTCAGCTGATTGGGAAAAGATGCAAAGGTTTGTTTTCCTCCCCTTGGGGGATTGTGTTGAGTGGGAGGCAGTGGGAATGCAGGCTGTATCTGCAGGGCATTGTGCTAACAGGTGCAGGCTGCAGACCTGTCACAGGCGCTGAGACCAGGTTCCCTACTGTGGCTGATGATCACACTCATCTAGCTTGACATTTTATTACTGTCACTTGAGATCTTGTCTATTCACCCACACACACTCCTGCTGACCTCTCCAGTCTGAGTCCAACCTCCCTGCGGACTGGGACCACATCCCTAGGTACCCCTCCCCATCAGAACCTGGCATACACTGAGGCTAAATGCTTGTTGAAGTGGCTATTTGTGAACCATCTGCTGGGAGCGGTGTAGACTGTGCCCACGGCTGAAGGGCAGAGTTTAGGCTGCAGTCCAGGGCTAGTTGGAGCCACAAAACCATTTGGGAGTGGGCCAAGAGGGGACTTGGCAGGTTGCTCATCCACGCTGATCCAAATACTCACTCGGGAGAGAATGAAACGTTTTAGAGTGCCTTCTTCTACATACGCTACTTAGATCTGGCGAATTCTTCCAAAAAAAACCCTGCCCTCAGGCAGGTTACCCATGAAAGAAGTGGGCCTGGCCGCGGCTCTTTCCATTCCAGGAGGCAGACGGTGGAGTGCTGAGGCCGTGTCGCCGTGTCCCCGTGTCCCCGTGCGGTGAATAAATGCCCGGGAGGGAGGGGCTGCCTTCAGGGCTCCTCTCTCCGCTCAGCTCCGCTTGTATGCCTGCTACGTCCTCCGTGGGCTCTCGCTGCGTGGGGGGAAGGCAGTCTCAGCAGCCCTCGGCTGAGCAGTCATCCCGAAGAGCCCTCCTGGCATCCCAGGGAACAGACAGTGTCTTTCCTGGAAGGTCTGGCAAAAGCACTGGGAGGACTCCAGGGCCCCCACGGATCACAGGCCCTGACCTGATTGGCTAGAACTGAGTCATGGCCACCCTTGAACCTGTCATCATGGCCAGAGAGAGAGGCCTCTGATTGGCTATGACTAAGTCACGTGTCCATCCGTGACCTTAGCACTGTGGTCAGGAGACAGAGGCCTTTTGATTGGCTATGACTGAGTCACGTGCCTGTCTCCGTAGCATGGGAGGTGTCAGCTCCCTTTTTAGATTCAGAGGCACGGGTTGAATTGGTACAGACTGGGAGAAAGGAGGTTCCCTAAAGGAAAGGGAGATGGAACAGACCAATGATCACATCCATAACGATGAGAAATGGGGTTTATTAATGTGCCAGCGCCTGGTCTGAGTGCTTTCTTGTATTGTCTTATTCATTCCTCAGGACGGTCCTAGGAGTTAGGTCCACTTACCGTCCCCAGTTTACAAACTAGACAACTGAGGGGCAGTGTCAAGCCTCTTGCCCCAGGTTACACAGGCAGTGAGCAATGGGCTGGGATTTAAACCAAGGTGGTTTCACTCTGGAGCCCACACTGACACTCACAGCTACCACGAGATCCTCCCTCCGGGCAAGCCTTAGCTTTACATCCTATGGATAAGCATTTTGAGACTAAGAATCCAAGTATGCCAGCGCAGTGATTGTGTTCATATCCCCTTGTTGCCTGGCATATCTCAAGAGAAATCCTTTCTAGGGGGGTGGTATCTTAGCTCCTTTACACCAGGTAGACTGTAGTCATCCCTTTCCCCCAAGTTGCTCTCCTTCCCAGGCTCTATTGCCCTCTTCCCAGTTTCCCATGAACTCACCCGACTGTGTCCTGTGCAGCTGCAAAATCAATGGCCTAGTGTTCCGTGCTCCAGAGAGCCCGAGGCGGCATGTTTCATTGGTTCCTTTGAGTATCTTCCTGGTCAGAGAGAACTTCTTGGAGAGGCTTTAGCATCACTGCAGGAAGAACCAAAAGGGAAGGGGCCCCCATCCCAACTACAGCATGCCCTTCTGGTTTTCAGAGGAGAACACAGAGGCCCAGAGAGGGCAAGTGAATGGTTTGAAGTAAGACAGCAAGTTATTGGCTAGCACCGTGGTCTCTGGGCCTCTTGGTGGGAGTCTTGCAGTATTTCCTCTTCAGAATCCTCTTGGCTATTGAGTGGGTAAGTGCGGGTGACTTCCTGTCTCCGTGCCTTTAGCGCCTAACTGGAAAAGGCAGGGTTTTCATAATTTGAAGCATCCTAAGACTGGGCTTTTCTCCAGTTGGGCAAAATGATTTTAAAACTGTATCCATTAGGATGCTTTGAATTACAAGTAATTTCTAAAAATGTTCAAACTCCCCTAAACAAGGAGAATGTGTTGTCTCATAAATTAGCTTTTCAGATGTGGTTTGAGCTACAGGCATGGTTTGAGCCAGAGATTCATGACATCACCAGGGCACCAACTCTACTTCCTGTAATTTCCCAGCTCTCACCTCCTTGCTGTGTCAGCCTCATCCTCATAGCAGCTTCTCTTGCAGTGTCAAGAACACTGTTGCAGCACCTGGCCTCACACCCACTCACCATGACCTCCAGAGGAAGAGAGCACCTCTGCTCCAGTGTTCCCAAGCAGTCTGCGGTCCACTCTGATTCAACTGGCTCACATTACAGGCCTGCAGTCACTGTAATCAGAGAATGTGATGTGCTTAATGGCCACCAAGGAGATGGAATCACAGTCCTCAGAACTGCTGGCATGTCCATACAGAAATCAGAGCATTGGACCGGGGGCGTGGAGTGGGGAGTGGAGGCTGGGTCATCACTGGTGCCTTCTTCTACACTGACATCTCTCTGAGTCTGCAGAGACCATGAAATGAAGAAGGGGTTCTGAGAGTTTGCCAGTCACCTTACTGCATCCATCTAGGGCTCTGAGCCCAGGTGAGGAAATGACAGGAAGGCCCTGCCTGGCCTTCTCCTGGGTCTCATCACATTCTTCTTTTCTTATCTCCAGACAGAGATTACTGCAGTTTATGTGACAAGCAGCCAATCGGGAGGCTGCTTTTCCGGCAGTTTTGTGAAACCAGGCCTGGGTTGGAGTGTTACATTCAGTTCCTGGACTCCGTGGTAAGTTCCTGCTCCTGTGGTCCTGTGGTCCTCTGTGATCAGTGATTGTTTTGGCTCAAAGGAAAAGATAGACCTCATGGTTTAGAAGCGTGCTTACAAAACTCCCACTACAGACTTTGATTAGGAATGCAAAATTGTCTCAGGATCTAAACTTATGGGTGACCTTGGGTGGGCCCCCTCCCCTCTGGACCTTAGTTGCTGTTGCTGTAAAGTGGAGCCCTATCAGCTCTTTGATTCTGGAAGTCTGGGTTATTATGGGAGGCAGGGCCTGGGGAAGTTAGGCCTAGCTCTTGGATCTGGTGGCCCCTTCCTCCAGCTGAGAACCCATTTTATAGAATTCCACAGCTTTTGTGAGTTTGTACAATTGTTTATTGTCTGCTTCCCCATTAGAATGCAAACTCCCTGAGGGCAGGACCCTGGCTCAGGCTTCCTGTTCACACCTGCCTCACACAGTGCCCAGCATCTGTGGGCACTCAATAAATGTCAAATGAAGCGCATGGCTGTCAAGCTGGTCTGACTGCCAGTGGCTCCACTGGGCTCTGGCATGGGTGACATGCCTGACACCATGGAGGCTTCCTTCAGATGTGCTTGTTAAGCATTTGTTTAACAAATGCTGATTGATTGCAGGGGTTTTTAAGACAGGTTGTGGGAATAGTCAGGAGTTCCTCTTGGTTCAGCCAACTGCCCTTGGGTTTCTATCTGAGGAAGGAGGACAAGAGGGGAGGAGGAGGAATGGGGAGTGGTCATGAAGGGCGTGAAGTCACCCAGGCCCCTCCCCTCTCCCCCAGGTGCAGGGGCTGAGAGGCTGCTGTTTCCTAAAAGCCCTCATGCCACCATTGGCTGCAGCCATCCTGACCTCTATGTCAGTATGGGGGACAACCCTTTAAGGTTTCAAGTCTCTGTATCTGCTTCAGGATCTCGATGTGCATCTCTAGACTCACAAAACCAAATTGCCCACTGGACATCTCCACTGAAGTCACAAAGGCCGCCTTAAAGTCAGTAAGTCCCAAATGCACTCAGCACTTTCTCCCAGGACCCCAAAGCTACCAGCCCTGAGACATTACCTGTCCCAGTGACCAGCACCCTACAGTCACCCGAGACTGAAATCTTTGCACTCTTTAATGCCTTCCCCTCCTCATCCTTCCCCAGCCTGATCAAGGCTCATGTGCTTGGCTCCTTGACCCTGCCCAGGCCAGCTCCCTCCCCTCCGCAGGCGCTGCCTTGGGCTTAGGGGAGGCTCTGCCTTGGGCTTCGAGCAGATTCTTGGCGCCTCTTGTATGAGTGATTATAGTAGTTTTCAATCTTGGCTGGGCATTAGAAACACCTGGGGAGCCTTAAAAACACACCAGAGCCTGAGCTGAAGCCCAGACCAATTAATTTGAATCTCTGGAGGTGGGGCCTAGTATTTTATAACTTTTATTATGGAAAATTTCAAGCTATAAAAGTAAAGTCGACAGAATAGTGTAATGAACCCCCAGGCACCCTTCACCCCACCTCAGCAATTATGAACTCATGGCCAGTCTTCTTTCATCCATTCCTCCATCCTCTACTTTGTAACATTTTGTAGCAAATTTCATATATTATCTCATCTGTGAACTTTTCTTTTTTTTTTTTTGAGACAGAGTCTCGCTCTGTCGCCCAGGCTGGAGTGCAGTGGCCGGATCTCAGCTCACTGCAAGCTCCGCCTCCCGGGTTTACGCCATTCTCCTGCCTCAGCCTCCTAAGTAGCTGGGACTACAGGCACCCACCACCTCGCCCGGCTAGGTTTTTTTGTATTTTTTTAGTAGAGATGGGGTTTCACCATGTTAGCCAGGATGGTCTTGATCTCCTGACCTCGTGATCCGCCCATCTCGGCCTCCCAAAGTGCTGGGATTACAGGCTTGAGCCACCGCGCCCGGCCAGTGAACTTTTCAGTATGTATCTCTGAATAAGAGCTCTTTAAAAAATAGTATTATCATACCTTAAAAAATTCTTTACTATCATCAAACGTTAGCATTCAGATTTTCAGCGTTCTCGTACATTTTGTGTGTATCTGTTTGAACTGGTCTGGATAAGGTCCACACATTGTGATCGGCTGATGTTTTCTTGACTCTAGGCTCCCCCTTAACCATCCATCCCCCTTTGTAATACATTTGTTGTTCCTACAGAAGAGCTTTCCACAGTCTGAATTTTGTATTCTTATCCCCAAGCGTCATTTAACAGGTTCCTCTATATTTCAGGTTTTTTTTTTTTTTTGAGATGGACTCTCACTCTGTCGCCCAGGCTGGAGTGCAGTGGCGCGATCTCAGCTCACTGCAAGCTCCGCCTCCCAGGTTCATACCATTCTTCTGCCTCAGCCTCCCGAGTAGCTGGGACTAAAGGCTCCCCCCACCGTGCCCAGCTAATTTTTTTGTATTTTTAGTAGAGACGGGGTTTCACTGTGTTAGCCAGGATGATCTCCATCTCCTGACCTCGTGATCCACCTGCCTCAGCCTCCCAAAATGCTGGAACCACAGGCGTGAGTCACCACACCCGGCCAGGCTCATCTATATTTCTTATGCATTGCTAGTTGGATCTAGAAACTTGACCAAATTCAGTTTCCCTTTTTGCGTGTGGAGTGGGATTTGACTTCCTCAGTGGTTTCATGTTCTTTCATCGGGGGCATATACTATCTGGTTGTCTTTCTTTTTGAAATGGTAGCAGCTATTGCTAGTCTGTATGTGAATCTGTTAATTAACAAGGGCTTGCAACATGGCAACATTCTAATTCTGCCATTCTGTCTTCATTTGCCAACAGAGGCACTTCCTTTTGATGACCATGTGGTGACCTAGTGGTAAAGTTCATGGAGGAAATGGTTGATTCTTTTCTCGCATTAATGTTTCTAAAATACCAAACTGGTTCACTACCATCCTCTAGTAGCAGTAACTAATTAGAGTTTTTAACTCGTGGTTTTAGACATGTTGCATGTGTACTGTTGCACCGTAGTCATTATCCTGACTGATGCTGATGGTCTCATCCCTGGCTAGTGGGGGCCTCTCCGGGTTGGCTTTGAGTCCCTGGCTGGACTCCAGCAGTTATCAGTAGTCTCCTTGCTGTCTGATATGACACAGGGTTCTGGGCTCATCTTATACTAGATCTATTGTTTTTTGGAGGAGCTGTGGTTCCTTTTACTGGGACACAGTAGTTGCAGGCCATAGTTTGGCACAAGGCTTATTAGCACTAGGCTAGCCATCCATTCTAACACCTATTGGCATTTTTCAGATCTCCCAGGGGTTCAGTGTGTATCCAGGGTTGGAAAGTAATGACATCTAGGATCAAGTCCGGGTTCTGAAGCTAACTTACCAGATCTTCCAGCATCAGCTCCTGCCCACCTTTTCACCCTTGACCTTCCCGGAGTCTTTCTTCAACCGTGTATTCTGGCCTCACTACCCACTTCTGGCATTTGTGACTTGCCAGGAGAGTTCAAGCCTCTTGGCCCTAGCTCCCTCAGGCCTCCCTGCCTGAAATCCTCCCCATAGTCCATTTGCCTGGCAAATGCCTGCTTATCCTTCTGTCCCCTGTTCACAGAGGTCCTCCCAATCTCCCTCTTCTTGTCTCTTCTCCTGTGCCCCTCTGCTGTGGGTGCTTGCTTCTCACATGCACCTGAGCCACATTGCTGCCCCATGCTGGCAGAGGTGCATTGATGGAGAGTGCAGGCTCCAGAGATAGGATGCCAGGACAGCGTGGCTCTGCCACCATCTCTTGGTGAGACCATGCATGGGCAGGTGTTTAACCCCTCGTGTACTTCGTGTCTTCATCTGTAAGTGGGGATATAGCTGTATCTGATGATGGGAGAGGTGTTAGGTAGAGACTACATGAGTTCTTACTGCTCAGAACCATGTCTGGAATAGCACTGAGGCTCAGTGAATATAGCCATTGAGGGGTTTGTGTGCCTATTCCTCCACTAGTCAAGCCTCTTGGTGGCACAGACGTGGCCCATGGTCTGTGAATCCTCAGCCCGCAATGCCACACCTAGCAGTTGAGTGATGCTCAGATTGGGCCCAGTGGAGGTTGGTGACTTGCCTGAAGTCACAGAGCATGTGAGGGGCAGAGGTAGGCCCAGAACTCAGGTCTCCTGGCTCCCGGTCCAGGCTCCTTCCTCAACATCATGCTGCCTCTGAGGCCATGAGCATAATAAGCCAATGACATGGAATGTTTGAAGGTGAGAACTGGGATGGGAAAAGAAGAACTAGAGCAGGTTAAAGGAGGTTGGGAGTGTGGATATGGGGAGGCTGGTCGTATCATGAAGTAGGATGGTCAGCATAGGAGTCTTTGAAAAGGCAACGTTTGATTGAGGACCAGGAGGAGCTGGAGGAGTTAGTCAAGTGAATATGTGGTGAAAGGGCATTACAGGCAGGGAACAGCCAGCACAAAGGCCTGCAGGCACGAGTGTCTGCAGTTGGAGGGGAGGGAGCAAGGGCAGAGCGGGTAGGAGAGAAGTTGATCATGTAGGACTTTGTGCCATCAGAGAACTTTGACTTTGAGAGAAATGGGGGAGCCACTGGAGGGTTTTTAGCAGAGCAGTGGCATGGTCTGACTTGGGGTTTGGTTCTGTTTTGTTTTGTTTTGTTTTGTTTTGTTTTAATGAGACAGGGTCTCACTCTGTCATCCAGGCTGGAGTGCAGGGGTGGGTTCGTAGCTCATTGCAGCCTCAACCTCCTGGGCTCAAGTGATCCTCCTGCCTTGGCCTCCCAAGTAGCTGCAAATACAAGTGTAGTGTGCACCACCATGCCCATCTGTGCCTTAGGTTTTTAAAGGATCCCTCTGGCTTCCATGTTGGGAGCAGGCTTTGAGGGGCAGAGGTGGGAGCAGGGAGATCTGCTAGGAGGCTGTTGCAGCAGTCCAGGTGAGAGCAGCTGGTGGCTCAAGCCAGCATGGTAGCCCCTGGCAGTGGTGAGAAGTGGTTGGATTTGAGACTTGTGTGGAAGATGGAGTTAACAGTATTCTCTGATGGACTGGGGATGAGAGAAGAGTTAAGGAAGACTTCAAAGTTTTGACCTGAACAAATAGAAAGATGGATTTAGGGAAAGGCTGTGGGAGGGTCACCTTGTGGGAAAAATCAAGAGCTCCGCTTCAGGCACACATGCTTTGGGATGTCTACCAGATGCTTGAGTGGAGAAGCTCCAGGGGAGATGGGTGTTCAAGTCAGGCTTCATGAGAAAGGTCTGGGCTGGAAATGGAAAATTGGGAATTGTCAACTTTAAAAAAAAAAAATTTACTTTTGAGACACAGTCTTACTCTGTCGCCCAGACTAGAGTGCAGTGGTGTGATCTCAGCTCACTGCAACCTCTGCCTCCCGAGCTCAGGTGATCCTCCTGCCTCAGCCTCCCAAGTAGCTGGAACTACAGGTACACGCCACCACGCCCAGCTAATTTTTGTATTCTTTGTAGAGACAGAGTTTCACTATGTTGCCATGGCTGGTCTCAAACTCCTGGGCTCAAGTGATCTGCCCGCTTTGGCCTCCCAAAGTGGTGGGATTACAGGCATGAGCCTCTGTGCCCAGCCTTGGAGTTGTCAACATATATAGAGCTGGTGTTAGAGAGCCCTGGGCTGGAAGAGCTCACTAAGGAAACAAATCCACGTGGATGGAGAAGCGTGAGGACAAAAGATGCCCCGGACCAAGCGCTACTCCCCATTTGGAAAAGAGGAGGCAGCAGCAGCTTTGGGAGCCATCTAGAGAGTTGATGAGGCAGAGCTGGGTGAGGCTAAGCCTAGGAGCCGGTGGAATTTTCCAGCCACGTGTTTTGTTAGACACTTATAGTCAGTTTGAAAAGGGGGAAAAAAAAAATCCTGTGGATGCCCATTTTCATTCTGGTCATGCTGTCGTTCGCTCTCTCTGGGCCTGAACCAAGAGCTGTTTTTTGGAAAGGAAATGTGAGTCTGGCTCCCTGCGTCAGTGCGTCCAATGCTCTTCACATCTGCCCTAATGAAGCTGCCACTCACGAGAGGCCGACCCCATCCCCTCTGCGTTTTCATGTGCATCCCTGGGAATTAGCGAGACTTTTTCATCGCCCATCTTGACGTCAAATGACCAGCCTCTGGAACACCTCTTTTACGCACGGAGACTTTATTGAGTTTTCCAGGGCTGGCGTAACTTCTCGTCTAAGGTCCGTTTTTTCTTCCATCCTGACCGGAACCCAGAGGAGGGAGGAGGTGGCGGTGTCCTTGGTGTTACAGTAGCGCCCCGGGTTCTGCCTGACTCGGCCAGCACCATCCATGCCATTCCCATCTCTCTGTTGAATTTCTACCAAGTGGAGCTTTTAAAAATAACCTGTCCTCGCTGGACTCTGATGTAGTCCCTGGGAAAGGGTCCTCTCCTGCACAATATTTATTTATTTTTTTTTAATTTGAGACAGAGTCTCACTCTGTCACCCAGACTGCAGTGCAGTGGCACGATCTCAGCTCACTACAGCCTCCACCTCTTGGGTTCAAGCGATCCTCCTGCCTCAGCCTCCTGAATAGCTGGGATTACAGGTGTGCACCGCCACACCCAGCTAATTTTTGTATTATTAGTAGAGATGGGGTTTCACCAAGTTGGCCAGGCTGGTCTTGAATTCCTGACCTCAAGTGATCTGCCCGCCTCAGCCTCTCAAAATGCTGGGATTATAGGCATGAACTATCGTGCCCAGCCTTCTGCACAGTCTTAATGTCTGCATTTCTCAAGTCAAGTGGAAGAATGCAGCTGTTTTTTAAAGAGAGCCCAGGTGATTTTCTGGGTAGCAGAACTGTTGGTGCATCATTTACTAGACTGCAGAGGGAGTTCGGCCTTTTGTATTGGTTGTCAAGGGTCTTCCAGGAACCTGAGAAAGACTTTTCTCCTGCCACTGCCAGCTGCCCTCTCAGCAAGAAATGGAGTCAGTGACCTAAACCATGACTAGGTCTGGTCTCTAGAGGGCAAAGAGCTTGTCCAGCAGGTCAGGGGACTGAAGAGGGTCTAGGCTAGTGTCAGCCCCCACAGGCCAAAGGGTCTTGGGCATCTCGGAGACTGATGGACTTCTCTCTAACCTGTTCCCTAGGAGCCTTGACCACATGCTGGCTCATTTGAAACCATCTTGTCTCCACACTTGGGTGAGACTTAGTGTGTTCTGGTCTCTTCTCTTTGGGATTGGAGGATGTTTGGCAGATCTGTATCTGTATCTGCCAGATCCACCCAGTGCATATTTATGGGGCATCTCCTATGTGCCAGGCTCTGTTCTAGCAGTTGGGAGAACACAATGAACAGGGGAACTAAGTTCCTGCCCTTGTGCAGCTTGCTTTCTGGTTAAATGAAAGATTTAAAAAAAATAAGATTTTTTTTTCCAAGAGATGGAGTCTCACTCTATTGCCCAGGCTGGAGTGTGATGGTATGATCATAGCTTACCGTAGCCTCAGACTCCTGGATCCAAAACGAATCCTCCCACCTCAGCCTCCTAAGTAGCTGGGACTACAGGCGCAGGCCACCATCCCTGGCTAATTAAATAAATTTCTTTTTAGGAGATGGGGTCTCACTGTATTGCCCAGGCTGGTCTTGAACTCCTGGCCTTAAGTTATCCTTCCACCTTGGCTTCCCAAAGTGCTGGATTACAGGCATGAGCCACTGCACCTCGCCAAGGAAAATTTGGAAGTGAATTAAGCAACACCAGCTACAAGTTAAAATATCTGTTCAGTGTTAGCTTTGGGATTTTTTTGTTGTTGTTCTTTTTTGAGACAGAGTCTTACTCTTTCGCCCAGGCTGCAGTACAGTGGGGCGACCTCAGCTCACTGCAACCTCCGCCTCCTGGGTTCAAGCGATTCTCGTGCCTCAGCCACCATAGTAACTGGGATTACAGGCGTGTGCCACCACGCCCAGCTAATTTTTGTATTTTTGGTAGAGATGGTGTTTCACCAGGTTGGCCAGGCTGGTCTTGAGCTCCTGACCTCAAGTGATCTGCCCACGTTGGCTTCCCAAAGTGCTGGGATTACAGGCGTGAGCCACTGAGGCCCACGTAGTATTAGTTCACCTCAAAACATAGTGGCTTGAAACAACAGTCAATCTTTATTATGTGATGGTTTTCTGGGTCAGGAATTTGGGCATGGCTTCGCGAGGTGTTGTTAGCTCAAGGTCTCTCATGAGGAGATATCAAGAAGTTGGCTGGGCTGCAGTCGTCTAAAGGCTTGACCGTGGCCAGAGGATCTGCATCCACAGTTATTCACATGCCTGGCAGGTTGGTGCTGGCTGTTGGGAGGAGGGAGCCTCTCCGTGGGATTGCTTGAGTATCCTCACAACATGGCTGTCTTTCTCCGGCGCGAGCAATCCAAGAGAGCATGGTAGGAGCTGCAGTGCCCTCTATGACCTAGCCTTAGAGCATGCACACTATTTCCCTAATATCATACTGGTGGCACTGGTTAGCCCTGTTTCGTATCGAAAGAGACTTTCCAAGAGCATGAATAACGAGGCAAGGATTATTGAAGGCCACCTTGGAGGCAGGCAACTATAAATATGAGGTTACAACAAATGAAATCTCATATAGGAAATGCTAAGAGACCTTCCTAGCTGCTAATTAGCCTAGACTATAGGAGATGACATAAAATTAGTGGGCTGTCACCTGTCACCGTGCCTGATCATTTTAAATTTTACTGTGAAATGATCCACTCTGCCTCACCGGGGACTAAGTATTCTGCTTCTGTTGTTTATGAGAATTCAGTATTTGTCTTCGTCTTTCTCTCACTGGTGTGATCCTCCAAAATGGGGAGAGTGGAGGGTGCTTATAGTTTTTCAGATGCACATAGAGACTGTCAGAACAGCTAGGAAGCCAGACCCTGGGAGCAGGGCTATCTTGAAAAAGTGCCACTTCTAAAATGGGTTTATATAGTGCACGTCTGTGGGATCATCCAGTCTCCTGGGTGCCCCACCTGTATTCCCAAATGACATGGCTGTTCTAGAAGCTGCCATGTTCTTAATGATGTCACCCCCAAGCTGCAGTTGACTGGAGCAGGAGGGAGTCTGTGAGCCAAGGCGGGCCAACAAGTCCTTTCCCTGGAATTGATGACCTCAAGGGGAAGTTCTTCCCTGCTAGAGAAAGCTTAACATAAAAACCCTGGGAACTGGAAACTGCCATGTTTCCTACACTGGAACAAGCCAGTCAGCACCCAGAGATCGTGAGAACACACACACACACCCCCAACACACAGACGATGGGGGCTCCAGAAGTGCTTGTGTCCCTGGTTTCTGGGCTCTGGGCCCAGCTGCTTTTCTTTTCTCCCCACAATTTGGTTGTTCAGCTCATCCTCAGATTCCAGGAGCCAAAACTTCCAGTTTTGTTGAACTAGGTTAGGCTTGGATTCTTTTCAGTTAGAACAAAAAGAGTAATGGGGAAAGTTAAAGACCTTTCCTTGTAGCCTTTGGATCCTTGGTTGGATGTGGGGACAGAGAAACAATTCTGAGAGGGAAGGAGGAAAAGCAGCTGGTGGGGGTGAGGATGGGGGCAGCCACTCAGGGCTGAGCTCTTAGGAGATGAGTGATGGGGCAGACAGGAAGCGGGATGGCACAGCCCCTCTGTATTAGTCCGTTTTCAGGCTGCTGATAAAGACATACCTAAGACTGGGCAGTTTACAGAAGAAAGAGGTTTAATGGACTCACAGTTCCACGTGGCTGGGGAGGCCTCACAGTCATAGTGGAAGGCGAAAGTCACGTCTCACATGGCGGGAGACAAGAGAAGAGAGCATGTGCAGCGGAAATGCCCTTTATAAAACCATCAGATCGGGCCGGGCACGGTGGTTCACACCTGTAACCAGCACTTTGGGAGGCCAAGATGGGCAGATCACAAGGTCAGGAGTTCAAGACCAGCCTGGCCAATATGGTGAAACCCCATCTCTACTAAAAATACAAAAATTAGCTGGGCATGGTGGCGTGCGCCTATAGTCCCAGCTGCTTGGGAGCTGAGACAGGAGAATCACTTGAACCCAGGAGGCAGAGGTTGCAGTGAGCTGAGATCGTACTGCTGCACTCCAGCCTAGGCAACAGAGCAAGACTCCATCTCAAAATCTCAAAAAACAAACAAAATATCAGATCTCGTGAGACTTATTCACTGTCCTGAGAACAGTACCGGAAAGACCCACCCTCATGATCCAGTTACCTCCCACCACCGGGTCCTTCCCACAACACATGAGAATTGTGAGAGCTACAATTCATGATGAGATCTGGGTGGGGACACAGCCAAACCATGTCACCCTATGCCACTGGGGAGCTTATCACTTCCCCTGAGAGGGGCATGGGTGTCCCCTCCCTCTGAAAGAGGTGAGCGTGTCCCCTCCACCATGTGGAGAGATGCAGCCCCCCTTCCCTCCTGCCTTCTATTCAGTGTTTGCCTCTGGCCAGGCCACAATTCACAAGCTGGTGGCTGTGGTACCTCAGGAAATCTGGGATCACTCCTGCCACTTTCATTCTCCACCCAATGTGGACAAGAGTCCATTCTTCCCTCCCTTCTCTGGTTCCATCCCATCTGTTGCCCTAAGATGGGCCAGTGAATCCCTCCTGACTGAGGCCTGAGAGGGCCACTAAGATGGGAGCCAGAGATTACAGAACACTTTGCCAGGGCGGGCACAGGTTTTGGGGTTGACCAGGTCCGTCTGACCCTGGGGCCCCTGGGGGACGCACCCTTCATGCCCTGCTCGCCATTCTCACTGGGGAGCAGAAAGGAAGCAAGGCCAGTGCCCACCCGTCTGAAGCGCCGTGCAGGGCATCAGCCAGGTCCTGGCAGAAAACGGATGGCCAGCCCCATGTGTGAATGGAGGAATTTAACGAGGGCCCATTTACAAAGCGTGGGCAGGGGAGGGAAATCAGTAGCTGCTGATGCAGCATCCCTGAGCCTCCACCACCCGCTGACCTGCAGGGCCAAGGGAAGGGACTGATGCGGGATCGTGGGAGAAGGCTGCCCACAGGAGTTGGGCCTGGAGAACAGGGTCCAGGAGCCTGCGGTGCCCAGGCGGGGACAGAGCCAGCAGAAAACCACCCCACCGCTCCACCCCCACAGCAGGGTGGGAGAGGGCTAGAGAGGCTCTGGAGGGGCGGCCCACGTGGTCAGCACAGATGAGAAGCTGGGGCCGTGGGGGTGGATCCAGGTGTTTCTCCGGCGGGGTACATGGTGAACATTGTGCTGACCAGGCCTGTCACTTGTCCCTGCCTCAAGGACTCTGGAAAAGCTGACCACATCGATAATTACAGAAGCTGGAGGTGGCAAGACCTCACGGCACCTCTGACTTCATCTTCCTGTCAGGGCAGGAGAAGGTCTCCTGGGAGAAGGAGGTGCCATCTAAAGTTAGTCCAAGGCCGAGAGGAGTTCAGCCCAGACTGCCCTTTCTAAACCAGGGCCGACTTCTTTGAAAACGTGGCAGGTTCTAAAAAGCATCTGAAGGAAATGTGTCTTCATAGCCAGGACATATTTTCTCTGGCAGATTCCGAGATTGATGATGCAATTAGGGCAGGCCAAGAGAATGAAGTATTAGAGCTGTAAACTAAGATGCACATAGATGTTTCCACTCTTTGGGAGGCACAGATGCAGAAAAAGTTCTTTGTTCCTTAAGCTCAATGTAATAGGCTGCATTTTGTGTTAGAGCGGCATCTCCCCACAAAGGCCACCCCGTGTTTGGCATAAATCACAATGCAGAGAGAAGGCTCATTCAGTGGTGTCTTCCCTGTTGGCACCTGGCACGTATCTGGATTATGGATGGTTGTGGATGCTCCCTGGCACCCTGGCTGTTAGAACAGAGCTCTGGGCAGGGAGAGGGCTTTTTTTTTTTTTTTTCCAAGATGGAGTTTCACTCTTGTTGCCCAGGCTGGAGTGCAATGGTGCAATCTCAGCTTACTGCAACCTCCGCCTCCCGAGTTCAAGCGATTCTCCTGCCTCAGCCTCCCAAGTAGCTGGGATTACAGGCACCCGCCACCACGCTTGGCTAATTTTTTGTATTTTTAGCAGAGACAGGGTTTCCCTATGTTGGGCAGGCTGGTCTCGACCTCCTGACGTCAGGTGATCCGCCCGCCTCAGCCTCCCAAAGTGCTAGGATTACAGGTGTGAGCCACCGCACCTGGCCAAGAGAGCTTTAAATGATCAGAACAGCAGAGAGGCCTGTGTTTCGGGGAGGGGACAAGGCCCATCTCCCTCTCTGGTTGGAAGGGACTCTCTTGCAGATGGAGGTCACGAGGGCATTCTTTGCATACGGTTTACCTTTCTTTTCATTGAAATCATTGTCTGGCTGCTATTTCCTGAGCTACATCTCATTGTAAAATTCTGGGTTGTTGGCACAAACTCTTACTTGCTGCTTATGTTTGCTGGGTTCAGCTGGTTGAAGCTTTCTCCCACCACCTGGGCAAAGGTGTCCTCAGAGCAGTGGTTTCTGGGGTGGCCCCAGTCCTGTGGAGTGTGATCTGCCTTGAGCTCGGCCCATCCAGGGGAGCCACCATGGTACCTTTCCTCTGTAGGTGGCCTCTCATCTCCCCTCAGGTAGTCACTGTGGAGACATGGCCTGCCACTAAGTGTCTTAATCAGTGTGAAAAGCCCAGCTGGAGGCCTTCCATCCGTTTTCCGCCTCCCAACACAAACGCTCTTCAAGTGGTGGCCTGGCACGGACTCTTCGGAGAAAGGCCTTTTGATCCCAGCATGGGAGGCCTGTCCCCGTGTGCTCCCACTGCCACCTGCATGCCCGTCCACCGGCGGGACCTCTGTCGGGAGGCAGCTGACCTGAAAGGGGTGTTATTTTTTTAATGTGGGTTTTAGCACCCACAGCAAGAGTATTTTTAGCTGGTTATTGAGGCTGATCAGTGAGCCCCAGGCCTCCATTTGGTTAAATAGAGCCACCTTCACAGACGTATTTTGGTACAGTGCAAATCTAGTGTTCTGGATGGTATAGAGTTACCCCAAATGATGGCCGGCCATTTGCCCAGGGCCTGGGTCCTGCAGAGCAGTCTAGCTACATTCCCATGGTGCCAGACCAACGGCGGGCTGTCCAGGGGCGGCAGGACCCTGGGTGCTTCTCATTCTGGCAAACAGCAGGCAGCTGGCTCTAGAGTGCTCAGCCCCTTTGGAGACACCATTGCGGCCCTGTTGCTTGGTAGCTGTGCTGTATTGGAACCTCTCAGACCCTTAGTTTCTTCATCTGCAAATTGGAACTAATAATACCTACCATGTAGATATAATAATCCCCTGCCATGTAGGGTGAGCCTGGCATCAGCACTCCATGCGGGGAATGTGTCTGTGTGTGGGTGTCTGTGTGTCTATACATGTGTGTGTAGGGGTGCGGGTGTGTTTGTGTGGGTGGGTATCTGTGGGTGTGTGTGTGAGTGTGTGGGTCTGTGTGTGGGGGTGTCTGTGTGTGGGTTTGAGTGTGTGTGGGTGTGGGTGTCTGTGTATGGGGTGTGTATCTGTG
>NW_016814098.1:1385432-1398694 GCF_001698545.2 Rhinopithecus bieti
TGTGTGTCTGTGTGTGGGTGTGGGTGTATGGGGGTGTGTGAGTGTGTGTTGGTACGTGTGTGTGTGTGGGTGTGGGTGTATGGGGGTGTGTGAGTGTGTGTGGGTACGTGTGTGGGTGTCTGTGGGTGTATCTGTGTCTAGGCACCTGTGTGTGGGTGTGTGTGGGTGTGTGGGTGTCTGTGAGTATCCACGTGTCTGTGTGTGGGCACGTGTGTGTGTGGGTGTCTGTGTGTGAGAGTATATGTATCTGTGTATGTGTGGGCACGTGTGTGTGTAGGTGTATGTGAGTATCCGTGTGTCTGTGTGTGGGTATGTGTGTGTGTGGGTGTCTGTGTGTGGGCATGTGTGTGTGTGCATACATGCACACTCATGATCGTCAGGGAGCACAGAGGGAGAAAATAACAGGAAAAAGTCAAGAAGAAAGAGCCACCTTAAAGCATCTCAGGAATTCATCCATCAAGTCAAATCATCAAGAAATCCCCAGTCCCTCAAGGCTCATCTTGATGTGGAAGAGGAATTGACCTCTGGGGAGAAAGGCTCTGACCACACGGCCCAGTGGGAATCCAGAGGCCAGCGCACCAGCCTGACAGCTGTGACCTTGGGCAAGTCCCTGACTTCTCTGAGCCTCTGTGTCCAGCCCTATAAAATGAGGGGTGGGATTCCTTAAAGAAACACCGCTCTATCTCCCTGTGATCTAAATGATTGTAGTGTTCATGTTTCTCCATGGGAGAAAATCGCTGGATCTTGGCTCTCCATTGGAAGAGAGAGGGCAAGACAAGGACACTTGCTCACTGTAGATGGAAGTGAGCCTGGCTGCCTCTGTGGTCGCTATGAGTGCCGCCTGCGTGCTCCCTTTGACTGGCCTGAGAGGAATCGGACCCTAGACACTGAGGTGTGAGGTTTCCCTGAGGGCCGGACAGACATCTGACTGCATGGTGAGACGCCCAGGGAGGAGTTCGAGTCCGTCTGTGCTACTGTCATTTCCTGTCTCTTTTGAAATAGCTGTACTTTTGGACAGAGGCTGACAAATTCTTGGGTGGTGGATTTTGAAATGGTTATAAACAATTTGTAATTAGCTCCTTTGTCTAAATGAGAAAGGGACGCTTACTCAGGCTTTTTATTGAGTCAAGGCCCTTTATCCACGTGGCAAGTGCGTCAGATGTGAGCAAAGGAGCCCCTCTGGGATTCAGGAAAATTAAAAAGTCTGTTTATTGGAGACCTCCCATCTTTAGAGCTTGGGCCCCCTGGCTTGGCTAGTTATCAGAGTCCTAAATTCTGTGGTGTGGTTGAAGAGAAGCCCTGCGCTTGGAGGTTCAAGTCCCAGCCCTGCCACCTCCCGCTGCACAACCCTACGCAAGTCCCTTCCCGCCGTGGGCCTTCGGGATCTCCACCTACAGACAACGGGGTGGGATGGCAGCCCTTGTTCTCCTGCGTCACTGCCCTGACTGTTTCGAGGTTCAGACAAGAACATCTTTAAAAACCTGTGTATGTTCACTTTGTAAACTGAAAAGCTGGAAAAGACCAGGCATCCACATTATTGTTTATCCTTGCAAGGTGTAATAATCACAATGGTGGTAACTACAGCAACTGTTTATTATTATTTATGATGGGCCAGGCCCCAGGCCAAGAGCTTGATCACTTCCGTCTGTATAATCACTGCATACTTAGGTGCTGGTACCATCTGCATTTTATAGAAAGGTTAAGCAAATTGTCTAAGATCACACAGCTTATAAGGTCTGAGTAACCTAAGGCAGCTTCTTGGTGGCCTTCCAGTCTGGTAGGCTGTTATTTTTCCAGTAGTTTCCTTTGATTCATCTAAGTCAGTGGTCTTCAACCCCAGCTGCCCAGGTGCCAGCCCTCATGGCCCACTGGAAAGCCTGGTTTCATTGTTCTATTGTGGGACCTAGCATCAGTGTTTGCTCAGGGCTCCCTGCTGATTCTGATGTGGTCTGTGTGGAGCACTGCCATCCTGAGACCCAGCATCTGTGGGAGAGGGCAGAGTAGTTTGGACTGAACATCGGGGCTCCATGGCCAGGTCTTTCCCCCTGGCTTCCTGCCCTGCAGGAGAAGGGAATTGGTCAGGTGGCCTCTAGGGGGTTTCCTCCAGGGGCTGTGAGGTTCTGTAATCATAAGAAGCTCATGAGCAAAGCTGTTATTGTTCTTTTTCTCCTTCTGTTTTAGGCAGAATATGAAGTTACTCCAGATGAAAAACTGGGAGAGAAAGGGAAGGAAATTATGACCAAGTACCTCACCCCAAAGGTAAGGAACTTTCCAAACCCCACAGCAGGTAGCACAGGAGGCCTTATCCAAAAATAGGAGCCCCTAAGTCTGTGCCAAGCCACATGGGAGAGCTATTAAGTGCTGTGCTGGTGGCTGTTGTTGATCTCCTGTGATCCACAGTTCTCATCCTCCCCCAGAGAGTGCCCAAGACTGGCAGGGCCAAGATAGGGATGGTCTAGGCCAGGCCTGGAGTAGGGGTGGGATGCCTGCTTCTTGGGGCCCAGCCCCTTCAAGGGTCACCATGCTGCCCTGTGCCCACACCCAACCATTTGTGGTAGGGCAGATAGAGGCCTGGCCAAGGTCAGGAGGAGAAGTGCCCAGAAGGAAGGGCTCAGCAGAGCGGTTCTGAGAGGTTGGTGTGGAGGGGAAGTGTTGGGGGTTGATTGGGAGGGAAAGGGGGTGCCCAGCTACATCAAAGAATGGAGAGAATTCTGAAACATATTCTGGAGTGTTCTGTAGGGTCAGGGGCATCCACTGAATGGTTTAAGCATTGGGGTACCACCATCCTCAGGGTCCAGCAGCCTCGGTTCTCCAAGATCTACTTCCTTTTGACTCACCTTCACAGAAGTGTGTTCTCAACCCATTTAGTGTTCTAGTGTCAGTAGTTCTGCCCACTTGGTCAAGTCACATTCCCTCCCTGGGCCTCTGTTTCCCTTTCTTAAAAGTGGCCTTCCTGCCAGACTCACCTCCTGGAGGTGTTGGGAGCCTGAGATGAGACCTGTGTGGGAATAGCTTTGCATGTGTCCCATCCCCTGGGGCCATTGGTGGCTTCATCCTGTTCAGGACCCTGTGGACCAACTAGCTCCCCGGAAGGGTATACCTCCTGGTGCCCATCCCAGGCTACCAGTGGACTGAGGTCACCACAGCCTGTGGAAGGTCCTGGCCATCAGTCCTCCCACCCCCTGCACCTCTTGTACCAAATGTAGCCCTCGTTCTTCTCCAGCATCAGCAGTTGGTGGTGGCCATTGCCCTTGCAGGGTGAGCCCAGCCTCACGCCCAGAAGCGTTGCCCTTTGTCATGCCCTAGTCTGAACAGCCTGCTGGACAGCATCCCTAATACGCACATGGAGTCACCATCACCTTGCTGCCTCCCCTTGCTGTTTCTCTGCTTCTGCGTCCATCATAATCCATGCACTTCTCTTTCTGTGAGCTGCAAACACCCCCAGCCCTTTTGTACTTTTCAGAAATGACAGAATTTATGTTTATAAAACACTTCTAGGCATAGAATGGGGCTAGCTTGCTCTGGACAAGGCACCGTCCTCCCACTGTCTGCAGCCTGGCTCTGATCTGCAGTGAGGGTGGAGTGCTCCCTTTGCCCAACCTTGCTGGATGGATAGGCTCTTGTGGCTTAGCCAAGAGCAGGGTATAGGCAGGCACTGGGGCAGCCAATGAGGGCTGCCACTGGGTCAACCTGTGGCCAGCCTTGTCCAGAAGCCCCTGCTGGCAGCCTCTGACCTGAACTCTCCAGACCTCCCTACCTCTGCTCAGCCTTGCCTCCATCTCCTGGAGGGATGGGGCCCAGACTCCCCCAGCAGCTCAGATGGTTTTACAAGTGCCTCAGAGCCTGCCCACATTTTTTCCCTTAAGTTATTCTCAATTTAAAAACTTTAAGCCACACCATTTGTTACGGCCAGGGAGGCCTCTGGGGAAGGTGGTTGATCCGTGCCTTGGGTCAACTGTTTTCCTACAATAAACTTTGCCATTCCTTCCCATAACCGTCCCCATAACAGCTTGCTCCGGAGCCTGATTGACTTTTCACATGCCCCTGGGCCCCAGATGCAGCGAAGCAAGGTGGTGGCTGAGGAGCTGAGTGAGTGACTGAGGCCCCAGCACTGGCTCAGAGGACTTTGACCAACCCCAAAGCCACTGTCCCCAAGCCCAGATGGTCCTTGCCTTGGGACCCCTCCTCAGTATGTAGCTCGTGTGTCTCAGTTCCACGCGGTGCTTTCCAAAGGGTAGACCATGGGAGAGTGGCCAGTGGAGAGGCTCTGTGAAAGAAAGCCCTTTGTGGTCAGTTACATGTGGGCAGCACTGTAATGCCATATCTCCCCTGGTGGATTCACTCAGCATGTGAGCATATTCAAGGCTCCGAGAAGTCCTGCAAGAAAGAAACCTCTTTAACTGTTACCAAAGCATTTCCCAAAGTTATTGACCATAACATTTTTTTCAGTTTCCGGCACACCTTGGGCTACAGAACACATCCAAGAGCCTCATGCCCACACCTCCTTCTGCTCCAGCATCCTATCCTGGGACCGCTCCCACAGCCCCACACTGGGCTCTAGCCACACCGTTTCCCAGGCTCACCTGGATGTCCATACTTTGTGGCCTTTGTTCAGGCTGTGCCCCAGAAGGCCCTTTATCTGGAAGGCACTGTCCCCTACTCTGTCTTTCTCGCTTCTGTATCCCTGCTTAGCCCCGACACCCCCAGCTGCACAGAGCCTCTTCCGCCTCTCGTCAGAGCCCATTGCCCTCACCTGAGTGGTCTCTGAACACACTGTTCCATTGTTGTGATTCGGTGCCCCATGATGGGGATTCGAGGAGCCCACCCTCAGAGTGGGGGCAACACAGAAGCAGATTAACCAAATGCCCCATGATGGGAGCAGTGGTGGAGCTGTGCTCAGGGAAGTGGGGGATCTGGAGAAGCTGCCCCAGCCCAGCCCAGGTGAGCCAGGGGAGCCTTCCAGGAGGTGATGCTGCTGAATCAGATCTTAAAGGATGTGGAGGAGGAAGCTGGACATGAAAGAAGGGGAAGGAGGAGCGGCCTTCATGGGTGCAGTGCAGTGGGCATTTGGGGCTGTCTAGGGATACTTGTAATTGACAGAGTTGTGGGGGAGGGAAGTGCTCCTAGCATCTGATGCGTAGAGGCCATGGTTGCTGTTGAACATTCTACAGTGCACATGGCAGCTTCCTACCCAGAGTTACCTGGGGGCAAAATGTCAATAGGGCTGAGGTTGAGAAACCTTGGCACAGAGGTAGAAAAGGGCTCGGGGTGGGCAGTGCTGTGCGGGTGGGAATGGGGAGGGGGCCTCTCTGGGCTGTAGGAACTGGGAAGCCATGTTGAGGTGGCGGCAGTGTGGAGCTGCCAGTGCTTTGAGTGCCACTTATATTTTAGGATGATCCCCCTGACTACCTGGAGGAGTAATAAGGGGGATGAGGAAGGACTGGAGGCAAGAGGCCATCTGGGGAGCAGCCCCAGGTCCCCAAGCTGGGCCTGCAGCCTTGAGGATGGGGAGGAACAAGCGCCTTGCAAAACGGCAGAAGGGCGATGCCCTTGGGCTTGTCTTGAGTCTCTGGGTGGGTGGAGGTGTCCCCAGGAAAGACAGAGCACAGGATGAGGGCTGTGGGAAGGTCCACCTACTCTCGGCAGAGGCAAGGGGATTCACTTTGGATGGAGACAGTGGCATCTGCTCTCTGTGTCCCTGCCCCAGCATGATGCTGGACACATGGTTCTCGATCAATGTGAGTTGGTTGAAATGAAATACTGAGGGGAGCTCTGGAAGCTGCCCTCCATGGGCCCATCAGCTCTCCTGCCTCATGTCTCTGGGGAGCCACGCTTGGTGAGCTCACATCCGGAGGTGTCTGCCATCTTGTAATTGTTGGAAGCCAGGATAAAAAGCCCCTGCCTAAGCAATGTCTATGCCTGGAGCTCCGTTCTCCTCCCCATGGAGGACGCCCTACCAACCCTTGCCTGAAGTTTTTATCCCAAGAGGCAAAGCCCACTCCATAGACACTGCCTCGAATCCTGCATCGGTCGCCCACACATGGCCAGCTTTGCTTTGGGGGTGTTACAGGGCGCTAGTCAAGGGTAGGTTTGGAAGGGGTTGAGAGCTGTTGGAGAGCTCAGAGAAGGGCAGCAGAGTGCTGAGAAGGAGGCGAGCTTTAGGGTCAGGTAGACCTGGTTTCAAAGCCAGATGTCACCTCTTTGGGCTGCATGGGCTTGGGAAAGTTGCTTAACCTCTCAGTGCCTCAGTTTCCTCATCTGTCAAAGGTGTGGACCATGAGGATCATAAATAAAAGCAGCAAGTACTGAGCATGGTAGCTGGGGCGTCTTCAATGCCCGGCAGCAGTGCCTGTCATCTGCCTTTCCCCACCTTCTCCTTGCCTTCAAAATCAGGCTGTTGAATGAGGAAATCGTTCAGACATGGAACTGCCAGCTGTGGAGTGTGAGAGGCCAGGGAAGGGTCCAGAGGGCCTCCAGCTGCAGAGGGCTGGACAGAGGCAGTGCGTCAGTCAGGATGATTTATACTAGCTGCCACAACAAACCCCCAAATCTCAGGGGCTTCTCCCAGCAAAGGTTAATTTCTTTCTCATGCATCATCCGATTAAGTCATCAGCTCTTCTGGGTCCTTCTCCCTGGGTGACTCAGGGATCCTGGCTGCTCTTGTGGACCCACCATCTTGAATGTGTCGTCTCATGGTCAGTGCCACAGGGGAAGAGAGGGATGAAGGAAGCACAGCAGCTTTTAAGTTCTTGACCCAGAAGCAACACTCATCACTTCCTCTCGCAGTCCATGGCCAGTGGGGAGGCTGGGAAAGGGAGAGGAGCATGTGGAATATTAGGTGAGCACACCAGTAAGCCTCCCTCTGTACATTCCCGTCCCTCAACCCCCAAGTTAAGAACATCACGTGGCAGGCTCGTCTCTGGTGCTGGTTAGACAGCCATGAGCATGGCGTGTCTTAGGGATGGTCTCAGGTTTGTTAGCTCGCAGAAGCTGGCCAGCGGGCCACAGTTGGATCTGAGTGTGTGCTGGGCTCTGAAGAGAGCTGAGCAGCTCACCTTCTGCCCTCTAGTTCTACAGCCCAGAAGTGATATAGGTCTTGCTCTGTCACCCAGGCTGGAGTGCAGTGGCGTGACCTTGGCTCACTGCAACCTCCCCCTCCCTGGTTCAAGCGATTCTCTGCCTCAGCCTCTGGAGTAGCTGGGATTACTGGCATGTGCCACCATGCCCAGCTAATTTTTTGTATTTTCAGTAGCAATGGGGGTTTCGCCATGTTGGCCAGGCTGGTCTCGAACCCCTGACCTCAGGTGATCCACCTGCCTCGGCCTCCCAAAGTGCTGAGATTACAGGTGTGAGCTGAGATTACAGGTGACAGGTGTTCAGAAGAGGGGAGGGTCACTCTGAGCTGAGGTGGCCCAGGAAATGTTCCCATTGTAATAGCAATAATCATAAGTGAAAACAGAATTATATTTCATCCACCATTACAGATCACTTTTTGAAATACCTATGGCCGGGCGCAGTGGCTCACACCTGTAATCTCAGCACTTTGGGAGGCCGAGGCAGGCGGATCACCTGAGGTCAGGGGTTCGAGACCAGCCTGGCCAACATGGCGAAACCCTGTCTCTACTAAAAATACAAAAAATTAGCCGGGCGTGGTGGCACATGCCAGTAATCCCAGCTACTCTGGAGGCTGAGGCACAAGAATCGCTTGAACCAGGGAGGGGGAGGTTGCAGTAAGCCAAGGTCACGCCACTGCACTCCAGCCTGGGTGACAGAGCAAGACTCCATTTCAAAACACAAAACAAAACAAAAATACCATTTTTTTTAGATCTATTGGTATAATTCTCATACCATAGAACTAATTATTTTAAAGTACAATTCCATGGTTTTAAAAAGATCCAAAATCATATAACCATCACTGCTTTCTGATTCCAGGGTATTTTATTACCCCAAGAAGAAACTGTTGTACCTGTTAGCAGTCACTCCCTGTTCCCCTTTCCTCCCAGGCCCTGACAGCCACTAATCTACTTTCTGTCTCTAGGCCTGTTTCAGACATTTCATAGAAATGGAATATCACATAATATGTGGCCATCTGTGACTGGCTTCTTTTGCACCATAATGTTTTTAAGATTTATCCACACTGTAGCATGTATCAGCACTTCACTCCTTTTTATGACTGAATGATATTCCATTGTAAAGATATAACACATTTATTTATTTATCTATTCATCAGTTGATGGACACTTGTGTTATTTCTACCTTTTTGTTGTTGTTGTTGTTGAGACGGAGTTTCGCTCTTGTCACCCAGGCTGGAGTACAATGGTGTGATCTTAGCTCCTTGTAACCTCCACCTCCCGGGTTCAAGTGATCCTGCTGCCTCAGCCTCCCAAGTAGCTGGGATTACAGATGCCCACCACCATGCCCGGCTAATTTTTGTATTGTTAGTAGAGACGGGGTTTTGCCATGTTGGCCAGGCTGATCTTGAACTCCTGGCCTCAAGTGATCCACCCACCTCAGCTTCCCAAAGTGCTGGGATTACAGACGTGAGCCATCGTGCCCAACCTGCTTCTACTTTTTGTTTCTACTTTTTTGCTCTTATGGAATAATAAGGCTATGAACATGCAGGTACAAGTTTTTGTGTAGACATGTTTCATTTGGCTATATGCATAGGAGTAGAGTTGCTGGGTCGTAAGGTAACTCTATGTTTAAACTTTTGAGGAACTGCTGGGCTGTTCTTGAAAGCACTGTACCATTTTAAATTCCCACCAGCAGGGTTCCAATTTCTCCACAACCTCATCAACGCTTGTTATTTTCTGTCTTTTTTATTTTATCCATCTTAGTGGGTGTGAAGTAGTGTCTTGATGTGATTCTGATTCATACTTCCCTAATAATTAATAATGTTGAACACCCTTTCTTGTGCTTTTTGGCCACTTGTGTATCTTCTGTGGGAAATGTCTATTCAGATTCTTTGTTCATTTTTGAATTGGGTTGTTTGTCTTTAATGTCGAGTCAGAAGAGTTCTTTATATGTTCAGGATACAAGTTCCTTATCAGTATATGGCTTACAAATATTTTCTCCCATTCTGTGGGTTGCCTTTTCACTTTCTTGATGGTGTCCTTTGAAGCACAAAGGTTTTTCATTTTGATGACATTCAGGTTTCATTTTTGCAACTTGTTTTTAAATGACTTGTTTTCATTTTGTCTTATCTGTCCTTGTAAGAGGGCCTCAGTTTTTGAAGGGAAAGGGTGTGTATGGAAACAAAGTAAAGAAATCCTAATGCACATTTAGCCCCATGACCTGGTCTTCCTTTGAAGAACGAGAGCCCCACTGCCTATTGGAAAGATCAGGGCCAGGCCTGGTCCTTCTTGGACATTCAGCCCCTTATCCTAGTTGACATGACAACATTCTCCAGACTTTGAGCTCTTCCATTCCTAGGACCGCACTGGCCTCTTACAGACTTGCTCCTGGAACTTCCTAGCAGCTCCCCAAGTTGGGTATTAGTGTACCTATTTTACAGGGCAGGTAACTGAGACTTGGGAAGAGAAAAGGCTGGTCCAAAATGGAGAAGCACCTGCGTGACCTGCTTTGGCCGTGTTACTTGTAGGACATGTTGCTGCGGCTCATTTTAATCGGGCCCGTGAGCAACAGTGCTGGTCTCTGTGGTTGCAGTGCCCCATCCCAATTACTAAGGTCTGGCAGGAGGTGCCAGTTTTGATGTGGCTTTGTTAGGGACTATCAGTGGATTCCAGGGGAAGCTCAAACCCGGTGCCTGGTCCTACTGAAAGGGCCTGTGTGGGTTCTTCCTGGACAAGGGGGTGGACAGGTGGGTTGGGGCAGGCTTCTAAGGAACTGGTATGGCATCCCTCCGTGGGGTACTGGGAAGGCCATTGTGCAGGCAGCTCTTAGAGCGCATTTCTTGCCAAAGGTCTGCAGGCAGGATACTGTTCTCTGAGCCCTCCGTAGATGCCGGGCTGCCTCTTTGTTTCAATAAACAATGATAGGGTAAGACAGGGAAGTTGGTTCTTGTGAAGGGGGAAGTTACCCATCAGCCTGTGTTTCCACACAAAAGAAATCTATTCGTAGTGCTTGTTGGGCTCTCTGGAAAACATCCACATTTTACAAAGTCAAGAGCTTGAATGAAAGGAAATAATAACGACTCCAAATTCCCTCCTCTGGCTCCCCACCCCCACCCAGGCACCAGCATCAGGAGGCCGAGCAAACCCACACAGCTCCTCGGCCTCTGGCACAGGCAGTCGGCTTCATCCTTGTCCCTAGGACCTCGTACAACCCGTCCTGCCACTTTCCAGCTCTGCATCCTTGAAGGCTCAGTTTCCCCAACTGAGTATGGGGCTGATAAAAATGGCGCTCACCTGAGCTTGTGGCCATCAGTCATCCTCTAGCACTTGTGTGGTTTTGGCCATGTTTGCAGACTACCCTTAACAGTTACCTATACAATGATTTTCTTTCTTTTTTTTTTTTTTTTTTTGGAGACGGAGTCTTGCTCTGTCACCCAGACTGGAGTGCGGTGGCCGGATCTCAGCGCACTGCAAGCTCCGCCTCCCGGGTTTACGCCATTCTCCTGCCTCAGCCTCCCGAGTAGCTGGGACTACAGGCACCTGCCACCTCACCCGGCTAGTTTTTTGTATTTTAGTAGAGACGGGGTTTCACCGTGTTAGCCAGGATGGTCTCGAACTCCTGACCTCATGATCTGCCCGTCTTGGCCTCCCAAAGTGCTGGGATTACAGGCTTGAGCCACCGCGCCCGGCCTACAATGATTTTCTTTAAATCAGCTCATCTTTTAACTTAAAATAGATGCGTTTTAAAAGGAAACCTTGTACCAGGAACATGCCTGGAGAACCAGTATTGATTTGTCATACATAAAGGTAACTGGAAAAATTAAGATTAAATCCAAGCTAGATACTGTATTGCCTGCATGAGGCTGTGAGCCTGAAGGCTTCATCCTTGTCATTTTAAAGGAGATTAGTGAATGTGAGAGACCTGATGACAAGACGGTAGCACTGCCTGCGACTTTCTACTTCATGATGGGAGGCTTGCAGGAGATCCGAAGAGAATCACTTTTTCACTGAGTGATTCAATATTATCTAATTGTGTCCCTGTACTTCCTAAGACCTCTCATCATCTTTAGAAGATGCCAGGCTAACTCTCTGCTTCCCAGCTATGGTGCGTTATGGAAATGGAAATGCTGGCTTGTTTTTGGTAGAGACAGCGTGACCTAGGGCAAAGCACACTGGACTGGGAGTCAGGCTCATTCCTGATCTCCCTTCCTGGGGTCCATGGCCCTGGTCCTGCTTAGAGTCTGCCTGTTCATCCAACCAATTCATGGTCTCCAGGGCAACCAAGGGTGTGAAATATGGGGGGCTTGGGCAAATGGCTCCCTTCCAAGTACCTGTCCCCTTCTCCGTGGGGCTTTGGGGTCCCAGACACCAGCCCTGGACCCAGCTTTTCATCTCTGCTGAGATTGCTCGGCCCTCGTCTTCCAGCCCCTGGAACAGGATCTCTATCCTGTTTTCAATTAATCCAGTGAGCTCAGAGTCCACCTTCACGTGGGCAGAGGGTCTGGCTGGGCAGCTGCCCCTGCTAGGCCATCTACCAGCGTTTCCAGCTTCTTGCCACAGCCCTGCAAATAGGCTGGAGGGCAGGAGAGGATTGAAAAGAAAACTTGAGAAAGGGACTTCCAGGAGTTTTCTCAAGCAGCAGTAGTAAGGGATGGGGGTCGGGCCTCTTTCTCTTCCACTTTTGGGAGCAGCAGAGAGAGGAATTCACAAATCAAGCCACATGTGTGCTCATGAGCTGTCCTGGGACATCTAGCATTTATTGAGCTACTACTGTAGCCTAGAACTTTATATTCCGTGTTTTGCTAAGTCCTCATCACAGCCATGTAAAATAACAAGAAGTGGAGGCTCACTCAGGTTGGGTGCCCAGGGAAATCTCAGGGGCTGCCCAGTTCTGGGCCCTGCACGCAGTTTTATCTACAGATTCCCAGCGTGCAAACAGATAAAAAAGATCTGTGGTTGACCCCCAAGGGGGCTGGACTTCCCTTTTTCCTCCCTTCTCCTTCCCCTTCCCCAGGCTCTGAATTTGAGGAGAACATTTAGGGTTCTGTGGATCCCAGTTTAAACACCATGGAGCTGAGCTAAACTCCTCATTTCCTAGATAAATAAACTGAGGCCCAGAGAGACCCAGGTTGGAAGAGGAGACTGGAATGTTCCTTGTGGAGCTTTCTATAGCTCTGTGCTAGAAATAAGGAGAGGAGGCCTCAAAAGGGATGCTTCCTGACTTGGTTTTCCTACTCCCACTGGGGATGGCCAGCAGCTGGGCTTCTATTCCTCTGAGGTGCTTTTTCTTTAAGCCAGTAAGTGTCTAAATGCTGAGACATTTGTAATGTCTGTGCAAAGCAGAGAAGTTGGCTGTTGCCAGAAGTTCTACTAGTTAAGCACTAAGTCATTAACTCTCTGGGTTTTAGTGGAGGAGGTGGGAGAAAATATTAATTTAGCACCTACTGTATGCTACATGCTTTATAGCTTTAGTGCATTCTATCTTCATGACTCTCCTATGTAGTAGACACTGTTGTCCTTGTTTTACTCCAGGCAGTCAGAGTTCTTTAGCTCATCATGGTGAAACTGGGAGAATTGAAAACAGGGAGGCTGAGCATGGTGGCTCATGCCTGTAATCTCAACACTTTGGGAGGCCAAGGCGGGAGGATTACTTGAGGCCAGGAGTTTGAGACCTACCTGGGCAACACAGCGAGACCCCCATCTCTACAAAGAAAAGAAAATTTGGAGGGCTGGGCGTGGTGGCTCACACCTGTAATCCCAGTACTTTGGGAGGCCAAGGCGGGCAGATCACCTGAGGTCGGGAGTTCAAGACCAGTCTGACCAACATGGAGAAACCCCGTCTCTACTAAAAATACAAAATTAACCGGGTGTGATGGCGCATGCCTGTAATCCCAGCTACTTGGGAGGGTGAGGCAGGAGAATCGCTTGAACCCGGGAGGTGGAGGTTGTGGTGAGCCGAGATCACACCATTGCACTTCAGCCTGGGCAACAAGAGTGAAATTCCATCTTAAAAAAAAAAATTAATTAGCTGGGTATGGTGGTGTGTGCCTGCAGTCCTAGCTATACAGGAAGCTGAGGTGGGAGAATCACCTGAGCTCAGGAGTTCAAGGCTGCGGTGTGAGCTATGATCGCACCACTGCTCTCTAGCCTGGGTGACAGAGCAAGACCCTGTCTCAAAAAAAAAAAAAA
>NW_016814098.1:1398827-1402775 GCF_001698545.2 Rhinopithecus bieti
GGGTTTCACCGTGTTAGCCAGGATGGTCTCGAACTCCTGACCTCATGATCTGCCCGTCTTGGCCTCCCAAAGTGCTGGGATTACAGGCTTGAGCCACCGCGCCCGGCCTACAATGATTTTCTTTAAATCAGCTCATCTTTTAACTTAAAATAGATGCGTTTTAAAAGGAAACCTTGTACCAGGAACATGCCTGGAGAACCAGTATTGATTTGTCATACATAAAGGTAACTGGAAAATTAAGATTAAATCCAAGCTAGATACTGTATTGCCTGCATGAGGCTGTGAGCCTGAAGGCTTCATCCTTGTCATTTTAAAGGAGATTAGTGAATGTGAGAGACCTGATGACAAGACGGTAGCACTGCCTGCGACTTTCTACTTCATGATGGGAGGCTTGCAGGAGATCCGAAGAGAATCACTTTTCACTGAGTGATTCAATATTATCTAATTGTGTCCCTGTACTTCCTAAGACCTCTCATCATCTTTAGAAGATGACAGGCTAACTCTCTGCTTCCCAGCTATGGTGCGTTATGGAAATGGAAATGCTGGCTTGTTTTGGTAGAGACAGCATGACCTAGGGCAAAGCACACTGGACTGGGAGTCAGGCTCATTCCTGATCTCCCTTCCTGGGGTCCATGGCCCTGGTCCTGCTTAGAGTCTGCCTGTTCATCCAACCAATTCATGGTCTCCAGGGCAACCAAGGGTGTGAAATATGGGGGGCTTGGGCAAATGGCTCCCTTCCAAGTACCTGTCCCCTTCTCCGTGGGGCTTTGGGGTCCCAGACACCAGCCCTGGACCCAGCTTTTCATCTCTGCTGAGATTGCTCGGCCCTCGTCTTCCAGCCCCTGGAACAGGATCTCTATCCTGTTTTCAATTAATCCAGTGAGCTCAGAGTCCACCTTCACGTGGGCAGAGGGTCTGGCTGGGCAGCTGCCCCTGCTAGGCCATCTACCAGCGTTTCCAGCTTCTTGCCACAGCCCTGCAAATAGGCTGGAGGGCAGGAGAGGATTGAAAAGAAAACTTGAGAAAGGGACTTCCAGGAGTTTTCTCAAGCAGCAGTAGTAAGGGATGGGGTCGGGCCTCTTTCTCTTCCACTTTTGGGAGCAGCAGAGAGAGGAATTCACAAATCAAGCCACATGTGTGCTCATGAGCTGTCCTGGGACATCTAGCATTTATTGAGCTACTACTGTAGCCTAGAACTTTATATTCCGTGTTTTGCTAAGTCCTCATCACAGCCATGTAAAATAACAAGAAGTGGAGGCTCACTCAGGTTGGGTGCCCAGGGAAATCTCAGGGGCTGCCCAGTTCTGGGCCCTGCACGCAGTTTTATCTACAGATTCCCAGCGTGCAAACAGATAAAAAAGATCTGTGGTTGACCCCAAGGGGCTGGACTTCCCTTTTCCTCCCTTCTCCTTCCCCTTCCCCAGGCTCTGAATTTGAGGAGAACATTTAGGGTTCTGTGGATCCCAGTTTAAACACCATGGAGCTGAGCTAAACTCCTCATTTCCTAGATAAATAAACTGAGGCCCAGAGAGACCCAGGTTGGAAGAGGAGACTGGAATGTTCCTTGTGGAGCTTTCTATAGCTCTGTGCTAGAAATAAGGAGAGGAGGCCTCAAAAGGGATGCTTCCTGACTTGGTTTTCCTACTCCCACTGGGGATGGCCAGCAGCTGGGCTTCTATTCCTCTGAGGTGCTTTTCTTTAAGCCAGTAAGTGTCTAAATGCTGAGACATTTGTAATGTCTGTGCAAAGCAGAGAAGTTGGCTGTTGCCAGAAGTTCTACTAGTTAAGCACTAAGTCATTAACTCTCTGGGTTTTAGTGGAGGAGGTGGGAGAAAATATTAATTTAGCACCTACTGTATGCTACATGCTTTATAGCTTTAGTGCATTCTATCTTCATGACTCTCCTATGTAGTAGACACTGTTGTCCTTGTTTTACTCCAGGCAGTCAGAGTTCTTTAGCTCATCATGGTGAAACTGGGAGAATTGAAAACAGGGAGGCTGAGCATGGTGGCTCATGCCTGTAATCTCAACACTTTGGGAGGCCAAGGCGGGAGGATTACTTGAGGCCAGGAGTTTGAGACCTACCTGGGCAACACAGCGAGACCCCATCTCTACAAAGAAAAGAAAATTTGGAGGGCTGGGCGTGGTGGCTCACACCTGTAATCCCAGTACTTTGGGAGGCCAAGGCGGGCAGATCACCTGAGGTCGGGAGTTCAAGACCAGTCTGACCAACATGGAGAAACCCCGTCTCTACTAAAATACAAAATTAACCGGGTGTGATGGCGCATGCCTGTAATCCCAGCTACTTGGGAGGGTGAGGCAGGAGAATCGCTTGAACCCGGGAGGTGGAGGTTGTGGTGAGCCGAGATCACACCATTGCACTTCAGCCTGGGCAACAAGAGTGAAATTCCATCTTAAAAAAAAAAATTAATTAGCTGGGTATGGTGGTGTGTGCCTGCAGTCCTAGCTATACAGGAAGCTGAGGTGGGAGAATCACCTGAGCTCAGGAGTTCAAGGCTGCGGTGTGAGCTATGATCGCACCACTGCTCTCTAGCCTGGGTGACAGAGCAAGACCCTGTCTCAAAAAAAAAAAAGACAGAAAACACGGATGCAAACAGATACTAGTGTGCAAATATTTATAGGAGCATTATCACAATGACCGAAAAATGGCAACAACTGAAGTATCCATCAACGGATGAATGGATAAGCAAAAGTGGTCTGTCTCTACAGTGCAATGTTATACCACAGAAAGGAATGAAGCACTGATGCATGCCCCAGTGTGGATGAACCTTGAAAACATTACGTGAACTGAAAGCATCAGACGTAAAAGGCCACATATTCTGTGATTCCATTTCTATGAGGTATCTAGAATAGACAAATCCATAGAGGCAGAAAGTAAGTTAGCATTTACCAGGGGGCCGGTGGGAGGGAGGGAGTAGGGAGTTGCTACTTAACAGGTACAAAGGGTCTGTTTAGGATGATACACATTTTTGGAACAAGATAGAGGTGACGGTTGCCATGATGAACGTAATGAATGCCACTGAATTGTACACTTTAAAATGGTTGAAATGGTGAAGTTTATGTTATGTCTATTTTACCACAATGAAAGAAAAAGAGCAAGAAAAGAGTGGGATGTAAGCTGGCCTGTGCAGTGCTGGAGCCTGTGATGTTTCTCTTCCTCTGCATTGTCCTCTTGAAAGTTAACCAAAGACAAAAGTTCCCGCTGAATCAGCTTCCCAGGTGTAGCAGGGGGTGGGGCGGCAAGGCCGCGGAATGAGCAGGCCCCAGAGGCGGGGTTGGGCTGGCGTCCAGGGGCTGGGTGTGCCAGCGCCATCCGGGGCCCAGCCCAGCTCCTGGCCCCCAACCTGGGCCTCGGCTTCCACTTTGCACTGTGTCCTTAGCATCTTCTCACGTCACAGTCTCCCACGTGGCATATTTCATGACTGTGTAATTGTCCTTCAAGTAGCCACACCCCACCCCTCACCAACCTTTCCTGGAAAACAGCTTGTCTTTGCCCACAGCCTGATTTCATCTTGGCGCCTCCTGACGCCCTTGAGGCTGATGTGCCTTGCCGGAGCTCCTCACAGCGGGCCAGGGCAGGCCCGTCCAGGTCCTTTTTCCTTTCTCGTGACCTTCCAGGTCAGAAAACTGGAGGTTCCTTTGATGCTGGCGGAGCTGGCTCTGCCTCTGACCCTGTCCTTAATGTGTGTGTATAGTGTTTCCTGCCCAGAATGCCTCTCTGGAGTGGCGGCAGACAGAAGACTCAGCCACAGGCTTCCTGAGGGCACCCCCAACTCTGTCCTGGGTGGGCAGTGATCCTGGTCCCTGTGGCTTGGCAGGCCGCCCCCATCCATGGACCTTGGGCAGAGAAATGGCATCGTGTCTGAGGTAGGGGGCAGGTTCTCTTGAATTTCCTGGCTCTTGGGAGATTCCTGCGCACCGCTCCCC
>NW_016814098.1:1403270-1434360 GCF_001698545.2 Rhinopithecus bieti
GCCCCGCCCTGCCCCGCCCTGCCCCTTTATTTCCCAGTCCCAAGGAATGAAGTCTTCACGAGAAAAAATCCAACACGATTTCAGATTGAGGAGGGTGGTGGGTATTCTGGAAGATGGAAAGTTGGCGGGCCCTGCCCTTGCTTCTCAAGCACAAAGAATGAGGGACACTCCCCACCATTTCCCTGTCGTGAACATCCCCGGCACCTTGGGGCCTGGGCTCCATGTGTCAGTGACCTGCGTGGGGTTACATTGGCCCAGGTGGAGCTGGCTGCATGCAAACCACGGGCCAGGAAGAATCGTACTCGTCCTGCTGCTCCTGCAGCTGCGCCGGTCCCGCGAGCCCCCTCGTGTGCGGCCTGTGTAAACAGCACGTCATCTCCTGTTGCACACTTTGGGCCTGCGGGTCATGACCAGGGATTATCAAATTGACAGAACTCAGCTGGCCTCTCACTCCATGTCCGGGCACATTGCATTTTGTTAATTATCGTCTTTTGCTTTTGACGTAAAGGGTCGGGGTCTGGGTCAGGGTCACTGTGTATTTTCCTTTCCTTCTCATTAAAGTTGCCCAGCTCTCAGGCCCCCAGTTAAATTCTGTCAGTGTTTAAAGATGTCCTCCCTCGCTTCCCCACCCCTAAGCACCCTTCATTCTTATTTCTGTGAAGCCACTGGAATAGCAAAGGAATTGTGGGTCAGGGTCTTTCAAACCCAGTCCATTTTCTTTTTCTTGAAGGGCTGCAGCTATTTCTGAAGGGCTGGATTTTTTTTTACTTTGTTGGCCCAGAGAACATGACACGCTGGGTCTCAGGGTGACCAGGTCAGCAGGGCACTGTGAAGGGGCTGGAACCACCCCCGGCCCTTTGTAGCCCTGAGGCAGAGCTTGCTTCCAGCACTTCCCAGCCACATGGCCCTCACTTGGTTGCTCATAGCCCCGAGCCTGCTGCCTGCCTGTGATCCTCAGTGCAACCCTGCCGTCTGAAAGGCGTCTAGAAAAGTGTCGGTTCTGCCATTAGGAAAAGTGAATTCATCCAGAGCCCGAGTCTTAGGAAGACTTCCTAGTGCACAAACGGCATGAGCTGGAGGATAGAAGGGTCCTCCCTATTGCCCGGCCAAACCCCCTTTACCCTGTGGGCCATGATCAAACCTCTCCACAGCCGTGGAGCCACCTGTTTGTAAAGAGGCCGCCTCTGTGAGTGCTCTCTCCTGGGTGCTGAAGGGCTGTGACCTGCACTCTGCAGCCTGCAGTCCTTGCTGACCTTGAACTCCTACCATCGGCTAACAGAGTTGGTAGCTGGGGTCCTTAGGGTGGACCTCAGGGCCTGGGCACGGGATGGGCACTCAGGGAACCTGTATGACTGATGGATCCTAGCTGAAGAAGCTTTCTGACTTGTCACAGCAGTGGCCCCACCTCCACCTCTGCTCACAAAGACAGCTCCCATGCCTTGAAGTCTCTTCCTGGCCTGGTGGAAAAACCAGCTACCCTCAGGGTCACCACCAAAGAGGTACAAGAGATCCTCAGCCAAAGAATTAAGGAGGTTGCAAGAGTGGTGGCGTGTGTCTGCACCATGATGGAGTCACAGGCCTTTCGTGGATGCCGGTTACTTCTGAACACTGTGTCACAGTGTCACTCCCGCTTTCTCCTCCACCAGCCACACGAGGCTCCAGAGAGCCCTGTGAGCCCCTTAGACTCTAGGTCTTTGGGCTGTTCATCAAGGAAAGATAAAAATGGCAGACTGGATGCCATCTTCCTAAAGGCATGATGGCCTCTGGAAGGGCCCTGGTGAGATCCCTTTGAGAGTTGGAGACAGGGGAAGATCCAGAGTTTCTTTGAGGGGAGACTGAAGCTTAAATAACTTGCTGAGCATGTTTTTTAAGAAAAAGAATAGAAGGTTAGGTACAAAAGTGAATATTGAGAATGAGAAAAGAAATCACAACAAATTACTGAGGCCTTGGAGATTCAGGTCCTTTTCATCTGTGACCTCAATTTCCCAGAAGTGCTTCTGTAGAAATGCTGTATCTCCCAAGACAGAGCATTCTGTAGCTCCCAGGACTACAAGTAAAGAGCCCTTAGCCTGGTGCTGTGGGTCAAGCCTGTAATCCGAGCACTTTGGAAGGCTGAGGCAGGCAGATCTCTTGAGGTCAGGAGTTCGAGACTAGCCTGGCCAACATGGTGAAACCTAATCACTACTAAAAATATAAAAATTAGGCGGGCGTGGTGGTGTATGCCTGTAGTCCCAGCTACTCCGGAGTCTGAGGCAAGAAGATTGCCTGACCCCGGGAGGTGGATGTTGCAGTGAGCTGCGATCGCACCACTGCACTCCAGCCTGGGTGACAGAGCGAGACACCGTCTCAATTAAAAAACAAACAAGGCCGGGCGCAGTGGCTCAAGCCTGTAATCCCAGCACTTTGGGAGGCCGAGACGGGCGGATCACGAGGTCAGGAGATCGAGACCATCCTGGCTGATACCGTGAAACCCCGTCTCTACTGAAAAATACAAAAAACTAGCCGGGCGAGGTGGCAGGCACCTGTAGTCCCAGCTACTTGGGAGGCTGAGGCAGGAGAATGTTGTAAACCCGGGGGGCAGAGCTTGCAGTGAGCTGAGATCTGGCCACTGCACTCCAGCCTGGGCGACAGAGCGAGACTCCGTCTCAAACAAACTAACAAACAGACAAACAAAACCCTAAAGTTTTGGCCTCCTCAGCTTCATTGCAGATCTGCTTCTATTTTTTTTTTTTTTTTTTTTTTTTTAAAGAAAGGGCCTTGCTTTGTCGCCCAGGCTGGGGCCCCATGGTGCGATCTTGGCTCACAGCAACCTCCACCTCCTGGGGTCAAGCAATCCTCTCGCCTCAGCCTGCGGCATAGCTGGGACTACAGGCATACACCACCACGACTGGCTAATTTTTGTCTTTTTAGTAGAGACGGGGTTTCATCATAATGGCTGGTCTTGAACTCCTGACCTCAGGTGATCTGCATGCCTCGGCCTCCCAAAGTGCTTGGATTATAGGCGTAAGCGACCACACCCAGCCTCAGTCCACTTCTAATTGGAGGCTGTGCCCACCTTCATGGGAAACAGTAAGCATCACCTTCCTTTGAACTCAAAAGAGGCACAGTGAGCACCTTCCAGCTTTGATCACAAGGACCTCTACCCACAGGTTGCCGGTCCAGTGTGTCTCTGCCCATGCCGTCCATCGCCTGGGCTGACCATGAGGACACCCTGGTGAAGAGCTGGGGGTGCTTGGGCTGAGAGCTGCTGGATGTTGGCATCAGACCCAGGGTGGAGGGAGGGACAGGCCACAGCACTTTGCTGGTGAGCGTGTGGCTGGGCTGATTTGTTTTCTCCCCAGTGACCCCGAAAACAAAACCCTGCCTTTTTTCCTTTGGTCTGTTCTTGTCTGGGGCTTGTGGATCACGTCTCCTGCCTGGCCATGGACAGAGAAAGGAACTACTCCAGACGGACGTGAGAGTGTACAGCGGTGGCTCTTCCACATGGCCCTGAAGGTTTTCATTAAAAAGGTGGAAGAATGGTGCTTTTTCTTCCTGTCAGCCAGACCTTAAATCAACCCTCAAGTGAGGAAATGCTCTCTGCGCCTGCTGCTCAGCAAACCTTTTTCTGTGGTTGTGACTGTCTGAGCATGTGTAACTGCGAGCCAGGGTTTAGGGTTGGAGCAGCCCCCATTTGCCCCACCACCCTCTGCTTTCCCCAGCCCAGGACCCTGTCGCTGCAGCTGGGGGAGCAGGGCTGAGTGAGCTCACGGAATTGGAGCTTGGCGAGACGAGGGGAGCTCTTGGCCATGTGAAGAGCATTTGGAGGCCTCCTGCTCACCTGGCCTAAGCCCCTGATTTTACAGATGGTGAATTTGTCTGGATTCTTGGCAGCAAGTGGCAGATACTTACCTCCAAGTTGCTCAAACAAAGGGGGAATTTACTGTAGAGATGAGGAGGAGGGCATTCTCTCCTATGGTCAAATGAAACCATGAGATTGACACGGCGGGACCTAGGCTGGGAACCCCCAAACCAGGACACTTCTCCCCTACCCAGCAGCCCTATCCTACAGTTTCTGCCTGAGATGGCCACGGCCCCTCCGTCTGGTTTTAATTAAGAAAATTCCTTAGAACTGTGATTGGCCCAACATGTTACAAAGGCAGGAGGTGGACCAGATGACTCCATAAAGGACCTTCTGGTGGGCAGACCTGCTATTCTCTATCTCCTTCTTTCCTGCTGTGAACATTCACACTCATCCTCACAGGCATGTGCGCACACACACACACTTACCCAACAAGCATGTTGAGCACCTACTATGTGCCAGGAACATCATCAATTCATTCAGCAAAGCGGAGTGGAGAGATTGCAGGGTTTGGAACTGGGCAGGCCTGGATTTGAGTCTTAGGTCCGCTACTTACTCAGTGTTCCATCTGCGGGCGTTTGCGGAACCCCCACAGCACACCTAGTGCCCTGCAGCACTCCATCCCGATGAGCAGGAATGAGGCCACACTCCTCTTCACAGAGCTCTCTAGGGCTCAGTTTCCACATCTGTGACCCCGGAACAGTAAGCCCCCACCTCACAGCGTTGTTCCCGGGAGCAACAGAAGTAAAAACTTATGAGAAAACCCACATCAAGGCCCAGCACAACGCCTGCCTCTCTCAGGGGCCGTGACTGTTGGGCCAGCCTGTCCCTCAGGCGCCCACAGCAGCTTCCAGCCCTGGCTCCTGCTGGAGACCCGACTCCCACCCCTGCCCCCGCCCACGCCAGGCTTCCCGTAGCTGACGCAGATCCCCTCGAGGAGGGTCAAGGGGTGGCCAGGGCATAGTTGTGGGAGTGCCCCTCCTCTGTTCCTGCCCTGGAGGAGAAATGAGGGTGGCCCCCCAATAAACAATGACCTCCACCCCGTGACGGCAGGACAGGGCAGCCCCCTTGTGTGGAAGGAAAGGGACCCCCAGGATCCCCTTTCTTCCAGAGTGTCCTCTCTCTCCTGGTCAGCTTGCCTGAAAGCTGAGCCTGTCCACGCTGGGAAATTGCAAATAGTTTACATGGGAATGTCAGCGGCCCACATATGAAAATACACACATCATTAAGCCCTAAGTGCTTGCGTCTGGAGATAGAGCGGACAGTCTCCCGGGCCGACCTTTTGTCCACTGACAGAGCCGTGGCTCATGAGCGCGGAGCTCCTCAGCGGGATGTTTTCCTCTGTTGAAGCGTATGTTGGACGTTAGCGCGCGCGCGCGTGTGTGTGACGCATGACAGCACTATACAAACACCATTGGTCAAAACACGCAGAGTCCACCGCACCTCCTTATCCAGCCCCCATGGGCCTCCCGGGAGGGCTTGTTCCTCAACGCCACATCCTCCTGCACACTGTCTAGGAAGGAATGTGGCGTCCTTGGAGTACATGCTGGTGCTCAGGGATGAGGTTCTCTGGCCAGATTCCCTGAGTTTGAATCCTGTCTTTGCTCACAGGCCAACTATGTGCCCTTGAGCAAGTTACTTAACTTCTGAGCCTATTCCTGTACCTGTAGAGTGGGGATAGTAAGAATAATAAGACCTATCTTAAAAAGATTAAACAAGGTCACTCCACATAAAGCTCCTAGGACCTGGCATATCATAAGTGGGTGCTCAAGAAAAGGCAGTGATGGCCAGGCGTGGTGACACATGCCTGTAATCCCAGCACTTTGGGAGGCTGAGGCAGGTGGATCACTCGAGGCCAGGAGTTCGAGACCAGCCTGACCAACATGGTGAAAACCTGTCTCTACTAAAAATACGAAAAGTAGCCAGATATTGTGGCACGCGCCTGTGATCCCAGCTATTTGGAAGGCTGAGGCATGAGAATCACTTGAACCTGGGAGGTGGAGCTTGTAGTGAGCCAAGATTGTGCCACTGCACTCCAACCTGGGTGACAGAGTGAGATCCTATCTCAAAAAGAAGAAGAAGAAAAAAGAAATGACAGTGATGGCAGTGATGATGAGGATGATTGCAGCAGCTGTCTCCAGGAGGTGGGGCTGGAAGAAAGGTCCTGCCTGCTGGGAGGATCATCTTGGATGTGGTTATGTCAGAAGCAGGTCCTGAAGACTGGGTGGGGTTTGGACACGCCATGAAGAGGTGGGAAGGAATGAAGTCACCAAGCAAAGGTCCAGTAGCCAGAAAGCTGGAGCTTGCCCAGGAAACAGCCAGTGTGGGGCCAGAGCACTGGAGAGGAGGGGACAGAAAGGGGAAGCAGGTCAGGCAGGGTGTCAGGGGCCAGGTCTAAGAAGCCACTAGACTTAGTCCTATAGGCAGTGGAAGCCGCTGGTGCTGTGTGGTGCAGAAAAGCTCCTTTGGGGGCCATTGTGTCAAATGAAAGAGCAAAAGTAACAGAGACCTGTGAGGGCTCCTCAGTAGTCCAAGCAAGTAACAGAGACCTGTGAGGGCTCCTCAGTGGTCCAAGCAAGTAACAGAGACCTGTGAGGGCTCCTCAGTAGTCCAAGCAAGTAACAGAGACCTGTGAGGGCTCCTCAGTAGTCCAAGCAAGTAACAGAGACCTGTGAGGGCTCCTCAGTAGTCCAAGCAAGAGGAGAGAATCCTCCAAACCAGGGCAGCCAGCTGGAGATGGAGAGGAGGCGGTGGGTGGCACGGATGCCAGGGCTGAGACTGCTGGATGTGAGTGTTCCCAGCTGTGAAATGGGGACCAGCTGGTTTGGACTGGGGCCAAGGAGGCCAAAGCCATGTCCTTCCTAGAGGGCTGGCTCAGGACACTTGGTTAAGGGCTTGTACCACTCAGATCCATGCCTCCCAGTTGGAGTTGCCAATCCTGGCTCCACCATGGGCCAGCAGGTGACTTGGAGGGGACCCCTTCTCTCAGTTTCCCCATCTGTGCCATGAGTGGGTTGAAGGGCTAAGCCCTGAGGGGTCTTTCCTGGAGAGTCCTCTGATCTCCCCCTCCTCCTGCACCATCACACTCCTGAATTCTGAACGAGTGTCAGGCCTGTGTTTCCGGACAGTTCCCCGGGTGACACGGGACAGAGGATTATTGGTGGCTCCTGGGGAGGCCTCCAGGTGTAGCTCTGAGTTGATTTCATGGGCTTTCAGTCCCCCTCCATCCCTGGGTGCCTCCAAGGACACCAGCCAAGTACAGCTGATTCCATCTCCACTCTGACACTGGAAACAAGGGATGTTAATGCAGGGAGATGCTTTGGGAACCAGAGCCTCAAACATCTGGAGTTTCTCACTGATGCAGGAAATGATGTCCCTTCCTCATGTCAGTCATTCATGGTGCAGAGGCAGGGAGCAGTGCCGGGAGAGCAGGTGCAGCCGCCTTGGCGACATCATCCTCAGGGCTGATGACTCAGCCACCGGTGGCTGCCCCAGGAGAGGGTCAGCCTCACACGACGGCAGCATGCCCTGTCAGCCATTCCTGCTTATTTCCCGTGATTCACTAGTCCCTCTGACTCCAAGCAGCGTCTCCCCTTCTATTCAGTGCTGGCTCCAGCCTCCAGGCCCTGGCCCTGCAGTCCAGCTTCTCTCTCCTTCAAGGTCCAGGCCTGTATTACCTCTCCAGGGCTCCCTCTCGAATTGATCTGTTTTGGTTTTTTTTCTCTTTTTTTAAATTTGAGACCACATCTCACTCTGTTGCCCAGGTTGGAGTGCAGTGGCTCAGTGATCTCGGCTCACTGCAACCTCTGCCTCCCGGGTTCAAGCGATTCTCGTGCCTCAGCCTCCTGAGTAGCTGGGATTACAGGCGTGCGCCACCACGCCCGGCTAACTTTTGTATTAGCAGTGATACTTTTGTATTAGTAGAGATGGGGTTTCACCATGTTGGCCAGGCTGGACTCGAACTCCAAACCTCAGGTGACCCACCCACCTCGGCCTCCCAAAGTGCTGGGATTACAGGTGTGAGCCACTGCGCCCGGCCAAATTGATCCCCTTCTTCCCTCAGTTGTTATTGCAGAGGCCGCACTGCTCTGGTCTGAGATTGTAGTCAGTTGGTAATTAGTCCAGGTATGCCCACCTGGCCTCCTGTCTTTAGGGACCAGAAGGCTGGCAGGCTGGTGGGGTGAAGGAGCATAGGGAAGCTATGGCTCCACCTTGTGGATGGCCTGCCCTGTGGGCCTTGGCTGAATGGGCAGGCACAGCTGGGGTTGGGCTGTCGCCGGCCCTTGCACTCGGGTGTAACGCCTCTGTAACGCTGCTGTGGGTGGGCGTCTGAGCATCAGCCTTGGGTGTGGTGGGTGATCCACACATGCTTCCTGGATCGTGCAGAGTGTGGTGCTCATTGGGGTGGCTTCATGCCCAGGCCAGGCCCCTGCCTTCCTCTTCAGCACCCCTCCTCCCCAGCCTGCCTCAGTGCCTGAAATACCCCGGATCTTTCCTACTTCAGGTTAAGCACAGATGGCACCTGTGAAGCTGCAGCTGACCTGGGAGGGGTGAGGCATTGAGTAGTTGCTGTACCAAGGGGTACTAGGGACAAGGGATTAGCCAGCAAGTCACCCCATTCACTCTAAACCCATTGCTATACAAACACAGCTTCAGGACAGGCCCCTAGCTCTTCTCTCCAACCAGACCGCCACCCCGACAGTCTCATCTTTGAAAATTCCGAGGCTCCTGTGCATTGAATCATTACTGGTCAGCAATACGTCATCCACACCATGCCTGGATATCCCAGAGCTTTCTGTTCTGATGGAACAGAAGATGAGAGAGGTGACCTACGTGGCATGTTAGAGTTTAAAGTCACAGCAGTGGAGGATGCGTGAGATGAGGACAAAAGGGAGGGGAGGGGCTTAGAGAGGAATGAAGGTGCGAAGCCACCCTAGGCGTACTTCATCCATTTTGGTGGGGGGTCTGCCCTACTTACGTTCCAAGTGGTGGGAAGAGCTTTTCTCAGTGCCCTGTGGTGTCCAGAAAAACATCCCAGGCAAACGTCATCTCCTGCTGCCTGAGAAGGTACATTCTGGTTATCACGGACATCAGGAACTGCCTGGATCCCCAGAACCAGTGGCATAGAGCAGAGGGTGAGTCTGGGCCATAGGGACGAGGTGGGAAGAAGGGGTGAGTTGTCGTGGGTCCTGAAGGGAGTTGCAGACCAGCATGAGCTCTGTCTGATCTGCTCGCTGGAACAGCAGGCAGCCTTGGCTCCCCCGGCCCAGTGCCGCTCCAGGTTCCTCCATTGCAGGAGGAGGATTCAAGGTCAATTTCCCATCCCAACAGGGAGGCAGAGCAAGTTCTTTTACCTCCAGGTGAAGGGGGCTTTTATACAGAGGAACTGGGTCACAGAGCAGGCAAAGTGTCCCCAGCTTCAAGGTCACCTCTGTCCTTCCCCAGCTTCAGTGGGGACCAGAAGGGGAGGGTCCTTCACCAAAGAAGTGGGTGGGGGCTCAGCACTGGGGACTGATTGCCAGAGGGGTCCTCACAGCCCACGGTTCCTCGTGGCAGGCAAGGCCTTTCTCACCCAGCCAGAGGGGAGAGAGCTATCTGTCCAGCACCCCAGGCTACACAGCTGTGTCCCCAGGGCATATCTTGGTGTCTTCAGCTGTCCCAGAAAGATGGTCACAGAGCCCTCCTCAGGGGTAGCTGGGTGTCACCCTGACCGTCATCAGAGTGGACTCTGGCAGGGCCAGGCTGGCTCCCCACGTTGAGGCTGACCACAGGGTAGCTTTGGCTGTGCAAGGCCACAAGGGGCAGGCATTCATGGGGGGGTCTTCAAGCAGAGAAACTCCCCTGCTTCTTCCGGTTAACTTGATACCTTTCAAAGGAAGCTTGGTGCCCAAATTCACCATTGTGTTAAAGTCAAGGTCCGCAGCGAGAGCTGTTTAAGGAGACCACCTGGTGACCTGAGGGGGTCCCGGACCCCTGGGGGAATTTTACCAACGAGCACCACCAAGACCCCTTCCAACCTGGCTGCCTTCACCTCTGCAGGCATCTACAGGCCTTGAGGCCCTCACGCTTGGATTTCTGTGTGGTTAGACACTCAAGGGACATCTTTGACGGGGGAAGCGTGGCACCCTGACCCTCAGCTCCATCCCAGAGGGACATCCTGCTGGAAGAGCTAGAGCTCTTCCAGCCATAGCTGGAAGCCATATGCTGCCCAGCCATAGCTCTCCTGACATGCCTGAGTCCTCAGTGGAGTGAGGGTAACATTTTTCTCCAGAACCCACCTGGCCTGTGGGATTCTCCCCTCCCCAGCCCACCTTACGGGCCCACCAGACAGGGATGTGAAACTGCATGGAATTCTCCTGCCTTTAGAGACCCAGAGAATGGATCCCATGTGCTGAGCTGAGGTTACTCAGAACCCTAGAGCCCTCTGAGCTTATGGGTGCCTTGTTTCTTACACAGTGTATCTGATCTGACATGCAGCCAGTGAAGGACCTTCTTAAAGGGTCTGTATTTGTAAGTGACTTTTCTGAACTGGAGGGGAAGGACCAGACATCCTCTGGTTCCATTGATACAAACAGTACATGTCCGACTGCAAATGCTCGCTTCTTACTTTCCTGGCAGGTTTTGGCTTTAGTTTCAGACACACTGGCCAGCAGCTTCTTATTCCCATCTTAGTGGCAAAGGTGTCACTCCCTGGAGGCACTTGAAATGGCGTTTGGTTGGAATCGTTGAATCTCTTCAAGTCGAGCCAATGGTTGTAAAGCCAAACGTTATTGCCCACTCATTAACTCCCTTTTTAGGGCTTTGCCTTTAGGCAGAGATCCCTCGCCAGCCAGTCCAAAGTATGAGAGTGGTGTGACTTCATGTACACAGTTGGGTCACCTCTAGACCCTGGACAATCCCCTTCTCACATCTGCTGAGAAGGGAGTCCAGTTGGCTGTCCCCACCTGCAGGTAGGAGGGTCAAATTCTGCTTTGCCCCTTACTCCGTCTTCCATAAAGCCTTTCCCAGATGAGCCCAGCTCACAATGGCCCCTCCCTTCTCTGAGCCGTGGAGCTCATTGTCTTGAGCTGTGCCACTTGCCTCTGCTATGGGACCAAACAGCACTCTGGTCCTCATGCTGAGCTCTTTAGAGTACCGGGGGCTAGGGTCAGATCTCATGGGTCCTGAGGGGATAAGGTGAGAGGAGGCACAGGTGGCCCAGACAGCCCACTCCCTCCAGCCAGATCTCACTCATTAGACACCCAACCTAGGTTCAAATCCCCTCTCAGGCACTTATTGGCTGGGTGACCCTGAGAAAATTGCTTAACCTTTCTGAACCTCAGTTTCCTCATCTGCAAAATGGGCACTATGATAATAGATACCTCAGGGTATGATTCAGTGAATTAATGAAGCAATGTGTTTAGCACAGGACCTAACTAGAGTTAGCCTTCGATATATGTAAACCATTGTTACCAATTAAATTATTTTTATAGGTTTTAAATATTGGGTCTGTGAATAAATTTCATTTGGAGGAGAAAAGTTTGCTACTAAAACAAACAAACAAAACAAGGAGAAAGAAGCTTTGAAAGCCGTTGAATTTCAACCAGCCCATTTTGTACTTTACCACGTACAGTACAACCGAGAGGCATAAGAACTTTTCTGTTAGGATATTATATCTTATATTATATCATTTCTGTCTTACTGGAGAAAAAGTATTTTGAAGTCAAAACCACACTGGCTCCATCTCTTTTCTTTTATTTCTCTTTCTTTTCTTTTTTTTTTTTTGAGACAGGGTCTCACCCTGTTGCCCAGGCTGGAGTGCAGTGGTATGATCATAACTCACTGCAGCCTCGACCTCTTGGGCTCAGGGAAGCCTCCCGCCTCAGCCTCCCAAGTAGCTGAGACTACAGGCAAACCACCGTGTTTGGCTAATTTTTTTTTTTTTTTTTTTTTTGGTAGAGATAGGCGGTCACTATGTTGCCCAGGCTGGTTCAAACTCTTGGCCTCAAGCAATCCTCTTGCCTTGGCCTCCCAAAGTGCTGGGATTACAGGCATGAACCACTGAGTCCTACCTGGTTTCATCTTCATCTTTTAATTCTACCCCCGCCCGGCACCAGGCTGTGCCTGTGGTGGGTAAGGGTGGGTCCTCCCTAGGTGGAAACAAAGGCAGAACCCTGCAGAGTGCACACAGGTGGGCAACTCAGGTCCCCCTTCTAACCGTTCTGTTTCTCCCCGTGGCCCACCCTGCTGACATCTCTATCTGGTCCTTGCTGACTCACACCAGGCTCAAGGTCATATCCTGGCACAACACGTTGTATCGTCTTGCTCATGAACAGACAGCCAGCACCAGCTCTGTGCCAGGCCTTGGGCCGTCCTGGACTATGGGGGGGCCAAGCCATCAGCTCTGCTTCCTGAAGCAGATTTGCCCAGGGCCTCGGGATTTGTTCTGATATTCAGTTGCTCTGAAGTAGCCTGCAGGTACTGGTTCCCAAGAGACTCAGCTGCCAGAATACCCAAGAAAGTTCTCTAAGTCTTAGAAGCACAAGCCCCCCGTTGTCGATGCCCAAATCTCAAAGGACCTGGGCATCTCTGGGGCAGTTCCTTCCTGTTTCAGAGGCTGAGACGGAGGCATAAAATGGCCAAGGTCAGAGGCTGGGCCAGAGCTCAGGCTCCTGGCTCTTGGCCTGGGGCTCCTCCCATGACATCAAGCATCTTTTCTGCAAAAGTTGTGACCCGTGCTGTGTGGGTTGCTCTTCTGTGTCTCCTGGGGCAGAGTGGGAAGGCAGGTCGGAGAGAGCAGCTGCTACCCAGGCTGCTGAAGGTAACTGGGAAATGTGCTCTGAGCCTGCTGTTTGGTGGGAATGGCTTGGTCTGCATTTGGGTAAGTGGTGTTCGCTGTCACAGCAGCTTGCATCCGCACCGCAGACTGCCCCCCAAGAAGCTGAAGCCTGTCAGGCCTGGCTCAGTGGGGAGACCCTGAGGACAGGGGGGAGCCTCAGAGAGAGCTGGGCCTAGAAAAGAAATAAAGAAGGAAGGAAGGGATTTGGACACTCAGAACCGTGGGGAACAGAAAACAAGCCACTGATTTCATTCACCAAGGACAGGCCAGCTGCCGCCTCGGGCGTCCCCTCCACCCCCGGGGATTGACACCTCCCCGCCCTGAGAAACCATCCGGGGGACTTAGCAAATCAGCCGCATAGGGAAGAGGAGGCAAGGCTTTCAGATTTCAGCATCCTTCTGGGAGAGAGCTGTGTCCACACCCTGTCTTTCTGAGCCCACTCCCAGCAATTTTCTCAATTATCCCTGTAATTTATTAAAAACCCATCTCAAAGCCCAGCTGGTGAGTCAGCCCCTGGGAACAGCTGGCAGAGGGTGAATGGTAGGAGGAGGGGACGGGGTAGGGTGAGGCCTGCCCTGGGTGGAGCTGCCTTCCAGATGCGGCTGCCACTCCTGGGTAGGACACAGCAACTCTTGGAAATGTCCTTTCAAACTTAAAATACTCAGGCCAGCAGCTTAACCTAGAAAGAGAAAGAAACAATGGGGGTGACGTTTATTTCATGCTGGCTACTACGGCCAGATCTGGGCCAAATGCCTTACCTGAAGTTTTTATTGATTTGCTCCGAGAGAAGCTCCTATTCCCGATCGTCTTCCTGACAAGAGTGAGGCTGAGCAGTTAAGACCAAGGCCACAGCTGCGAGTTACAGATCTGGGATTCAAACCCAGGCCTGCAGCTCCGGGGCTACAGCTCCCCTCCCCTCCTGACCCCCTCCTCCCTCCTGAGCCTGCCTGTCCACCTGGGCCTGATCCAAACCCTTTCACACATGAACCTCGAGGCTGGGCAGGTGTTCATCTTCTGTTTTGCCCTCGGGGGAAAGAAGCCCAGCGCGGCCAAGGGGCGTCACCAAGCCTGCTGGGGGCTTAATGATGGGCTGGGTCATGCTGCACAGCCCCTTATGGTTGGGAGCATTTGCACACCTTGTCAGCTCTGACTACATGCCCAGGCCATGGGGACTGTCATTATCAATGTTATGCAAATGAGGAATGAGGCTCAGAGAAGCCAAGTGACTTCCATGAGGTCACACAGCCTATAAGTGGCACAGACAGAAGTCTCACCCTGAACCTGGGCTTAATTCATCACCTTCCAGCTCAGCCACCTCCCCAGATCACCAGTGTCCAGGTAGCCCCTGAGCCAGGTGCAGGCTGGAGGGGGCAGCCAGTCACACGCTGGGGCAGAGACAGGCTGCCAGGTACCTGGAGCCTGGCTGGTTCTTGGCCCAACACCTGTGGGCAAACCTGGCCGCACTGCTGCTGGCTCCTCCCTGACCACCTCCCTTCCCTTCCTTCTTCCAGTCCCCTGTTTTCATAGCCCAAGTTGGCCGAGACCTGGTCTCCCAGACGGAGGAGAAGCTCCTGCAAAAGCCGTGCAAAGAACTCTTTTCTGCCTGTGCACAGTAAGTGCCCCAGCCACCTGGCCTGTCCTCCCTGGGCTGCCCAGAGATGGGATGCCACAGCTCTCTACCTGACCGTACAGGGCACTGAAGCAGGTCTTCCGTGCCTGACGGCTTCAGCCAAGTTACACCAACTGTTTGTATACTTCCCATGAAGAGAAAAAGATACCAAGATGCCAAGTCCAAAGAAAACATCTGCTGCTAAGGGTGTTGAAAGCAAGTGGCTCTCCAGGCTGTTGAGACAGAGGAATGTGCAAACATTTGACCCTGTCTGGGTGGTTTGGAGATCTTTCCCAGGGTCCTCAACCCCTACCACTGCCACCAACCAGAGCCAGTGCTACTGATGCGGGGGCGCCTCTCAGCCGAACTCTGTCACCTTGTCTGCAGGTGACACATCCACCCCGCAGGGGATGAGACAAGTCGATGGCCATGCTGCCACACAGTACCAACTAAACCCCACCCCATCCTGCACACACATACACTGAAGGCATGAGCACCGAGGAGCACACACAAGTACAAACACACACACACAAGTGCACACACACTTGCTGACACATACAGGTGCACACACACACACACACGCTCGTGGAAGCTCTCCAAAGCCAGGTTACCCCACATAGCTGGATGAGCCTAGAGGCCTTTTATGTGCCCTTATTCAGGACCACAGACATCAATTGAGTACCTACTGTGTACCTGGCACTGTGCTGGGTGCTGGGGGATACCAAGGTGAACAAGAACCCAGTCCTGGCTTTCATGGAGTTTATACAAGAAAAACAGTAACCTGCATACACTTAGAGGGGAGCTGGGAGGGCTGTCCTGGGACCAAGCCCTGGGTTAGGTGCTGGGGAGAGGCCCTGGTGGGCAGAGCAAGCTTGGTTGCCACTCTCTTGGAGCTGCCCAGGAGTCAGATCTGACAGTGGGTGGGGTCTTGGTTGGTGACCCTGACCCTGAGGGAATGGCCATCTTGGCTCCCAATGTTGGCTTTCAGGTTTGGCAGGACACAGCCTCTGACGTGCACCACCTGCCGCAGTCCCCTCCCTTCCCCAGGCCCCGAGTGCCTGTGCTAGATTACTCAGCGTGGCCACTTTCTAAAGGAAAGAAGCTACCTGCAGGCAGTTTCAGAACCTGCCCTGATGGCCTAAGATCCATAGAGATCCACGGCATCCCAGGGCTCAACCTGGCGCCTGGCCCACAGCGGGTGACCAGTAAATTCCGCTGCATGCATAAAAAACTCCCAGTGGCTTTGCTAGTCCAAGACCAGATCCAGAGCTGCAGTTCTGAGGGGCTGCGGCCCCACCCTTCCCCCAACCACCTACCACCCCTGATTCCCAGCCCCTCCCTGCACCTCGTTAAGTCTTCATCTGTTCTCAGCTTAAGGTCACTTCTTCAGAGAGACCCCTCTACCCTCGCAGTCCCCCCGAACTCATTCATGATGACATACCTCTGGGATTGTTTATTTCATGTTTGCTATTCGCTGTTTGTGTCCCACATACAATGCCAACCCTTTGCTCCCAGCTGTATGCCAGGACCTAGAACAGTACCCAACACATGGCAGGTGCCCAACAAGTGTTGGCAGGACCAACCAGGTTCCCACAACGCTCAGTAGAATGGCAGGACCTCTGGCCAGACGTGCTGCGTCTGCATGGGTTGAGAGCCCTGTTTGCTTACATTTCCAAAGCTGGATACAGCTTTGCCTCCGTGCTTGAAGATCGGGATTATAATGTGTTCATCCTCTTGTTCCATCTGCGCCAGGTCTGTCCACGAGTACCTGAGGGGAGAACCATTCCACGAATATCTGGACAGCATGTATTTTGACCGCTTTCTCCAGTGGAAGTGGTTGGAAAGGTGAGTCCACAGCACCCCATACAGATCAGGGAGGCAGAGGGTACACATTTTTCATCTGAGAATTCATATAAAAATCAGTTACCTCCCATGGGCTCATGGTTAAAACAAAATTAACCCAACTCCCCCTGTGAATTAAGTTGTGTATTCTAGAAGTGCCGTATGCTTATTCAAGTGCACAGACACACACAAACGTAAACGGCATCTTGTTCTTACTTTTTTTGCTTCACTGTCTTTGGGACTCTTTCTCTGCTAGCAAATAAACAGCTGCCATATTCCTTGGAGTAGTTGCACATCCTTGATTTAATCCAGTGCCCTGTTGATCGATACTGAGGTAGTTCTCCATTTTTCTGTGTGCAGCCCTCCCTAAGGAATAAGTAGCTTTGTACATAAATCTTTAAGTACTTCTGCAAGTACATCCAGAGAAATTCCTAGCAGAGGAATTTCTGGGTCAGAAGGCACCTGATTTTAAACTGTGAGTGCTGTTAAGCTGCCATCCAAAACAGCTGCCCCTGACCTCCAGTGCAACAGTGCCTGAGTGCCTGCTCCTCAACTTCACCAACACTGTTCTCGTGTTTTCCTACCCAGTGAGCGAGCAGTGCAGCTTCCTTGTTGCTTATTTTCTTGTCTCTCTAATAATGGGGGAGACCAAGCATCTTTTCCTGTGTGCTTGCCGCTTTACTCTCTTCAAAGTACTCGTCCATATGTGGCTGTGACTTGGGCAGTTGTGTCCCCGCTGTGACAGATGAGGAAGCAGAACATAGGACCTGACTTAGCTCATCACCCAGGAAGCCAGCAGTGCTGCCAACGAGGCCCTGGCCTCGAGCCCCCAGCACAGTGCTCTGCCACCTTCACTGGCCCAGGATTTGCAGAGTGGGGCGATACCTGTGTAAAATACATGCTGGGCCGAGCTGGCAGACGAGGGTGGGAGCCTCCCCTCCCACAGCCCAGAGGCCTGGCACGCACAGCCATCTGGGGGCATCTGGTGAGAAAGGAGCCATCCACTGCTGTCTGCCAGCCCCACAGCTGGCTGCATCCCCCGTAGACACTCAGGCAGCTGCAGGCCAGGAGCCCCTCTGAGCCCCATTCACAGCCCTTCCCTGCCTGCTTCCAGAAACCCAGCAGAAAGCCCTGGGCTCTGCAGCCATGGACGGCTGCTTTCTCTCCACCTGACTAGTGGGGATGACAGCGTGACCAGAGATGGCCTCCTTAATGGTCGCTGTCCACCCTGCACAGGCACATCATGGCTCCAGGAGAGCTTGAGAGGCAAAGGATTGGCCTAGACATCTACTGGAGGCACCAGAGCCCCCAGCCTGGGTCCGAGTCCCGCCTCTGCCTCTTCCCAAGGAGGGGCCTCAGAAAGGGTCACTCACGTCTCCACACCTCAGTGTCCTCATTTGTAAAATGGGGATGATTGTGCCTGCATTGTGGGCTTGGGCTGAGGGGGAGATAAGATAAGCACAATACCTGCTAGAACAAGGCAGGTGTTCCGCAAAGCTCAGCCATTTGACCACAGGAAGTAAACTGCTGAATGCAGTTGTTGCGTCCATCACCACCATCATCACCATCACTACCATCATCAGCATCACTGCTGTTATCAATGTCCCACCGCCATCAGCAGCATCACCGCCATCAACAGCATCACCACCTTCATCAACATCACCACCATCATCAGCATCACCGCCTTCATCGACATCACCATCATCAGCATCACCGCCTTCAACAGCATCACCGCCATCAACAGCATCACCACCATCATCAGCATCACCGCCTTCATCGACATCACCACCATCATCAGCATCACCGCCTTCATCGACATCACCACCATCATCAGCATCACCGCCTTCATCGACATCACCACCATCATCAGCATCACCACCTTCATCGACATCACCACCATCGTCAGCATCATCAGCATCATCAGTATCACCACCATCAACAGCATCACCGCCATCATCAGTATCACCGCCATCATCAGCATCACTGCTATCATCAGCATCACTGCTGTTATCAATATCACACTGCCATCAACAGCATTACCACCATCATCAGTATCACCACCATCATCAGCATCACCACCATCATCAGCATCACCACCATCAGCATCACTGCCAACAACAGCATCACCGCCATCAACAGCATCACCACCATCATCAGCATCACTGCCATCAACAGTATCACCGCCATCATCAGCATCACCTCCATCATTAGCATCATCGCCATCATCAGCATCACCTCCATCATCAGCATCACCTCCATCATTAGCATCATCACCATCATCAACATCATCACCATCATCAGCATCACCGCCATCATCAGCATCACTGCTGTTATCAGTATCCCACTGTCATCAACAGCATTACCACCATCATTAGTATCACCGCCATTGTCAGCGTCACTGCCATCAACGGCATCACCGCCATCAACAGCATCACCACCATCATCAGCATCACCGCCTTCATCGACATCACCACCGTCATCAGCATCACCACCTTCATCGACATCACCACCATCGTCAGCATCATCAGCATCATCAGTATCACCACCATTAACAGCATCACCGCCATCATCAGTATCACTGCCATCATCAGCATCACTGCTGTCATCAGCATCACCGCCATCAACAGCATCACCGCCATCAACAGCATCACCGCCATCATCAGTATCACCGCCATCATCAGCATCACTGCTATCATCAGCATCACTGCTGTTATCAATATCACACTGCCATCAACAGCATTACCACCATCATCAGTATCACCACCATCATCAGCATCACCGCCATCATCAGCATCACCGCCATCATCAGTCACTGCCATCATCAGCATCACTGCCATCATCAGCATCACCTCCATCATTAGCATCATCGCCATCATCAGTATCACCTCCATCATCAGCATCACCTCCATCATTAGCATCATCACCATCATCAACATCATCACCATCATCAGCATCACCGCCATCATCAGCATCACTGCTGTTATCAGTATCCCACTGTCATCAACAGCATTACCACCATCATTAGTATCACCGCCATTGTCAGCGTCACTGCCATCAACGGCATCACCGCCATCAACAGCATCACCACCATCATCAGCATCACCGCCATCATCAGCATCACTGCCATTAGCCCCACTTCACCAGGTCTGACATTGGGAGGCACAACCAACTCTTGCTGGAGGGTCAGTCCTGATTCTGACAATTACAGGGCAATCTAGTGGAACTGTGTTCACCATGCCCACGCCCCGTTCTGGAGCCCTGGGCTGTGCAACACACAACCCCAATCTGTGCGTACCTTCCCAGAGTGGCAGTGTGGGGTCAGGATATACAGCATGGGCTGCCTAGACCCCAACTCCAGCCCACCACTACCAGCCAGGGCCTTGGGCAACTCATTTCACGTCTTGAAGCCTCTGTGTTCTCATCTGCAGAATGGGGATAATAATGATACTTGCTCCCTGAGCTGGTGTGAGGATTATACAAGCCCCCATGCACTCTTGGAGCAGTAGGTATTGTTACTATAGAGATCCCCAGAGCAGGGTACGTCCTTTATTCCTAGGAATTCAAATAATGACATCTGACACAACACCAGTTTACAAAGAGCCCTCCACTGGATGTAAGGCCTTCTCATGATAATTTTCCTCAGAGGAGTTAGAGCAGCCTTGGGCCACTCAGCAAGGGCCTGGCAAGGCTGGAACCTAAACCCAGAGTCCCCCTCCCAAGTCCTTGGCCCTTGGTCCACCCAGCACTCCAGTTCCCATAGCAGCCTTTGTCAGTGGTCACTGGCTTTCCTTTTCTTATCTGCACCAAGCACATGAAATGGAGAAATTGTCCTTTTAATCTGTGGCCTGATTGCAAAGAAGTTAAGAGTTCACCCTTTTGAAGGCATTAAGTTTTGGAGCCTGCGGGTCAGGACCCTGGCCTAGGAATGAATGTCCTACATAATGGATAACGCCCTGCACAAGATCCTGCCCTGTTCGTGCTGCACTGCTGAAATAGTCAAGGGATTTTTTTCCTCCCAAGGTTAACCAAGAAATTCCTGGGAACTTGCATTCCACTCATTTCCCCAACAGAGGAGTTCTGTGGAGATGCCGACCAACCATTTCTCCTCCATGCGTCGTAAACTGTTAGGCGGGTAGCCTTCATGTGGTTTCAGGGGCGGCTGCAGGGAAGGCTTCCCAGGGCCACATGGTAAAGGCAGGCGTGTGGCAGGTCTTCCCTTTGGCTGCCCAGCTGCTCATGTGAGGAAGAGCGGGAGACCTGCAGAGGGGCAGCTCTGTGCTTCGGTGAGGATTGGGCCCTGCGTCCTGAGGAAGCACTGTTGAAGGGAGAAGTGAGCCATGGCATGCAAATTCAAGACAGAGTGCCAGAGAGTACCCTGGCTTTTCGGGGCCGTCCTGAGTGCGGCTGTAGTGCCGCAGATGTGATTTCCAGGAAAGACTCATTCGTTCAAGAGCTGCTGGGTGACTGAAGGCTCCCTGGTCATCCTCAGCTGACCTAGTTCTTTGGCCCTGTTCAGCCTCTAGCCAACCGCTGCCTTGGTCAGGACTTTTGAGGAGTTTAGGGGCAGTGCTCAAAATAGTCCTGGAGAGCCAAGAGCCAATTTTCACGTTTTAAGCTGATTATTTGTAGCCAAACAGACCAGCAATGCAAACCACAAGCCCTCTGCACCAGGATGTCCTTTATGGCAACTAGATGGGACCATGTCTTTGTTTAGTCCAAAAGTGCCATCATGCCTCATAATCAGAAGTTTTGTCTGATTCAATGTCATAAATGGCTTTGGCTCATTAAAACGAGGAGTCGGAAGACGCAAGGCGATCATTACTTCCAGTCCGATCTTGGCAGGCAGGATCTTCTCATGTTCCTCATCTATGTGGGAAATATAATAAAGGGTCCTCAGTGGTGGAAAGGTTGGGAACCAATGGTAAAGATCCCCAGGACATGATTTGAAGATCAGCAGCCTCTGCCCCTCCTGAGGCCAGGTCTCCTGGGCCAGCAGCAGGAGTGCCCACAGGAAGGAATAGGCTGTGCCCAGGACAGGAAGCACTGCCATCCTGCTGGGCAGGCTGAGATGCACAGGTGTAGGGAGGGCTGTGACCTTCTCCGTGTCCTCTGTGGGCCGCTGGTCCTCTGTGGCGCCTGGCCCCACCCCTCCCTGCACAGAAGGCACAGCTTACTTCTGAGTTTCACCACATGATTTGCAGAGAGAGGAGAACCACGTGGAAAGTGTGGTCAAGCACCTCTGTGCTCACATTTTCAAGCCTTCTGAGCAAGCGAGGCCTGTGCATCCCCAGCTTGCAGGGGCAGGGNGAGCAGCCTTGGGCCACTCAGCAAGGGCCTGGCAAGGCTGGAACCTAAACCCAGAGTCCCCCTCCCAAGTCCTTGGCCCTTGGTCCACCCAGCACTCCAGTTCCCATAGCAGCCTTTGTCAGTGGTCACTGGCTTTCCTTTTTCTTATCTGCACCAAGCACATGAAATGGAGAAATTGTCCTTTTTAATCTGTGGCCTGATTGCAAAGAAGTTAAGAGTTCACCCTTTTGAAGGCATTAAGTTTTTGGAGCCTGCGGGTCAGGACCCTGGCCTAGGAATGAATGTCCTACATAATGGATAACGCCCTGCACAAGATCCTGCCCTGTTCGTGCTGCACTGCTGAAATAGTCAAGGGATTTTTTTCCTCCCAAGGTTAACCAAGAAATTCCTGGGAACTTGCATTCCACTCATTTCCCCCAACAGAGGAGTTCTGTGGAGATGCCGACCAACCATTTCTCCTCCATGCGTCGTAAACTGTTAGGCGGGTAGCCTTCATGTGGTTTCAGGGGCGGCTGCAGGGAAGGCTTCCCAGGGCCACATGGTAAAGGCAGGCGTGTGGCAGGTCTTCCCTTTGGCTGCCCAGCTGCTCATGTGAGGAAGAGCGGGAGACCTGCAGAGGGGCAGCTCTGTGCTTCGGTGAGGATTGGGCCCTGCGTCCTGAGGAAGCACTGTTGAAGGGAGAAGTGAGCCATGGCATGCAAATTCAAGACAGAGTGCCAGAGAGTACCCTGGCTTTTCGGGGCCGTCCTGAGTGCGGCTGTAGTGCCGCAGATGTGATTTCCAGGAAAGACTCATTCGTTCAAGAGCTGCTGGGTGACTGAAGGCTCCCTGGTCATCCTCAGCTGACCTAGTTCTTTGGCCCTGTTCAGCCTCTAGCCAACCGCTGCCTTGGTCAGGACTTTTGAGGAGTTTAGGGGCAGTGCTCAAAAATAGTCCTGGAGAGCCAAGAGCCAATTTTCACGTTTTAAGCTGATTATTTGTAGCCAAACAGACCAGCAATGCAAACCACAAGCCCTCTGCACCAGGATGTCCTTTATGGCAACTAGATGGGACCATGTCTTTGTTTAGTCCAAAAAGTGCCATCATGCCTCATAATCAGAAGTTTTGTCTGATTCAATGTCATAAATGGCTTTGGCTCATTAAAACGAGGAGTCGGAAGACGCAAGGCGATCATTACTTCCAGTCCGATCTTGGCAGGCAGGATCTTCTCATGTTCCTCATCTATGTGGGAAATATAATAAAGGGTCCTCAGTGGTGGAAAGGTTGGGAACCAATGGTAAAGATCCCCAGGACATGATTTGAAGATCAGCAGCCTCTGCCCCCTCCTGAGGCCAGGTCTCCTGGGCCAGCAGCAGGAGTGCCCACAGGAAGGAATAGGCTGTGCCCAGGACAGGAAGCACTGCCATCCTGCTGGGCAGGCTGAGATGCACAGGTGTAGGGAGGGCTGTGACCTTCTCCGTGTCCTCTGTGGGCCGCTGGTCCTCTGTGGCGCCTGGCCCCCACCCCTCCCTGCACAGAAGGCACAGCTTACTTCTGAGTTTCACCACATGATTTGCAGAGAGAGGAGAACCACGTGGAAAGTGTGGTCAAGCACCTCTGTGCTCACATTTTTCAAGCCTTCTGAGCAAGCGAGGCCTGTGCATCCCCCAGCTTGCAGGGGGCAGGGGGCTGGGGGCTGGGGGCCGGGGGGCTTGGGATTTGAACACTCAGCTTCAGACTAAGTCCTTGAAGGTCCAGTCTCCAGCATTGATTCCTGGGGGGTCCCTGGGGCTGCTGTGGGGCTCCCAGAATTACACCCCACCCCAGCTGCTCTCAATGTGCCGCTGTTTCCTGTGGATTCTGAGTCTTGGCACCGTGAGACCAGTGTGCAGTGTGGGACTCTTCTTTCTTCCAGGCAACCGGTGACCAAAAACACTTTCAGGCAGTACCGAGTGCTAGGAAAAGGGGGCTTCGGGGAGGTGAGTGAACATTCACGTTTTTAATCGAAAGTTCTTATATTCAAGTCACCTTTCCTGTCCCTTCTGGATCGACCTAAAGGGTCGGCGCAGGGCTCCCCCGGGGATGCCAGCGGCTCAGTGTGGGCCCCGGGGGCAGTGAGGGTTGGGGAGAGTCAGTGGCCTTGGGGCTATCAGGTGTGTCTAAGGTGGAAGGAGGGTGTGGAGCTGGGCAGGTGAGACAGAGGGGCTCTCTCGCCAGCCTCGGGCAGGGTCCAGCCTGCAGGGGCCAAATGGGCCGCCCTGGTCGTGTGTGGGGAGGAGATGTGAGGGCATGAGGAAGCTGGGCAGCCTTGGCTGCTCAGTGCCTGGATGACGCTGTCATGCAAGATTCGAGATTCCGTTGTACATTATCCGATCTTCGATCTTCCCAGCACGCGAGGCAAGACTTGTTATTCCCATTTTAGAGATCAGGAAGCTGAGGTCCAGAATGATTAGGTGACCCAGCCAAAGGCACGCAGAAAATGTGGCACAGAACTAAGATTTGAGCCCAAATGCTTTGGTTCCCACTTACCTGGATTATAAAGTCAGGGTTCTTGAGGATCTCCTATCACCTACTCCCAAAACAAACTTCTCTACTGGCAGCCGCTAGAAGAAAATTCAGTTGCCCTGGGAATGGGACAGTACTTGGGGCCCCAGTCAGTTATCTAAGCCTTGGTGTGAGTGGCTCATTCTGCCCCTTCCAGGACTGGGAATCCTTGAAGGGGAGGAGGAGGGAGGGCAAGGGCCCAGGACAGCCGTGGATCCCAGGCCAGGCATCATGGGGTCCTGGGAGCCTGGAGCACCCATGAAGCCAGGCAGGGCCGGCTCTGACCCCATCCATTCTCCACCTGGGAGCCCTGTGGTCCCGGCCCTGGAGGAGCTAGAGACAGGCCTCCAGTGTTCCTGCCACCCTGGTTTCTTTCTTGCACTGTAGGTCTGTGCCTGCCAGGTTCGGGCCACAGGGAAAATGTACGCCTGCAAGCGCTTGGAGAAGAAGAGGATCAAAAAGAGGAAAGGGGAGTCCATGGCCCTCAACGAGAAGCAGATCCTCGAGAAGGTCAACAGTCAGTTTGTGGTGAGTGAGCATCTGGGCCCAGGGACCGGCTCGCCCTTCTGTGGACTGGGGTTTCCCTCCCTCCGGAAGGGTGTGGTCCTCTAATGCGGCAGGTCCCCACCCCAGGGAAGGGGAATGCCAGTGACAGGGCTGAGCTACAGAAAGGCAGCAAGACATTCCTCCATCACAAGGCCTCTTGTGGTCGATTGTGGCTGGCTTTGTCCCATCCCTAGAGCCAGCCAGTGCCTGCCTCTCTGCTGTGTGTGAGACTGACGCCTCTGTTCTCCTGGACCACTTTGTAAACTCCTCAGTGGACAAAAGCAAGTTCACCTGGGCCCAGCCTGGGAGCTGTGGATTCCACAGACCCTCTAGGTTGGTGCCATCATGTTGGGGACCTTAGTACCAGCATCCTGGAATGGCACTATCAAGTCTGTGTATGCTGTGTTAGTCAGTCTAGGCTGGGCCCTGCTGCAGTAACAAATTTGCCCCAAACCCTAAGTAGCTGAATACAGCAGAGGTTCATCTGTCACTCACCTGAAGTCCAATCAGATTGGGCCAACCACCTCCCTCTAACAGCTGCCCCGTCTGGAGCCTTGAAAGTGAGTGCTAGGGGTTCCACACAGAGACTTCCCACTGCCTCTACTGGACAGATGTTCCTCAATTTCACCCACAGTCTGCCAGCCAGAACCAGTCAGCACAGAGACAAGTTAGTTTCAGGGGAGGCTGGGAAATGTGAAGTGCATGGATATTTGGTCAGCTCTAATACCTTCTGCTACATGCTGTTATAAAAAATAAAGCTGGGTGCAGTGGTACATGCCTGTAGTCCCAGCTACTCAGAAGGCTGAGGCAGGAGGAATGCTTGAACCCAGGACTTTGAGGCTACAGTGAGCCATGATCATGCCACTGCACCCCAGCCTGGGTGACACAGCAAGACCTCATCTCTAAGAATAAATACATGCATACATTAAAAATAATATATACACAAGGTAAAAATTTAAACAGCACAGAAGGATACACAATAAAACGAAAAGCTTCCCTCTTTGATTAATCACTCCAGACATGTTTTATTCATGTACAGGCTCTATTATTTTTAGCCAATGGGATCTTCTGTACCTCTTATGGAGGAAGTTTTTCCCTTACATTGTAGATCTTTTTCTCCATCCAGACCTCTAATTCATACCCCTTTTAAAGTTGGGCATCATTCTCCTGAAGAGATAAAGCATAATCCGTATAGTCAGTCCCCATGGATGGAAATTGTTTTCCATCTTTAAACCACTAGAGGGCCAGGCACGGTGGCTCACACCTATAATCCTAGCACTTTGGAAGGTCGAGACAGACAGATCACTTGAGGTCAGGAGTTCCAGACCAACCTGGCCAACATGGCAAAACCCCATCTCTACTAAAAATACAAAAATTACCTGGGCATGGTGGTGGGCGCCTGTAATTCCAGCTACTTGGGAGGCTGAGGCATGAGAATCACTTGAACCTGAGAGGCAGAGATTGCAGTGAGCTGAGATCGTGCCACCACACTCCAGCATGAGCGACAGAGTGAGACTTCGTAAAACAAACAAACAAACAAACAAAAAAACACTACAGACCAGTGGCAGTCCAAGAGGATGGAAGTTTGCATCTTGGGATCTCATCCCAGGCCACCCTCAGCTGCCAGCCTTGTCTGGGGTGCAGGTGTGGGCAGTGCCATGGTATGTGAAGATGAGGCGGATGAGGCTAACTCCAGCCATCATTTCAGCCACGGGCCTCCTTGAGTCCAGAACCTTCCTCCCTACCGCCAGCCCCTTCAGCAGGAAGCCCTGGATGCTGCCTGGGGAGCCTTGTCTCTGAAGGGATGGTGCTGGCTCTGGCTGCGGATGGTGCTGGTGGGTCCTGCTTGGGGAACAGGATCGTGTGACTCACAAAGCTGGGCGGCACGTCTTAGCAGCCTTCAGTCACGATGGCTGCACCTTCTTTAACTGTGCCCCATCCACGGCCCCTGGCAGGGAGTTCCTACAGTGTCACCTCCTGGAGCCCTTTCTCAGTGATCACCTGGGCAGATGTGGGAGGAAGGTGGCAGCTGTAGCCATTGCAGCAGAAGCACGGTCCCCATGAACTCAGTCATCCTTAGCTGTCATTTTGTCTCCTTTCCTCAAAAATAGCTGATGTTGATGCACCAGTTTTATGGCGCAGCCAGTTCCTAGCCTGGCCCTCAATGGCCGAGTTTCATGTGTGCCACCTCCCTACATGGAGAAGGATTAGCTTTTGGCATAATTTGCCCCTCCCACACCACCATGGCCTTGCTTCAGAAAGCCCTGGGTGTCTGGACTCCACCAGCAGAGGACTAGACCCCTCTCTCTTGGTGGCCCCTTGCCAGGTGGACCAGTGTATTAGTCCATTTTCACACTGCTGATGAAGACATACCTGAGACCAAGCAATTTCCAAAAGAAAGAGGTTTGAAGGACTTACAGTTCCACGTGGCTGGGGAGGCCTCACAATCATGGTGGAATGCAAAAGGCACTTCTTACATGGCGGTGGCAAGAGAAGAATGAGAACCAAGTGAGAGTGATTTCCCCTTATAAAACCATCAGATCTCGTGAGACTTATACAATACCATGAGAACAGTATGGGAGAAACTGCCCACAATTCAATTATCTCCCACTGGGTCCCTCCCACAACACATGGGAATTATGGGAGTACAATTCAAGATGAGATTTGGGTGGGGACACAGCCAAACCATATCATTCCACCCCTGGCCACTTCCAAATCTCATGACCTCACATTTCAAAACCAGTCATGCCTTCCCAACAGTCCCCCAAAATCTTAACTCATTTCAGCATTAACTCAAAAGTCCATACACAGTCCACAGTCTCACCTGAGACAAGGCAAGTCCTTTCCACCTACAAGCCTGTAAAATCAAAAGCAAGTTAGTTACTTCCTAGATACAATAGGGGTACAGGCATTGGGTAAACACAGCTGTTCCAAATGGATGGAATTGGCCAAAACAAAGGGGCTACAGGCCCCATGCAAGTCCAAAATCCAGCAGAGCAGTCAAATCTTAAAGCTCTGAAATGATCTCCTTTGACTCCATGTCTCACATCCAGATCATGCTGATGCAAGAGGTGGGTTCCCATGGTCTTGGGCAACTCCATCCCTGTGACTTTGCAGGGTACTGTCTCCCTCCTGGCTGCTTTCATGGGCTGGCATTGAGTGTCTGCAGGTTTTCCAGGCAAACGGTGCAAGCTGTCAGTGGATCTACCATTCTGGGGTCTGGAGGACAGTGGCCCCCTTCTGACAGCTCCAATAGTCCGTGCCGCAGTAGGGACTCCATGTGGGGGCTCTGACCCCACATTTCCCTTCTGCACTGCCATAGCAGAGGGTCTCCATGAGGGCCCCGCCCCTGCAGCAAACTTCTGCCTGAGCATCCAGGTGTTTGCACACATCTTCTGAAGTCTAGGCAGATGTTCCCAAACCTCAATTCTTGACTTCTGTGCACTCGCAGGCTCAACACTACATGGAAGCTGCCAAGGCTTGGGGCTTCCACCATGGCTCGAGCTCTAGATTGGCCCATTTCAGCCATGGATGGAGCAGCTGGGATGCAGGGCACCGGGCACCAAGTCCCTCAGCTGCACACAGCATGGGGACCCCAGACCCAGCCTGCAAAACCACTTTTTCCTCCTAGGCCTCTGGGCCTGTGATGGGAGGGGCTGCTGTGAAGACCTCTGACATGCCCTGGAAACATTTTCCCCATGGTCTTGGGGATTAACATTCAGCTCCTTGTTATTTATGCAAATTTAGTCAGCCAGCCTGAGTTTCTCCTCAGAAAATGGGATTTTGTTTTCTATTGCGTTGTCAGGCTGCAAACTTTCCAAACCTTTATGTCCTCCTTCCCTTATAAAACTGAATGTCTTTAACAGCACCTATGTCACCCCTTGAATGCTTTGTTGCTTATAAATTTCTCTGTGAGATACTCTAAATCATCTCTCTCAAGTTCAAAGTTTCACAAATCTATAGGGCAGGGGCAAAATGCCATCAGTTTCTTTGCTAAAACATAACAAGAGTCACCTTTGCTCCAGTTCCCAACAAGTTCCTCATTTCCATCTGAGACCACCTCAGCATGGACTTTATTATCCATATCACTCTCAGCATTTTGGGCAAAGCCATTCAACAAGTCTCTAGAAAGTTCCAAACTTTCTCACATTTTCCTATCTTCTGAGCCCGTCAAACTGTTCCAACCCCTACCTGTTACCAGTTCCAAAGTCGTGTCTACGTTTTTGGGTATTTTTTTCAGTACTGCCTCACTCTACTGGTACCAATTTACTCTGTTAGTCCGTTTTCACACTGCTGATAAAGACATACCCGAGACTGGGCAATTTATAAAAGAAAGAGGTTTAAAGGACTTACAGTTCCACGTGACTGGGGAGGCCCCACAATCATGGCAGAAGGCAAAAGGCACTTCTTACGTGGCGATAGCAAGAGAAGAATGAGAACCAAGTGAAAGGGGTTTCCCCTTATAAAACCATCAGATCTGTGAGACATATTCACTACCACAAGAACAGTATGGGAGAAACTGCCCCCATGATTCCGTTATCTCCCACCAGGTCCCTCCCACAACACATGGGAATTATGGGAGTACAATTCGAGATGAGATTTGGGTGGGGACACAGAGCCAAACCACATCAACCAGGCACATCCTGCATGCAAGAGAAAGCCTTTACCAGGCTGTGTTCCACTTCCCAAAGCCCCACTGCCCCTCCAGCTCACCCTCACTTGGCCCTGTGATAATGGCTTCCACAGCTAGAAGGGCAGGTGAGCCCTGCTTTTCTGACTAGCCAACAAGGCACCATCCAGTCTTCTCCAGCTGATGCACACATGTGCTTCTGTGGAGGGAGCACAGACGCCATCCTGTTGGATTCACTGGGAGGTCGGGGTGCCAGCCTGCCCTACCCACCTTAGCCTTCTCACCTTGAGCCACTGAATGGGAGGAGCTGGTGTGAGCCCCTTATCAGCCAAAGAGGCCGTAGGCAGGGTCACTGCAGAGGCCATCTGGGTGCAGGGGAGCAGGGTGAGGCTCCTTTGTTCCCTCCCACCCCAGTTCCCAGGATCCTGAGGAGGGAAGCGGAAGTGAGTGGCCATTTTCATGACCTCTCCATGGCACTGTTCTTGCGCTCCCAGGTCAACCTCGCCTATGCCTACGAGACCAAGGATGCACTGTGCTTGGTCCTGACCATCATGAATGGGGGCGACCTAAAGTTCCACATCTACAACATGGGCAACCCCGGCTTCGAGGAGGAGCGGGCCTTGTTTTATGCGGCAGAGATCCTCTGCGGCTTAGAGGACCTCCACCGCGAGAACACCGTCTACCGGTGAGTGGAGGGCACTAAGGCCTTCCAAGTCTAAGTCCGAGAGGGTGGGGCCAGCACCTCCGCACCCTCGGGCAGGTGGTCGCCATCTCCCTGGGAATCAGCCCTGGTCACACCAGGGGAGGGGGCAGAGTCACCACCCTCTGGCTAGTGTTCTCCAGCCTCCAAAGTTTAGGGAAGTCAAGCAAGTGAAATGATGTTCTCGAAACTGACTGTTCCTTCAAGTCAAGGAGAATGGGCCGTGACCACTGCTCCCTCCCATTGCCTCCATCCCAGCACCCGGGGAAGGTCAGAAGGGGCCTGGTGGCCGCTATCTGGGATCAGCCCTGGGAAGACTTGGGTGGGGTCACTGCCCACAAGCAGAATAGAGTGGCCCGTTGTCCCATTCCACACTGTCCTCAGCTTGCTCTGGTCTTCACCTCCTCTCCCCCCGACCCCAATCTTATAGGGACCTAGACATTGTAGGGCCGGGGGTCCAGATTCCACTCACAAAGAGCAGTGCCCTTCAGATTTTTCTCCCAGTCCTTCTGAAAGAATTTTGAAAATCTCTGTGACACTGCATTTTAAGTAGACATTTGAAATATTCCATCGTATTGAAATAGTGGCAATTTTTAATATATTGAAATTGAGCAGTTACATTACCCTCTTCAAGGGATCCAGTGGAATCTCTAGTTGCTGTCGCGAATTGATTTGCACCTGCATTTATCCAAAAAATGCACAGAAAGCTCTTTAGTGATGAGGAATTTTCTATCATTTCCTTCACTCTCTCCATCCCCCCAGAATGTTAATAATATTTTTTGCCTGAAAGTCTTTCATTGATGAGCGTACATCTCTGAAACAAATATATGGATACATATAAGAGTTTTTGAAATTCCATTTGACCATAAGGCCCTAAAACAAATATATGGATACATACAAGTTTTTTTGAAATTCCCTTTGACCATAAGCCTCTAAGTGTTAAAACAACTTCTCTGGCCAGGTATGGTGGTTCATACCTGTAATCCCAGCACTTTGTGAGGCTGAGGCAGGCAGATCACCTGAGGTCAGAAGTTCGAGACCAGCCTGGCCAACATGGTGAAACCCTGTCTCTATTAAAAATACAAAAAGTAGCTGGATGTGGTGGCACATGCCTGTAGTCCTAGCTACTTGGGAGGCTGAGGCTAAAGAATCGCTTTAACCTGGAGATTGCAGTGAGTCAGGATCACTGCACTCCAGCCTGGGTGACAGAGCAAGACTCTGTCTCAAAATAAAATAAAATAACTTTTCCTTTTTTTTTTTTTTTTTTTTTTTTT
>NW_016814098.1:1434762-1481186 GCF_001698545.2 Rhinopithecus bieti
TTTTTTTTTTTGAGATGGAGTCTTGCTCTGTCACCCAGGCTGGAGTGCAGTGGTGCGATCTCACTGCAAGCTCTGCCTCCTGGGTTCACGCCATTCTCCTGCCTCAGCCTCCCGAGTAGCTGGGACTACAGGTGCCCACCACCATGCCCAGCTAATTGTTTGTATTTTTAGTAGAGACGGGATTTCACCATGTTAGCCAGGATGGTCTCGATCTCCTGACCTCGCGATCCACCCTCCTTGGCCTCCCAAAGTGCTGGAATTACAGGCATGAGCCACTGCGCCCAGCCAAGTAGATCTCATTTCTAATCAGTCCTTTGGAACTGGGGGTTTTGACATCTGGAGTGGGTCACTATAGTCATACTCGGGAGGGGAGGAAGCTGCTTTTCTTCTGTAACTTGGGAGAAGAGTTATTGAGAAGGGGGAGGTGGGAGGGAGATCCCAAAAGATGCCAGGACAGAGCATCCTGATGCAAAGAAATCCAAACCCCTAAAACTTCAGACAGGAGGGAACCTCCTGCTTGATTCTGGCAGACCCCAACACACAGCCCAGTCTGAAGACCTTTACAATGGAGCTCATCTTGGGACCAGGAAGGTTTTGAAAACAAGAAAGAATGGTCTTGATGACATGCCCTTCCCCCCATACCATCCCCCCATTTATGTTTCTATTTTGTTTTCATTCAAGTGAAGAGTCGGAAAATTTTCCCTAAGGGTTGGACAAAGAATTCTCTACTTGATTGCCTTTTATTTAAAAGAAAAAAGAAAGCCCTCCAAGTTCCAGCTTCTCTTCTTCCAGGGGCAAAAAGAACCACAGTGCCTCCTCCCTGACTGTGACCACTTGCCACGGCCTCTCTCTGGGCTCAGTTCTGACCAGTGCCCACTAGTGAGCTGCCATGCTAGCCTGGTGGCAGCCGGCTTGTTGAGATGATGGCTCCTGCCCTTATTTGGAATCGTTAACACATCAAAAGAATGCCGTTCAAATAACAACAGCAACAAAAGTATTTTGTGATAAATAAGGATATACAAACACCAATTATCATTTGATGAGGCTCACTGGCTGGATTTGGGTACATTAACCACTCTGCTTGAGGACAGCTGCCCTCAGTTAAATAAACAAAGCTGAGTGGTTGAGAACTGGAGCCTCCATCCAGATCCTGTGTAGTGTTTGCCCCATGGCTTAATGAGTTGCACACACTCCTGTTGGCTGTTCTTTTACCCATAGAGAAGACTTTTTCCTATAAAACCAGCTCCTCTGCTGGCTCTCCCCTCATCCTGGGAATGCAGAGGCTCCCCTTCTTGTGAGCAAGATTCCATCATCAAGAGAAGAGACATTAGGGACAGGATAAGGCAGCCACACCTACACCGTGCCCTATGGCTGTGCTTTCTCCAGCGCTGTAGTGTAGCTGGAGTTGGGGAATGTGCCAGTCTCCTGCAGGCCCCATCCCAAAGGGGTCTTTTCCTGTACCCCACCTTCTCCCCTTCGATCCTCTCTTCCCAATTGTGCAGCTCCCTTCACTCCAGGCCCTGTTCTGCCTTCAGGGCTTCCTGAGACCTGCAGGGTCTTGCCAGCCTTGGAGGGGCTCTGTTACCCCACCAGAAGTATCCTCAGCCCTAGAGTCATTGATGTGTGAACAGGGGCCATGACTGGCCTTTTCCTAACTTTCCCAGTCACCCTCCAGAGTTGGAAAATGCCTGTGGTAAACAGCAGTGTTGCTTTAAATTACTGGAAGGAGAGAAATGAGCTGAAGATCATTTTGACTCAGACCAGACAGCCTGAGCCACAAGGTGGGAAGGAAACACCCTGTGGCCACTTAGGCCTGGTTAGCCTGAGGGGTCAGCCAGGTGCCAGTGCATCCTACCTGCCCAGAATGCCCACACTCTGATGCTTGTTTTTCCTTTCAGAGATCTGAAACCTGAAAACATCCTGTTAGATGATTATGGTAAGTCTTTTCCTACTCGATAGCTGAGGCAAGCATCGCAACCCAGAGAAAGCAAAGGGCCTCCCAGGGATTCTCAGAGAGAGCTGGGGAGACTGACCACAGGCCCCACTCCCACTGCTCAGTGCTGGGTACCTGGAGAAGAGAGAAAGCTGTGAGCATGGACAGAGCTCCTGCTTGGTGAACAGGCAGTGTTCAGAGAGACATAGAAATTCAGAGTTTTTTTAATTCCCTTTGATCATAAGGCTCTAAGTGTTAAAATAACTTCTGGCCGGGCGCAGTCTCTACAGCACACTGAGCAAGGAGTCCAGAATTTCAGAGACACTGGGCAAATACTTAACTTCCACTAAGTTCTCCACCTTTCATCTTGTTTGCGAAATGGAAACAAAGCGTCCTGCCCTGCCCTGCCCACCCAGAGGGAAGAGGGTTGTGGCAAGGCTCCTACACGACAGCTTGAGAGGGAGTTGCTTGTCAGTCTAGCCAGCTGTGAATGTTTTAGGCATTATGCTTGTGCATTACCATCATTATTTTCTCTTGGCTGTGGACACTGAATAGCAAGAACAACCACAGTAACCTTCATAGCTGTGTAGCCTCACACCTGGAAAATAGTTCCTACACCTTTTTTTTTTTTTTTTTTTTTGAGACAGAGTCTCACTCTGTTGCTTAGGCTGGAGTGCAATGGCATGACCTCAGCTCACTGCAACCTCTGCCTCCCAGGTTCAAGTGATTCTCTTGCCTCAGCCTCCCAAGTAGCTGGGATTACAGGCATGCACGACCACACCTGGCTAGTTTTTGTATTATTATTATTATTATTATTATTATTATTATTATTATTTTTGAGATGTAGTTTTACTCTTGTTGCTCAGGCTGGAGTGCAATGGCGTGATCTCAACGCAGTGCAACCTCCACCTCCCCAGTTCAAGCTAGTCTGCTGCCTCAGTCTCCCAAGTAGCTGGGATTACAGGCATGTGCCACCATGCCCGGCTAATTTTTATATTTTTAGTAGAAAGGGGGTTTTGCCATGTTGACCAGGCTGGTCTCAAACTCCTGACCTCAAATGATCTGCCCGCCTCAGCCTCCCTAAGTGCTGGATTACAGGCGTGAGCCACTGTGCCTGGGTGATTTCCACACCTTTGATCTGACTAGATCTTCCCACCTGCACAGAGGTCAAGACAGCATCTCTGTGCCCATTTTACAGATGACAAAACTGAGCCTCAGGGGAGCCATCCTGCCAGAGTCACCCAGCAGCATCAGTGGGGAGCCGAGGGCAGAAACTGGGTCTTTTGCCAGCAGGCCCCACACCCTGGCAGTCCCCAGTAGAGGGAGGGGAGAAACTAGGTCGCTGATGACCTGAAGACAGGTCTGCATGGGCTACTGCCCTGTGGAGGGGCGGTCAGAGGGCCCAGGCCTGCCGCTGTCTCTGGATGAGCCCAGTGCCTCCCTTGGTCTCAGAACAAAGCCCACACTGCTCTTCTGCTGTCCCGACTATCAGCCCCCACCGAGCCAGGGAGTCCATGCAGCTACAGCCTGATGGGGTCTCAACACTGGCCCTTGCTGACATCTAGGCTGGAGGGGTGGGGATGGGGCCCTGCTGCCTGTAGGCAGGGAAGGGAAGGGGATGTGCTCCTTCCTGCGGGGGTAAGTTGTGGCTGTGACCCTGCCCAGGTGGGCCGTGGGAGGGACAAAGGCCGAAGTGGAGCTCAGCTCGGCGTCTCCCGCTCTCGGGGTCAGTGCTGGGCTGTGAGCTCAGATTCATCTCCAGGCTCTGCCGGGTCAGACCAGACATTTTCCCTTCTCATTTCTCTAAAGTGAAAAACAACCAACCTCCGGAGACCAGCAAGACAGGCCTGGGAGCTGCTTCCCAAATTGTTTTATAAATTTTTCCCCTTAAGCAAATTGTTGCAGAATGCCAAAAGGACCTCACATTTTTCCCATGAAGTAATCCCAGAACAAGCCAAGATTCTCTGTGACCTCAGCCTTCCAAGAAGCCCGTTCGGCCTTTGACTAGGCGGGTCGGTCAACGTCCAGCCGGGTCCAGGCGTCCTATTGCATCTTTATGTTCCACTCCTGAAGAGTGGGCGTTTTCCTGTGTCCTCCACACCTGCACTCTCCCGAGGGGCTTGTGGTCACCCTGAGATGGCAGATTGGGGTCCCTGTTGTCCCTGGACAGATGAGAGTGCCGAGAGCCCATGTGCCTTGCCCACGGGCGCACAGCAAGGCCCGGCGCCCACGCTGCTGTCCCGGGAACGCACTGACCCTGCTGTCCCCCTCAGGCCACATTAGGATCTCAGACCTGGGCTTGGCTGTGAAGATCCCCGACGGAGACCTGATCCGCGGCCGGGTGGGCACCGTTGGCTACATGGGTGAGTGCTGGGCTGCCTCTGTCAACGCACCCCGATACCCACTGGGGCCGCCCCTGCTCACTGCCAGCTGAGCCCCCAGAGCCTGCCCGCAGAGCCGCTTGCCTCTGTGCACTGCTGGTCACACGCAGAGTCACAGTCTCTGCGGGGCTGCTAGGGGCGGCCTTAGCCACAGGGAGGGGGAGCACAGAGGCCCCAGATGTGATGACTGCTCTGAGCTCTCTGCACTCCCAGGTCCCAGCCCCACCTGTGTCCAAAGCCAAGCCACTCTTAGGGGTCGGGGCCTCGCACACAGCGCTGCTAGGGGAGGCCACATTGAAGCAGAGGTCTAGGAGGAGAGACCCTTGAGAGGAAGGAGGTGATTCAGAAGAGCCCCCAAATGAGAGGCGCGCACAGCTGCTGCGTCACCAAGCATGATTCCAGCAGAGAGCAGCCTTGGGTTCCTGACGCCTTTCCTTAGTCTGCTCTGAGACCAGAGTCCTGGGGGTTGCAGGGAAGAGACCTAGAGTTAAGTCCTGTGCCCTAGAATCCCCCATCCAATTTGGGGCACGCCCTGGGCTTCCTCCTGTGCATTTCACATGCCTACCCTCCTTCCCCTGAGAGGCAGGGGCCCCAGAGAGCTCCGAGGACCAGGCACGCTGCCATCCTCTGGTCAGGCTGGTGCCAACAGCAGCTGCATGGGAGGTGTACTTTGTGCTAGAGGGCCCTTTTCAGATTGTATGACATTTGGCAACCTGTGGGGTGTGTGTCTGTGTGTATGTGAGTGTGTGTGTGCCCACGTGAATGCTGATTGACGAATGATAGGGATGTAGGCGGGTGGATGGATGGATGGATGGATGGACGGACGGATGGGATAGATGATGGATGGGTGGATGACAGATCTGCCTACCTGTGTGTGCATTTGCCTGGGTCTCCTTTTGCAGGGTGTTCCATGCATCTGTCTGCCCAGGCTTTTGTGTGCAAACCAGCACGTGTGTGGATGCGTTTCCCTCCAGACATACGTGCTGATGATGCAGAACTATCTTTTTTGTATTTCTATGGTGAATCTGTAATTCGCTTTATCAAAGTGGTAGACAAGACATAGCAAGAGATGGTTTGAATTACAGATAAATTTAAGATCATCTTTAATTTGGGTAGATACACCTTTATTCATTGAAGTGAATATACCAATGGCACCTGCTCTGTGCCAGGTGTCATACGTGTTACAGTAGTGACTAAAGTAGCTCATGTTCTAGGCGAGGGGACATCAAGAGTGCAGGACACCCCCATCCACAGTGGCCAGAGTCCTAAAGCTACAGTCAGAGTCCTTCGCGGGCACAGAGGAGAGTCATCAGGGCAGGCTCCCTGGAGAAGGTGGTTTCACCACAGTTGGCGGGGTAGGAGTTGGTGGCAGCCACTGTCCCAGCCATGAACCTCCAGGCCTTCTGTGAACAGCGCCACCAGCTGTCTCCCCACTCCTCACTCCTCTCTCCTCTCCTCTGCCCCCAGCTCCAGAGGTCCTGAACAACCAGAGGTACGGCCTGAGCCCCGACTACTGGGGCCTGGGCTGCCTCATCTATGAGATGATCGAGGGCCAGTCGCCATTCCGTGGCCGCAAGGAGAAGGTGAAGCGGGAGGAGGTGGACCGCCGGGTCCTGGAGACCGAAGAGGTGTACTCCCGCAAGTTCTCCAAGGAGGCCGAGTCCATCTGCAAGATGGTGAGTTCCTGGTGGCCAGATGCCACCCTCAAGCTGGGGGCTCCCCTCCCTGGGCCTGGCCCCAGTCTGTCCCCAAAACAGCAAACAGGCTGAAGGGACAGGGATCTGAGCATGCTAGGGTGTGGTGGGGGGTACAGCCCACCAAGCTAGAGCTGAGGGCACTCCTTGCTGCGGACTGGGGTGGTCAGTGGAGGCTTCCAGGAGAAAGTCTGGGTGGGGCAGGGACACCCAGGAAGCAAGGGAAGGGGGGTGAGGGGAATAGTGTGGAACACCCTCACATCCAGCCTGTGGGGGTCTGCACAGGGCGGAGAAGCGGTGGTCTGAGCTGGTGCTCTAGACACAAAGCAACCTTGAGTCAAGCCCCTGCCCCTGCCCTTGGGCCTCCTGCTCCCTCCACCTCTGGATCCCAAGGTGTTGGTTTAAGACGAAGAGCTGCAGGGGGTAGGGGTGATGATTTCAGTCTTTAAACATCTTATAACAAAGTTTTCCACCACTAGATGGACTGCTGGTCACGCCAGCCTGGCTCCTGCGTGGCAGGGTCTAGAAATAGTGAGGTCTGACCCACTCAAAGGCAGGGCATGGTGGGAGTGATGATTACACAAGCTGGGTGGGTGGGGCCAGATGTGGGGACTGGAAGCCAGATAAAGGAGTGACAGGAGCCATTGGAAGTGGGGGATATGGGAGTGGAGTCTGCCCGTGCCCGCCCTGCCCCTGGGCCCCCCGACACCGGCCCTCAGGCCCTTTCCTGGGAACCAGGACTAGTGGCTTTTTGGGGAGATGGCTACTTCCTGCTCCTGCCTGGCTCTCAGCCCCCAAGTCCAGCCGTGCCCCCTTGGGGCCCTCCTCCTCATGGTCCCCAGCACAGCTGTGCTGGCACACCCACTGCAAGCAGCTGCCCTCTAATGCCACCCTTACAGGGACAGGAAGGGCCAGAGCACCCAGCTCCACACTTGCCAGCCAGACTTCCTCTTCTTTCCCTGGAGCCCCATGTACCCGGAGCCACAGATGGGCAGGCCGGGTCTGGGAGGGGGGAACCACACTTCCTACCCCTCTACATCTGCAGGGACTTTGGGGCAGGTTCAGCGTGTGCGTTGACAACCCAGGCAACTCCCAGAGTTTAGGAAGCAGCAGGCCCGGGAGTTGATTAAAAGTTGCAGTGCTTCTGCTCAGGAAGACCTGAGGCTGTGCTGCGAGCGGCCCCAGGAGGGTCTGGCTCAGCTCCTCACCCCAGAGGCCCCTCTCCTGCAGCCAAACACCTCTGCTCGGCCCCTTCCTATCACCAGCCTCATCCTCACATCACAGAGCTGTGGGAAGAAGGCCTGTGTGTACAGCAGACCCATACCCTAACCCCATAGCTGTTGGCCCGCTGTGAGCTGGGGCCTCAGGGAAAGCCACATCGTCATCGCAGCCAGGGCTAGGGTGGGGGAACCAGAGGAGCAGTGCACCACTGGTCGAGTACATGGAAACGTGGGTGCGAGCCATACTTGGCTGTCTCATTGGGAGATATCTGTCAGGTGCGACAAAACTAGACAAGGGAAAGAAGACAGGGTCAGACAGCCGTGGGCAGAGCATCACCAAATGTCCCAGGTCAAGGCCAGGCAATCAGAGAAGCAGGTCTTGAGAGATCTCAGCAGGGATATGGGACATACTAAGAGGATGACGAGGTGGAAAGGGCCCCAGTCTCACCCCCGGACCCCAGTCACCCACCTTGGCCCTGGCTTTGGAGCTGGGATCTCCTGCGGCACCCTGGACCAGGGCGCTGCTGTCCCTCTGCTGCCCCCTGGTGGACACTGAGAGAAAGCCTGCTGCTCCCAGAGGACCTGTCTGGTGGGTACAAAACCACTGTCCTCTGGAAGCCTCTGGGCTTGCTGCGGCTTCCCTTACAAATGATCTTGGGTCTTGGGAGTCTGGTCTTAGGCCTCCTTCATGCCCTTGACTGCAGCATCTCTGGCATCCAGACCTACCTTGTCCCCTCCAGCTGGCGGCAGCTCAGGACACTGCAGAGCCTGACTTGCCAGGAGAGCTCACAGGCCCCGGGTTCACAGGGCTATTTCTAGGCTCTGGTGGCTCCTGCCCAGCCTACCCAAAAGGGCCCCTCCACAATCAGCAAGGAAGCTGGTCTCTGGCCCCCAGGTCTGTCCCCCATTCTACCTTAGCAGCCACAGAAGCCGCTCCCCCTCCTCTGGAGCCCAGAAATTCACACATCTCACTTCTTTTTCCCCTGAGCCCAGTCCATGGGCCCAGACCTCAGCCTCCATCTTCCCCAAGCCTCCGCTCAGTCCCAGCACTGGGCCTTAGTCCCCCTCCAGCTCCCTCTTGCCCTTCAGCCATCTTGGTCTCACTTGTCCTTCCAGCCCATCTGTACTCCTCTTCCAGGAAGCCCACTCTGCCTGCCCCACCCATCCCAGCTCACACCTTCTCTTCCTCTTACTTCTCCTGGTGTCCACCTGATAGCATGGTTGCAAACTCCTTACCTGACGACATGGCTGCAAACCATTGACCGGATGCCAGGGTTTCAAACGGCAACATGTAGGTGGGTGTTTGGTTCAGCCTGCACAGGGTGTTTCAAAAGAAGTAAATGGTAGGTTCATTGCCAAGATTTAAAAATGTGGAGATTTCATATAATAACCTGGATTTTCTGGCTTCTCTTGAAAAGCAGAAGCCTCAGGCCCTGGTTGCCGTCCCACCTGGCAGGAGCTGACACATAGCCTGGCCCGGCTCACCTAGCCCACCCCTCGCCTTTCTCGCCCTCGTTTGTGCCACCTTCCTGGCCAGCCACTGCAGCCTCTGCAGAAGGAGACTTGCCTCTGAGGGACTACTTAGAACAGTGCAGCACCTGGGCCCAGCCCAGCCCAATGCTTGAGCTTTGTTAAACAGTGAACCCCCCAGAGAGAGAAACAGAGGCATGAGCACCAGACCCTGAGCTGCCAGCCTGGTGGCCCATGGGGGCATTAGAGGGTGACGCTGTGAGCGACTGAGCTCTCTGCTTAGTCCTTTCAAGGGTGGAACCTGGTGCCGGCCCTGATACCACCTTCGATTCCTTTGTTTGGGGGGCAGCCCCCTCCAGACCCTGAGACCCAGGAGGCCGATCTGGCTACTCACTCTCCCCAGCATCCCCAGCCAGCGCAGCGCCTGCCCCACAGCAGCCGGCAGGAAGTGTACGTGGGATGAATATGAGCAAAGCGCACGGGGCACTGGGAAAAACAAGGCTGCGCCCCTCCCCCCATGCAGGCTGCTCCTCCAGATTTTAGCCACAAAGCAGACATTTAGTAGACACCAACTGCATACAGGTGCAGCACTCAGTGGGGCAGAGGAGAAGAGAGAATCACAAGGCTGGGGCGCTGGGAGTGCGGGTCAGGGGCCGGGGCCCTGCAGTCATGTGGCCGGCCACGGCCAGCTGAGGCCCCCTGCATGGGTCCAGCCCTCTGGCCTCATTCATAGCCACATCCCATCTCACCCAGGTGTCTGCTCCCAAAGCCTCTTCCTCTCCTGGTAACCCTCCTGCCTCTTGGTTCTGATGAAGACACTCCCCTACCTCAGCCATCGCTGGCTCCTTCTACCTCCCGATGAAAATCCTACCACCTGACCCGGCCTTCAGGATCCTCCATCATCTCCCCCGACCCGCCCCTCTCCCTGGCCGGTCTCTGATCCGCCATCATCTCCCCGACCAGCCCCTCCCCTGGCCCATCTCCGCACCCTCCCCCTGCTCTCTAAGTCAGACGTGTTTTGGATATTCCCCAGACACCCTGCACGCCCTGCCACTCTGCTTTGCTGGCGCAGTTCCTTCTACCTGTGTACCCCTCCCCATACCCACATCTTGAAAGCCTATCTGTCCTACAAGACTCAACTCAAATACCCCTTCCCCATGCAGCTCCCTGACCTCCAGCTGGCAGCCAGCCATGCCTCCTGGCCCCGGGGTGCCCGATCTGTATCACCTTGATGTGTCCTCTGAGCATGATTAGCCCCCCATGAGTCTGAGCACTCCTAGAGGCCAAGTCCCTCGGCCGTGTCTTCTCTCTGCCAGGAAGGGGCTCGCACCCAGGAGGTGCAAGTCTGCAAATTAGCCGAGTATGTGAACAAAAGAGAGCTATCGACGCAGTCCTTGCCTTTCGTTGCTTACCCTACACAGAAGAGGTGACATTGACTCGACACCCATTAATGAGTGCCCACCATAACCCAGGAACGAGGTCTGTAGTCCTGGGAGAAACACAAGATTCCTGCTCCCCTGGCCCATCAGGCATCTAGTCAGGCTGTGAAGGTGTGAGCACAGATGCATGCCAAGACTCAGAGGCAGCCCTGAAGCGAGACCTTTGCAGGATGGGGCAGCATGTCTTGGGTGCCTGTGCATGGCACAGACACTGTGGAGGCAGGAGGTTCAGGCAGGAGGAGAGGCCCAGTGGCTTCATGGGGCTCTCTCTGTTTCAGCTGCTCACCAAAGATGCAAAGCAGAGGCTGGGCTGCCAGGAGGAGGGGGCTGCAGAGGTCAAGAGACACCCCTTCTTCAGGAACATGAACTTCAAGCGCTTAGAAGCCGGGATGTTGGACCCTCCCTTCGTTCCAGACGTGAGTAGCACCCCCCAGCCCCCAGCAGCTCCCTTCGCAGGGTACCCAGGGCTGCCCCCCAATGCTGCTTCACAGTGAGCTGGTGTAGAGTGTGGGGCACATCGTGTCTTTGTGGGGACCAAAGAGTCCCCTCCCAGCCACTCCTTGCCTAAGCTGCAGATGAACTTCACGCCAGGCAGTGCAGAAGAGGCATGGGCTGGGGAGCCCACACTGGCTTCCAAAGACTTGGGCACTTTCCCGGGTCTGGGAGTCCGGGACAGATTCCTTCTAAGCATTCGTTTCCTCCCTGACCAATGAAGCCAGTAACACTCACGCCTCCCGCCTGCCTGGGAGATTTGAGGGTGAAATGAGAACTGAACGGGGAATGCTTCCAAGAGCATTGAGGGCCACCACGTTCAGTTCAGCGTGCATGTGTTGAGCACCTACTGCAGACGCCAGGTTCTGGGCCAGGCAGGAACAAAAGAGGCCCCTCCCCCAGCAGCTTACATTGCAAGGAGTCGTGTCTTCCCAGGAGGTCCCCAGGTCCACCAGTCGGTGTGTGAGGCAAGATTCCAGCTGAGGTAGAACTGTCCTTGAAAGTCCCCCGCACGGTCAATAAATCATGAGCTCTCAGCTGGATCAGAGGCCCAAGAGAGGCAGACCAGGCAGAGGCTGGGTAATCTGTGTGGGATACGAGCTGTGAATTCGGGGCCTGCTCTGTGTGAAGTCAGGGAGTCAGAAGCCAGGAAGGCCTGCTGTGTCTCAGCTCCTGCCACGCTCCCACAGATGACCCCTTGCTGGCAGTGGGGGCTGGGCCGGGGCTGTGGAGGCCATGGGAGCAGTGGTGTGCTGCAGGCGAATTACCGCATCTCTGGAGAGCTCATATGCACATCTCTTCCCAATTCCGTGTCCAGTGGCTTTGCGTCGGCAGCTTACAGTAGATCCCAGTGGTGGCATCTGCACAGCAGCAATTTGCAAATGCTACAAATCAGGGCCTCTGCATCCCCCTCCCGCAGAACCAGTGGTTATCACTTACCAGTACCGCGCTGAGTGGAGACGGGTGGGGACCGTCCTTGGAACTCTGGCACTCCCTGTAGGTGGGGTTCCCCTGGTCTTCTGGGACAGCAGCGGGCTTGGGAAGCTGCTGGGTGCAGATCAGTATCCATGGCAACCACACCACAGCCCCTGTCCGGCCAGGGGGGGTGTGATGGGTAATCAGGGAATGCTTTTTGGAGAAACACGGGGGCCACTGAGAATGTAAAGAGTAGGGCCAGGCATGGTGGCTCATGCCTGTAATCCCAGCACTTGGGAAGGTTGAGGCAGTCGGATGACCTGAGGTTAGGAGTTCGAGACCAGCCTGACCAACATGGTGAAACCCCATCTCTACTAAAATACGAAAATTAACCGGGCGTGGTGGCACGCACATATAATCCCAGCTACTCGGGAAGCTGAGGCAGGAGAATCGCTTGAACCCAGGAGGCAGAGGTTGCAGTGAGCTGAGATTGTACCACTGCACTCCAGCCTGGGCAATAGAGCGAGACTCCATCTCAAAAAAAAATAGCGAAAGTCACTGAATGCTGCAAACTCAATCTCCAGATGAGCTTGAGCAGGCAGGGGGAGAATGGTAATCACAGCATTGCTCTCGACCCTGGCTGCCTGGGGAACCACGGGGGGAGCATGAGCAACACTCGCCTTGGACCCAGCGCCCAGGGAGGCTGGGGTAAGACTTCGGCTTTGGGAGTTCTGAAACCTCCCCTGCTGATTCTAGTGTGCAGCCAGGGTTGAGAGTCACTATTAGGAGAAGTGCCACGCGCAGGGGGTGTGTTGTTTATTTATTGTTTGTTTTCAGTGTCAAGGGCTTTGGGAGTGGCCACTCCTTGTTTATTCCAGGAAACCACATAGCATGACTGCATGAACATCATGGTTGTGCCACTGGGCTGATGTCCGAAATTGGAGAGGATGCGGGCGCCCAGATTGGGGGTGTGGCAAAGGTTTGGAACCCGGGTGGCCATCCTTGTGGCCTCTGGGCTACCTGTTGCTATGGTGATGGGCTGAGATTAGTCATGGCATTGGAACTATTTCTCTACCTTCCAGCACACTCCAGGTCCCATGCCAGGCCCCAAGGGAGATCCCACGGCGCACAAAACGGTTGGTTGTTTCCTACATGGAACTTCCAGTCTGAAAAGGAGGAGGGTTGTCAGCAAAACCCCTTAAATACAAGTAGAAATATGAGTCACAAGAGAAGAGAACAGGTAGCCTTAAGGAAGATTGGAGAGTAACAGAGCCTCCGTGCGTGCACCCAGGCACGGCTGGAGAAGAGTGCTCTGGGCCCCAGAAGCAGCGTGTGGAAGGAGGCGGCTCTGAGGATCAGGGCGACTGACTGTCCTGCTTTGCCTGGGACTGTCCTGCTTTTAGCACTGAAAGTCCTGTGTCCTCAGGACACAGGGACAGTTGGTCACTCTGGGAGTGACGCTGGCCATCTCGAATCAGGGCATTAGGAGGATGAGGTAGCAGAGCCCCACAAGGCGCACAGCCTGACAAGGTGCACAGAGCAGCCCGCCAGTGCCCTCCTCCCCCCACGGTGTACCCTCTGGCCCAGGGCCCCTATTCCTGGCATCTGAGTCCTCAGGTGAGCAAAGGCTGCAGGCCCTGGAGTGTGAAGTCACTGTGAGCTGGGGACTTTGCCTTTTCCCCACTGGCCCTCCCCAGGCTACATGCCAGCCCCCCACAGTCGTCCCTGCCAGCCCCCAATGGTCATCCCCACCAGCCTCCACAATTGTCCCCACACCACTGTCAGGGCTGCTGCCACGTTCCTAAACCACAAGCGCTGTTAGTGACATCATCTTTTCACTTCCGTTGACACTTTTAAAATAAAATCAACGTATTTTAAAAGGAAACCTTTGCAAGGAAATAATAGCCATGAAAGAGGGGTTTGGGTGTGCAAGATAACTTCCTGTTCCATTACAGATTTTTAAAATACGCTCATTTCTTAACATTCCTCTGCAAGCCACCCAGGGCCAGTTTCGTGAGCTTGACCTGGGCACCCCCTAGGGCACCCTGGCCCCACACCTGGCTCCGTGCCCTCTGTTGCCATCTTAAAATTCTAAATGTGCAACATGGGCCCTGCGTTTTCATTCTGCGCTGGCCGCGTGAATGATGTGGTCCTGCTTCCAGCTAAAAGTCCGCTGAGTTCCACTGTGGCGTGCACCCCGGGCTTTGGGAACGAGAGAAGGGTGGCAGCTCAGCACCCGGACACCCCTGCCCCCACCCCTGCTTCCACCCACATGCACTTGGGCCCATGGTTTGCTCTGCTGGGGACAGCATGGCCTCGAGCCTTGAGCTGGAGACCAGAGCAGACCGGAGGGGAGAGTCCCAGAAAGTGCCGAGCCCTGAGACCATTGCTAGAACCTTCCTGGCATGGCGGAACCCTCACTGAGCTGGTGCACTGATTCACAGCCTTCGAATTAGCCACATGTCAGGAGACTGTGAGCAGGAGGTAGCCTCTACCCTCCGGTGACAGATGTGTCACCAGGTCTAGGGATCCCTTGGCACCCCACCTGGGGCCGTCTGTGTAAAGGCCTCATCTCCAGAGCCTCTGGGAAGCCTCCCCACACCAACCTTGAACTCTTAGAGGGCAAGGTCCACCCAGGTTCATCTCTGCCCTGGCATAGAGCAGGCCCCCAGTGCACAGTTGAGGGATGAGTAAGGTAAAAGATATGCCCTGGTACAATAATAATATCAGCTCCCAGTTACGGGCGCCAGGCTCGGTGGCCAGCACTGACAGCAACCGCAGCGAGGGACCTCGTTGTCCCCATTTTGCCAGTAAGGAAACAGGACACAGGCCTCAGGGCATATGAGACTTCCCCAGAGTTCATAAGCCCCACTGCTAGGACTGCAGCCCATGTCTGTCCCGTACTGGTAAGGGAGCGATGGCAAAAGGAGCCCTGGACTGGGTACCCAGGTGCCCCGAGCTCTTGTGTCACCCCTGCCAGGGTCCCTTTCATGGATCTGAGGGAGGGCGGCACTCTCACCTGGAGGGGTCCTGCAAAACGCAACCACAGGCCATCATCCGAGGTGGACAGGAAGCCCAGCCAAGCCACTGGGGCCAACCCCTCCCCTGGACTCACCTGCCCCGAGCCACACGCCCTCCAGCCACCACCCGCAGCAGTTCTGGGGGTGGGTCCTGGGCAGACTCCCCTCTGCTCCCCCGTTAAAGCCCCAAGGCCTAGGCTTGGGGCCACTGGAGCCGCAGGCAGGACACATGTGTGACCAGCCCTGTGCCCCTGGCAGCCCCGCGCTGTGTACTGTAAGGACGTGCTGGACATCGAGCAGTTCTCCACTGTGAAGGGCGTCAATCTGGACCACACAGATGACGACTTCTACTCCAAGTTCTCCACGGGCTGTGTGTCCATCCCATGGCAAAATGAGGTGAGCGGGGTAGGCCACTTGCTTGGCACTGGTTGGGAGGGAGGGACTGACGAGGGGAAGGAGGCGTCAGGAATATGAGTTTGGCGGCAGGAGGATGAGCGTGTGGTTTCTGTTTTCTCCATGAAGGCAGCACATAAAAGCTGTCAGTGGCCAGGCAGGGAGCTGTGGCCACCACGGGCCAGTCATTGAGGGGGAGCCTCGCCCAGCCCCTGAGACCTGGAAGGGTTGTGGCTCATGGGCAGGTGAGGCCAGGGGAGGGGTCAGCCGCAGTGGCTCTGCTGCTGGGCTTCCTGACCACCCCGGGTGACGGCCTGTGGTTTTCTCACGGCCCCTCCAGATGATAGAAACAGAATGCTTTAAGGAGCTGAACGTGTTTGGACCTCATGGTACCCTCTCGCCAGATCTGAACAGAAATCACCCTCCGGAACCGCCAAAGAAAGGGCTGCTCCAGAGAATCTTCAAGCGTCAGGTGAGACACCTGTGCCTGGCGAGTCCCGGCGTCAGCCCCGAGACCCCTGGCTCACTTCCATGGGAAACCAGAAGACCCACAGGAGAGACCCTCGGAGGGCTCGGGAGTCTGGGGCAGTAGCAGCCTGGGGGGTAACTGATATGTCTGAGGCCCCTGACACCCACTGCAGCTGATGGGATCCCCACGGCAGAAGGGCAGAGCCAGCCTAAATTCACCCTCCCTCTGGGTTTCTCCACCTTGACACTATTGGCACCTGGGGCCAGTTAATTCCTTGTCACGGGGCTGTCCTGTGCATCACAAGATTTGAGGCAGCAAGCTTGGCCTCCACCCACCAGATGCAGCAACACCCCATTCCCCAGTCATGACAGCCCATAAAAGCGCCAGACATTGCTGAATGTCCTTGGGGGCACAGTCACCCCTGGTTGAGAACCGCTGCCCTCTCTGGTCCTTATGAAGCCTCAGTCATGTAAAGACTGAACATCATAAGCTCAGGGAGAACTGGGGGTAGAAGCTGACCCCGCAGAACTTTCCAGCTTCTGGGATGGCCCCCATCCAGTGCTGTGCCCTCCAGCTGGCAGCCAGAGGAGACAGGGCTGTTGGGAAACGAGTCAGAGCCTGGCCCTGGGTAAGGGCTGGTGTGAGCCAGTGGAGGAAATGCCGGGGAAGGGCCCCCACCTCACCCCACACCATGAAGGGGGCCACCATACACCCCATCTTGGCCTGGCCCTTGAGGAAGCTGTGGCCCAGTGTACCCATCCTGGAGCCTCGGAGGTTCCCCCACCTGGTTCTGCTCCTTCCTCCCTTCGCCAAAGAGCCAGCTCCAGGATAGGCACACTAGGCCAGTGATAATATAAAAATATAACACTTCAATGCTTCCATCAAGTAAAATGGAAGTTCTAGAAAGAATGACCTCTCCCTCCCTTCACGGTCGGGCACGCTGAGAACACCCTGGGTCCTAGAAAGAGAAATTACCATGTAGTCTCACAGACCCGGGTTCAAACTCAGCCCTGACACTTCTTGGTTATGTGGAAACTTACGGAACCTCTCCCGCCTCAGTTTGCCTGCCTGAAACATCAGGATAGAAATGCCTGCTGCCTAGAGCCATGGGTGGCGGCCCTTAGCGCGGTGTGGGCATCAGCACCTGTGAAGTAAATGTTCCTTGCCTCCCTCCTCCTCCCCTCTGCAACATGAAGGGCCCATCACACACGGGATGCAGAGGGAGGGCCCGAGGAATGGGAACGACCACGCATCTTTCCCAGGTGGGCCCTCGCTAGAGCCCTTTGCATACGAGGCCCCATTGTATCCTCCCAGCCACCCTTTGCGGAAGCTGCTCTTCTCCTGTGTTACAGGAGAGGAAACTGGGAGATGGAATTGCATGCCCAAGGCCACTCTGCGAGGGAGAGGCAGACTGAGAATTCCAGCCCAGGCAGTGTAACCCTAGGCCTGCAGGCTTAAGCAAGGTGGATATTATGGGGGGGCCGCCTCCACCCTGATTGGAGGTTCTGTTAATTCCTTGGCTCTTCCCATTTACCAGATAAAGCCCTGTGCCTCCAGGGGCGGCCCTTGCACCTGGCTCTGAGGGGAGACTTCCAAAGGCCATGAAAAGCAAGGGTTAGAGCTGGTGGGGGCAGCCCCTGCCCCTCCCCAGGGCTCCCAGGACTGACTTCTGTTCTCTCCATCCCGTCTCCCCCAACCCCAACCCCAGCATCAGAACAATTCCAAGAGTTCGCCCAGCTCCAAGACCAATTTTAATCACCACATAAACTCAAACCACGTCAGCTCGAACTCCACCGGAAGCAGCTAGTTTCGGCTCTGGCCTTGAAGTCCACAGTGGAGCCAGCCCAGACCTTCTCCTTAGAAGTGGAAGTGCTGGAGCTTCTGCTCTGGTGGGGCTGCCAGGGGAGCCCCCCAGGAGCTGGGGAAGGAGGCCGTCCATCCCGTCGACGTAGAACCTCGAGGTTTCTCAAAGAAATTTCCACTCAGGTCTGTTTTCCGAGGCGGCCCCAGCCGGGGTGGATTGGATTTGTCTTTGGTGAACATTGCAATAGAAATCCAATTGGATACGACAACTTGCACGTATTTTAATAGCGTCATAACTAGAACTGAATTTTGTCTTTATGATTTTTAAAGAAAAGTTTTGTAAATTTCTCTACTGTCTCAGTTTACATTTTGTATATTTGTATTTAAAGAAAGTGAGACTTTGAGGGTGTATATTTTCTGTGCAGCCACTGTTAAGCCATGTGTTCCGAGGCATTTTAGCGGGGAGGGGTTTACCAAAAAAAAAAAAAAAAAATGTGACTCAAGACTTCCAGAGCCTCAAATGAGAAAATGTCTTTATTAAATGTAGAAAGTGATTCACACTTCACCTTTAAAGGATTGCTTGTATTTACCCACATCTATCCCTGGAGCCATTTCCTCACATTGGTATCACCCTTCTGTCGGCTTGGAACGATCTGAATTAAATGTTCCAGACACACGTGGGACTTCTCCCTCCCAGCCAGAATGTCCTCTCCTGGGGCCCTCGGAGTCGTCTGGGCTGAGCCCTTCTCCTCAAGGGGTACGCCAAGCCACCGTTGCACCCACCTCTGTCTGTTCTTCCTTCCGGAAGCAGCTGGCACGCAGATCCAGATGTTTACAGCCAGGGGGGCGATGGGCCTCTTTCCTCCTAAGCAGGTCCTGACTGCTAAAGCCAGTTGTTTTCAAGAGGCTTGCATTGGGGGATTTTTGTTCTATTTTTAACAGAAGCATAGGATCATAAAGATTCGTCAGGAAACCCCAAGTGTCCCAAAGCCTCAGGGCCCGTGGGAGCATCAGGAGGTGAGTCCGTGCACTCATCCTAACGGAGCACCGCTGAGTCTGTAGCGGGGAGGGAGGCTGGCCCAGGGACCTGGCGTGTCCCTGAAACGTTCACAGGGTTTCGAGACCTTCACAGCCCCACCAATGTGCTGGCCCCTGTGGCACGGATGGGGCAGTCTCTCCGGGCAAACGAGAGGCCCAAGGAGAGACCGGGCCACCAGAGAGCTCAAGACAAAGTCACCCAGGAAGGTGGGGCAGAGGCAAGATCTATCGGACACTTCAGAGTTTCAGGCAGGAGCACCCAGAGGACTTGGTGGCTTTACCAGCCCAGGGGACTCTGAAGGCAGCCCCTAGACCCTTGTAGCAGGGCTGTCCATCCCCAGGGAGCAGCTGGCCACCTCCTACTGCCTCCATGAAGTGACCAGGGGCCAGTCTGCTCCCACCTCCCGTCCAGGACAGGGTGAACATTTGATCTCACTGTCCCCTGCCTGGCTGAGTCCCTGGTATCTGACTCTGCCACCCAGCAGCTGCCAGGGTCTCTCACCATGCGGACCCTGCCCTGGCTGCACCTGCACCCCCTGTCAAAGTGCGGACTCACAGGCTCCACCCCAAACCACAGAATGGGAATGCCTGGGAGTGGTGCCTAGGAACCTGCATCTTGTAAAAGCTCACCAGATCACTCTGATGACCCTGGAGTGTGAGCACCCCTGGAGTGTGAGCACCCCTGGAGTGTGAGCACCCCTGGAGTGTGAGCACCCCTGCGGTGGCCGTCAGCGGGGCTTTGAGGGTGATCGTCCCAAACACATTTTTCTGGGTGACGCAGGCAGCATTGGAGCATGAGTCATGGGGAGGACAGTCGTGAGCTCACCAGCCGCGAGGCCCGGTTTCCATGCCTTCCCCCCGGCCTCTACCCCTGGGTCCTGGCCGTGCTGCTGACAGAGTCCTGGCCTGTGGCACCGATCATTTTGAGGTCCTTTTACAAAGAAATGGGGGAGAAGAAGTAGCTGGGCTTCCCTCAGATCTTTTTAATGCAGTATTTTTTTGTTCAAGACCAGCTCTGGTTTTATGAGGCTCCTTCCATTACCTTTCTTGGGCTGAATACAAAACAAATACAGCCATATCCAAGTTTTCCAAGGAAGTGGAAAGCTCTTTGAACGGTATTTTAAGATCCTCAAGCTCTTGCTGAACTTCCTTTTTTGATGAAAAGAAGGACCGTCGTCCTAGGACGGTCACCAACCCAAGCCACCACCCCAGCCACCCATCCAGGAGGTTGGTTCCTCTTACCCAGTTCATAGCAGCTCAGTCCTTACCAAATGGATTCTTGGTGTTGGAAAGCAGCCTCTTTTTATTCCTGAAAACCAGTGCCCTGTCCGTTTGCAGTAGAGAATCCCCAAGGAGCAAGAAAGATGACAGAAGTGTGGCTGCCATGTTTCTAGGTCACGAGAGCTCTGGTGGTACTATCACAAGACCTGTGCGTGGGTTCTATGATAACTTCAGTCTTCCATCATGTTCACCACCAGCCCTTCCTGAGTGCCCAGAGGAGATGGGGGCAGAGTCACTTGGCCTATTAAAGCCTCCTATTCCTTCTGGCTCATGCATTGCTTTGTGGCAAGAGAAAGGAAGTCTTTAGACCAGTGCCCTTCTCCCTATTGAGTCCCCAGTCCTGTCCCTTCCCCTCCTCTAACCTTGTTTTCTATAGCCACTTTTTTTTTTTTTTTTGAGACAAGAGCTTATTGTGTTGCCTAGGCTGAAGTGCAGTGGCATGATCCTGGCTCACTGCAGCCTTGAACTCCTGGGCCCAAGCTGTCCTCCTGCCTCAGCCTCCTAGGTAGCGGGGACCATAGGCGTGCACCACCATACTCAGCCTAATTTTTTAAATTTTTTTGTAGAGACGGGGGTCTTACCATGTTGCCCAGACTGGCCTCGAACTCCTGGACCCAAGCTATTATCCTGCCTCAACCTCCCAGAGTGCTGAGATTATAGGTGTGAGCCACTGTCCCTGGCCTATAGCGGTCATTTTTTGAAAAGGTATTTTAAAATTAAAAGCAAACATCTTCCGCGCATCCACCTGTCCAGGATAAGGCATATTTGGACAGTGAACGGATTTAACTCTCTTGAATGCATTTGAGCTCTTCACCGAAGAGCCTTGCTTGCTCCAGGCATGACATTGTTTTCACCAGATGTTCACTGACTTCGTGCCTTCGAGGTGAGACATGGGGTCTCTTAGAAGCGTCTCTGCATCTGCATTTCAGGAGATGAGCTGCTGTCCCTGGTGGACAGAGGCGGCCTCTGCCGTGGTCACCATGATGACCTACAAGTGTTTATTGAGTCCCTTGGGGGCACCCAGAATACCACCCAGAATAGCACCCAGAATAGCAAGAAGACCCAGTCCCTGCCTTGCGGAGGATGCACTCGCACCCCACAGCAGCCCATTCTCGCCTCTTCCTTGGCCAGGAACCCAGGGCTCCAGGGCTGCTCGCTGCTGCTGTGTCCTGCGCAGCCACAGGAGGCTTCCTGAAAGGCATTGCTCGGAGGGGCGGGAGCGGGGAGGCCTGGCCTGCCCCACAGACACAGCTGTGCGGCCTGGGTCATACACACATCGGCAAGCGGCTGCCGAGACAAATCGTGGTGGGGAGTCCTGGGGACACACACAGCCTTTGCATTGACAGCATCGTAGGATCAGAGCCCAGGTGAGCCCCTGGGGATACCAAGGCCTTCCCTTCCCGAAGCTGGGAAATCTCCATGCCTCTCCTGGGAGCCTGGCCCCACTGTAGAAATCCCTCCTCTTCCTCCACACTCTGTCCTTTCCCCAAAGGCTCGGTTGTCAGTTCCAGCTACCCATCGACTTCCCCACTGAGCCGCTACCCTCAAAACGGAGGGGGCACTGCAACCTCCTTGAGCCTGGCATCCCAGGCCTTGCCAGAGGGGACGGTGGCTTCCTGGATAATCGGAAATCTCTGAGAAGAAGAGGAAACGCCTGAGTGACACTCTGCTGTCCTCTGGGGTCCCCTGGTGTGCATGCACATCCTTCTGAATACCTGTATTTCCAAGAGGTGGTCTCCTGCTTTCATAATCCAACACTCTGAGATGGGATCTTCGAACTGTTTAGCCCTGGCTGTGGAAAGATAGTGAGTATGAAGAATTTGTGCATTTGGAAGTGACATCGCTGTGTGAATTACGAACACAGAGAGCTTCCATCTTCCTGATCACAATAGACCATGATCGCAAAGGCTCCTCTCCCAGAGACCCCTTCTGCACCTGCCCTCCCCCCACCACCACCCAGCTGTTGAAGCTCAGCGTGTGCAAGTCAGACCCTGCACAGGCCGGGGGTGTCTCACCTAAACGTAAAGGCTTGTGCCAGAGACAGTGATTGAAAACATTTGAAAAGCCAGCTCTCCCCGGCAGAGAAAGACACTTCCCCCGAAGTGGAATCTAGATGTCTTTCCCCAGTCCATCAAGAAGTCATTTTTGTAACAGTCCCTAAGCAAGTGTTCTCAATTAGAAGAGTTTAGTGGCTGTTGGTGTTGTTAAATAATAATAATCCTTCTAGCATCCAAAACTTTCTAATTTTTTCAGGGAGATTTGGACATTAATGAATGGAAACTTCCATGGTGGCGGTCACTCCTGAAGGCAGCGGCTTCCATTCTCCCACTGCTCTCACTCTGTGTGTTCCGTCTACCATGTCACAGTGCCGCTGGATCTAGATGGAACCGCTCTTGTTGTTTTTAAAAGAGAAATAAATTCCTTAATTGAAATAGCATCTCTCTCCTGCTGCTGAGCTCTTGTTCTGTTTCTTCTGCATACGACAGCTGTCCCCAAGATACCTGTGGCCTTTGGGTTAACCCTTTCCTAAGGTTGACAGTGGAACCCACCCAAATCCGGACCCCACACCGACCACCCCCTAAACTACCCACAGATGGCCCAGCTCCAGTGGGCAGGGCCCAAGAAAACCTGAATTCTTACCAAGCCATTGGCTTCTGATCTCAAGCCCAGCAAATGGTTCTAGAAGTGCTCTGGCCACTTGGCACCGAGGAGGAGCTGGGCGACAAGGGTTCGAGTCAGTGCCAGCACCATGACACCAAACGGCACGTTTGTAGGTCCCACCACCCGGTTTTATACAGAAGAGGCAGGCAGAGGGAGCCATTGTGGCTGTCCAGGCTTCACCATGCCAGGCACAGGCTGGCACATGGGGCAGCCAGTGAGGCACAGTGGCCCTTGCACTTCGGAACAGGGATTCCCGATCTGGGACCCAAGACCTCTTCTGTCTCCCTCTACCTGCTCGCCTTAGCTGTTAGAATGAGCAGGGCTTACTCTGAGATGTTCATGTTTAAAATAAAGGTAAAAATAAAAAACAACAATAAATAGAATGAGCAGGGCTTGGACTCAGCCGACACCCTACTGATGATATCACCGTAAACAGGCCACTCTGAGCCTCGGTGTCTTCATCTGTAAATGGGATCACACCTCAGTGATGGGGCTGCTGGAGGATTCAGTGGGAACTCGTGTGCCACCTAGCACAGAGGCCTTGGCTTTGAGCAGAGGCCTGGCCTTGACCTCACACTCATTCACACCCAGCCCTGCCTGGAGCCACACTCCAGCCAGGCCTGGAGCCTGGGGAAGAATCTGCTTACTGGGGGACCCTGTGGAACTGTACAGAGAGAAAGAGGGGCCGGCTGGCAGTGAGGGAGGGATGAGGAAGGGGCTCTCCCAGGATAGAAGAATGGAGGGAACTCATGGCCGAGGATTTGCCAACCATGTGGGAAGCCTTCAAGGGCAGAAGACAGTGGTGGAGCAGGAAATGCTCTGATCTCAGAACAGGGACGGGGAGGATCTCCCCGCAGGGCCCAGCTGTGTCTCTGGGGCTTTCACCACTCCAGAACCTCCACTGCCCAAGCCAGCCTCCAGGCAGACAGAAGCTGCCATCTCCCCTGGGACAGGCAGGGTGTCAGCGGGAGAAACTCCAGCCGCATGACTCCAGCCCCCACTCACCATTTACACTGCCCTGCCCAGCAGCTTTGGCCCCTTCCCAGGCAGATGGAGTGGGCTGGGCAGGAGGAGCACCCACCTCTCACCTCCACACCTTTCAGGCCCATGCCCATCCTGTCCACACCAGACAACCGTGGATTTGGTGAGGGGACCAAAAGAACCTCCATCTAACTCATTTTCAGGAAAGGCTCAAAGCCATCATCCCCAGGCCCCAGAGAGCTCCAGGCCAGAAGCCCTCTGGGAGATGGTCCTTAAGGCCGTTGGGATCCACCTGCCATCCCCAGAGACCGTGAAGAGGAGGGAGAACTGGGGCCCTGGGAATAGACCCTTGAACCACAGCATGGCAGGGCTCCTGGTACCACTTTGCCCAGAAGTTCGCCAAGCCAAACATTGCCCAGGCATGGGCCAGTTTTCATGGGGACTTGGCTTAACTGTCTTGGGGGAAAAAGCAGGAAAAACCCATTCAGCAGGCCATGGGGTGAGTTCTAGAGTTTGCACTCTAGAGGCATCAACTACTGGCAGGTAAACCAGAAGGTGCAGAAGGCAGCACCTTTCACGCTTGAGGAGTTCTGACTCACTTGGCATCTTGATAAACTAGAATCTGATTTGGCGGTTCTGGGGTAGGGGACAGTCTGCACTTCTAAGTACTCCTGGGTGAAGCCACTGGTCCTCAGACAACACTTTGAGTAGAGAGGCCTTAGAAAGCCCCAAACCTGGTCAGGCACCGTTTCTCATGCCTAATCCCAGCACTTTGGGAGGCCAAGGTGGGCAGATCACCTGAGGTCAGGAGTTCGGGACCAGCCTGGCCAACATAGTGGAATCCCGACTCTACTAAAACTACAAAAATTAGCTGGGTGTGGTGATATGCACCTGTAATCCCAGCTACTCGGGAAGCTGAGGCAGGAGAATCCTTTGAACCCGGGAGGCGGAGGTTGCAGTGATCTGAGATTGCATCACTGCATTCCAGCCTGGGGGACAGAGTGAGACTTTGTCCCCCCCAAAAAAAAGAAAAAAAGAAAAAAAGCCCAAACGGAATGGCAGGCTGGGTCTATAGTCAAACCAGGTCCTGCATTCTGTGGTACAGAAGTTTTATTAATACTCACCAACATTTGCCCAGCCCTTGAGGGGAGCTGATACCAGTAGTTTTCAAAGTCTGACACCCTCACCCCTACAGGCAGCAGCAGCAGCAGCAGCCCTGTGAACTTCTGAGAGATCCAGATTCCTGCTCCCTGCACCAAGCCTATTGAGTTAGGAGTCTGGGTAGGATCTATGAACAGGACCCCCAGATGACAGGTGCACACTCCAGTTTGAGGCCCACTGGTTTACAGAGCACTTTCATCTCATCGAGAACCCTTAGGGCAAAGCAGCCGCTGGTCTCCTTGCTGACGGCTTTTCAGAGTCACAGAGGGCTGAAAAGGGCGAGGCTCTTACCTGCAAATGGAAGCAGGTGGGTACAATTGGCTACCACTGTTCTTAAACAAAAGGAAAGAGGATACGACATAGAATCCTACTGTTGTATTTTTAATGAAGAGATAAACCAAGAAAAGGAAAAAATTTTCCTATAGGGAGAAGGAAGCCACCAGGGTAGGAGAGTGGGAGATAGATATAAAAGCCCGTCTGCTCAGAAATGTGCCTTGTCTTATAGATTTGACTTTGCAAGCACGTGTCAAAACACAAATCCAGACCCAGTGGGGAGAGACCTATTTGAAAGATTTTTGCAAGGGAGGAAAGTGGCTACTGCAACAGGGGCTGGGATGGAGACCACTGTAAAATGGAGGAGGCTTTACCATGCCATCTGCAAGGGTCTTGAGGGTTAGGTGGAAAGATGATCTCTTTTGTAGAGAGAACAAGGCTAGAAAGAGCCAGGTGTGGCAAGTGGGATGCAAGGGTGATATGATCAGATAAATAGATCAGAAAATGTCACCCTGAGGCGGTCTCTGCTCTGGAGGGGCTGCCTGCAGGCTCAGGCTGAGAGTTGGTCAAAGTTTAGGGTCCAGGAGGAAGGAGTGAAACTTACCTAAGTCTGGCTAGCAAGCATTTTGTTTCCATGGATCAGTGGGAACAGGCCATTCCGCTAATCATTTATGAGGCAAAGAATGGAAATTTGGAGGGTCTGTGACTGGCCTTTCATAGATAAATAAGGGGGACATCCCTGGGCCTTATGGAAGTCTGATGTGGTTGGCTATGTCCCCACCCAAATCTCAAATAGTAATTCCCATAATTCCCACATGTTGTGGGAGGGACCCAGTGGGAGGTAATTGAATCATGGGGACAGGTCTTTCCCATGCTGTTCTCATGATAGTGAATAAGTCTCATGAGATCTGATGGTTTTATAAAGGGGAGTTCCCCTGCACACACTCTCCCTTGCCTGCCACCATGTAAGACGTGCCTTTGCTCTTCCTTTGCCTTCCACCATGATTGTGAGGCCTCCCCAGCCATGTGGAACTGTGAGTCCATTGAACCTCTTTCCTTTATAAATTACCCAGTCTTGGGTATGTCTTTATTAACAGCATGAGAACAGACTAATGCAAAGTCATATGGGGAAAGGTGGTTTTTTGCAGCATGTTGTTTTCCTGGACAACAAAAGTGTGAGGATAATCTCTTGTTTTGGCTTTTTGTTGTTGTTTTGTTTTGCTTTATGAGACAGGGTCTTACTCTGTCACCCAGGCTGGGGTGCAGTGGTGCAATCATGGCTCACTGCAGCCTCTAACCCCTGGGCTCAAGCAATCCTTCCACTTCAGCCTCCAGAGTAGCTAGGATTACAGCTGTGTCCAACCACACCCGGCTAACTTTTTAAAGATTTTTGCAGAACTGGGATCTCATTATCTTACCCAAGCTGGTCTTGAACTCCTGGCCTCAAGGGATCCTCCTGCCTCAGTCTCCCAAAGTGCTGAGATTACAGATTGAGCCATGGCACCTGGCAAGGGGAATTCCTTTAACCTTCACTGTTTTCCAGGAGCACTGGGCTCAAATAAAATTCAATACTGTCATATGTAAATGTTTTTGATAATTGTAAAACAAAACTAAAAAGTTTTTATAGCAGCCCCTATAAACCAAAAGACAAATGGAACAAACAAATCTGTTCATATGCAGGTGGTGGTATAATCACACAGAGACCATCCCCAAGTGACTTTAAGGCACTGAAATGTGACTGTAGGTTCCCTCTATGTCTGCCCTAAAGACAAAAAGAGCTGCCAAAAAAGTCTTAAGCCATTTTCAGTAAACACATTGTCAGTAATAACATCGATGTTATTATTCCTCAACTAATATATATTATAGGGCAAAACATGTAATTCTGTTAATGTAATTAAGAGCAAAGATTTTTCAATGTAAGAAAAAAATAAAAAATAAAATAACATCAAAGAAGAAAAGCCTTTTAATCCATCCCAAAATAAGCTTTCTCTTTATAAAATAGGCATCCATGAGAACTTTGGCTCCTTGAGACACCATTGGCTCCCCGTGAGTGTTCAGGACTATTTCCTGGCCACAGGAGATGGAGGAGTACTGGACTTGGATGATGGGGGAGGTTCCTCCCAGTTCCAACAGTCTGCCAGACTTCATTCAGTCTGCAGCTCATTCTGTCTTTGCCTCCCACTTTGCCTCCCTTTTATTTTCTTTTTGATATAGAATTGCCATTTTGGCCGGGCGCAGTGGCTCACGCTGCAATCCCAGCACTTTGGGAGGCCCAGACAGGCGGATCACAAGGTTAGGAGTTCGAGACCAGCCTCACCAACATGGTGAAAACCCATCTCTACTAAAAATACAAAAATTAGCAGGGCGTGATGGCGCACGCCTGTTGAGCCTATAATCCCAGCTACTCAGGAGGCTGAGGCAGAGAATCGCTTGAACCTGGGAGGCAAAGGTTGCAGTGAGCCAAGATCATGCCACTGCACTCCAGCCTGGGCAACAGAGCAAGACTCTGTTGCAAAAAAAAAAAAAAGAATTGCCATTTCTAAAAATAATAATAACAAATGAAGGGATGAATGAAGGGTGAAAAATACTGGGGTTACCATTTACATTGTACTCTAGTACTTCTTGGAGTTATGCTATTCAGATGTTCTAGGATGGATGGATGACTGAATGGATGGGTAGAAGAAAGGAATGAAGGAGGGAAGGAATGTGGGAAGGAAGGAAGGAAGGAAGGAGGGAGGGAGGGAGGGAGGGAGGAAGGAAGGAAGGAAGGCAGGCAGGCAGGCAAGGAAGGAAAAGGAAAGGAAGATCCATGACTATGAATGAATAGATGGTTAGATGGATGGAAGCAAAGTGGGTTGGTGGATAGATGGATTGGATGAGTGGATAGAAGGAAGGAAAGGTGGGTGAGTGGATGGATGGATAGATGAATGGATGGATGGATGGTTAAGTGGGTGGAAGGAAGAAGGGTGGGTAGGTGGTGGTGGATGGATGGATGGATGGATGGATGGATGGATGGATGGATGGATATATAAAAAGATGAGTAGGTGGGTAGATGGATGGATGTGTGGATGGATAGATTAATAGATGAATGAATGGATGGCTCGATGGACAGATGGATAGAAGAGAGGAAAAGTGGATGAATGGTTGGATGGTTGGCCATGGTCCTATGAACAAGATATGCTCCATATACAGACCCAGTGGAGCATAAGCCTCTACAAAGGAGCGCCTGTGCAGAGCAGACCTTCCCCAGAAAATGTCCAAACCTTTGCCTGGTATCTTGTATTTATGCAAGTGACACTTGGCCCAGCAGAATCAGGTATGGAGGATGGTTATTTAACCAAGGTCTACAGCTTTTGATATGGCAGCCCCTGGCCTTCAAGTACTTCTGTGTGGCAGTACCCAATGCAATGATGTGGGACAGAGTGCGCATTCTGAACTCTACGTAGAAGGGTTGGGCCAATGCTGGTCACCATAGTGACTCCATTTCTGCCATTAAGGATCTGGTAAAGACACTCAGGTTGGAACAGGTTTTTACTACTCCTTCTGGATAACTACAGTGAGTCAGGGAGTAAGAGAGAAGTATTAGAATTAAAGCTGAAGTCCCCTCAGGGCACCAGAGAACCCTGGAAGGAGATTTTGTCCCCAGCCCTCGGCAGAAAGGAGAGGAGCTTAGGGCTCAAATCCCAACACAGACTCGCCTGCGCACCTGCATGCCGCCCAGACCTGGCTCAGGGGAGGGGACGCTGTCAGGAGAAGGTTCTAGCCAGGTGACCCCATGACCTAGCCGCCAGCTCTGCTCCAGCCACCACTTGTGAGCCCCCAAGGCAGCAGCTGGCTCTCCACCCAGCTCCAGACACAGACTGGTCCCTGAGTGAGAATCCGTTTCTGTGAAGGAGAAAGTGTTAAGTGGAAGGGGTGAGGGTTCCTTCCTCTTAGCCTGGGCATCCCAAGGCTCCCACAAGCTCACTGCAGGCGTGCACTTGAGGCTGGTGTGTTTCTCTGGGAGCAAACGTCCTCCTTCCTGTGAGGTCCTGCAAGGCACTGAGAAGTCCCACCCAGCCTCATGGGGACCCACTGGGGATGTTTTTTGCTTTTTCTAAGAGAAGCCAAATGTTTCCTTTAATGGAGAAACACCAAAAAAACTTCTCTTAAAAATGCTTGTTTTTCTGAGTTATCAGAATTAACCCGGAAGGAGGTAACAAACGGGTTAGGTCCATTAGCCACTCAGAGTAACTAAGTAATTTGCAAGAGAATTAACAGCCTGGGTGTCCTCAGTGTTCCTGGGCCAGGCCAGCTTCCCCGGCAGGCAGAGGTGCACTGTCATCAGGAGGCATGAGCAGTTCGCTGCTGGGCCAGGCCCTGTGGTCTGCTTGTTGGAGAAACCACCCACCCAGACATCCACCCTGCCCAGCGAGCCTGGCTGTGGCCATGGTCCTGCCAGCGGGTGCTGCCCCTCTTTGCTCACACGTGACTCGCAGCTCCCGTAACACAGTGAGAGCTTCCCAAGGCACAGCCAGGGCACCAAGCTGGGTATGGGCTGCAAGCACTTCCTTTTGCAATTAGTAAACAAGAAGTAGTGTTTATAAACAGTCACCATCTACCCAAGTCTCAGTATCTTCACAAACAACGCTCCATAAACCGAGGCTCAGAGGGGCTCTGTGTCTTGTCCAAGTTGACTAAGCAAATGAGAGGCTGAAACTCACAGTTGGCTTCAGAGTCCGTGCTCTTTCTGCTCTGTGTTGCCGGCTTCCTTTCCTCAGCTGGGAGAACAGTCATCAACCCAGCCAGCACCTCCAGCTCTCTGGGCCTTGCAGTGGGAGGAATGTTCCTTCTGTAAAATAGGGAGCCAGTGGGCAGCTGGATGACCTGGGTTCCCAGTTGTTTTTTTTTGTTTTGTTTTATTTATTTATTTAAGACAGAGTTTCACTCTTGTCACCAAGGCTGGAGTACAATGGTGCAATCTTGGCTCACTGCAACCTCCACCTCCCAGCTTCAAGTGATTCTCCTGCTTCAGTCTTCCAAGTAGCTGGGATTACAGGTATCTGCCACCATGCCTGGCTAATTTTTGTATTTTCAATAGAGGTGGGGTTTTGCCATGTTGGCCAGACTGGTCTCAAACTCCTGACCTCAAGTGATCCATCCACCTCGGCCTCCCAAAGTGCTGGGATTACAGACATGAGCCACCACGCCCAGCCTGAGCATCAGACTCAGCTAAGCCCTAGCTTCTCCAGGTGTGCTCTTCAGACCAGCAGCCTCTCCTGGGGACTTGTCAGGTGGTGGACCCTCAGGCCCCGCTGACACCTTCTGAATCAGGATCTGCCATTTAACCAGATCCTGCCCCAAAGCACCTTCAACATTTAGATTCTCCGGTTCTACCCCAGGGAGTTCAAGGTGGCCCAGAAACCAACCACACTCCCAAGGCAGCCCAGAAACTGACCAGCAACAGGGCCTTTGGTTGAAACTTCCCTAGGCAGCCCAGAAACTGACCAGCAGCTTTCCTGCTGGACACCATCCTCCTTGGCTCCTTGGGGAAAGCCCAGGGGTGGGTGGCTAGAGTTCCAGTTGTTACTACATGGTGCCTGGTTTGGGAGGAGAGTGGCTCCTTTGCCTCTGCTTGGATGGGGGCTTTAATGGCCCTACTGTCTCAGCTTTATGGAGTATTCTTTGGAAGTTGTAGGCAACCATTTTCCTGCCATTGAGGTCTCTGTCAGGGGGGTTGCTGCCTGCCCTGCCGTCAGTCCTAGAGCGGTTCTGTTTTCACTGAGTCTCTTCATCGTGAATGCAAAGAGCTTCAGAGAAAAGGAAATGCATTGGAGTCTCACTTGGAACTCTAGGGCTGGTGAGAACTGACCGGCCCTCTTTCTCAGCTCTCTTGGGTCCACGGCCGTCGACAGGCCTCTTGAGTTTCTCCTTCGTCCTACACCTGAGAATGGCTTTCCCTGCTTCCCAGCACACACGGTAGCCCCACAGCCCATCTGCCCCCAGCTCCCAAGTTCACATCCTCTGGCCCAAGCTGGGAAGGTGCCCCTCAAACCACCATGGAGTCAGCCATGGCCAGCAGAGCAGGGTGGGCTGGGCACTCACACTGGGACAGCAGGCACGTCTCAGGAGAGTGAGGGGGCTGCACACAGCCGGGGAAGTCACGAAGACTCCCGGGATAGCAGGGAGGAGGGGTGCCCCCCAACTCGCCTCAGTCAGAGGCAGGCAGAGAATGGCAGATCTGACTACTCCCTGCCTTCCCTACACACCCTTGCAGGGGAGGCACGCCAGCGAGCACGCCTGTGTGAGGGCTGAGTAAACAAGACACAGACATGGTCTCAAGACCACTGGCTTGTACATGACAGAAGTCAGTCCTGGTACCCAAGGCGGAGCCTGGAAGGGAGTAAGAGAGGGAACCGAGAGAAGGAGGAGGGACCAGAGTGAGGGAGGAGGGACAGAGAGAGGGAGGAGGGAACAGAGCAAGGGCGGAGGGACAGAGCAAGGGAGGAGGGACCAGAGCGAGGGTGGAGGAACCAGAGTGAGGGAGGAGGGAACAGAGTGAGGGAGGAGGGACAGAGTGAGGGAGGCGAGAACAGAGTGAGGGAGGAGAGAACAGAGCGAGGGAGGAGGGAACAGAGCGAGGGAGGAGGGACAGAATGAGGGATGAGGGACAGAGCAAGGGATGAGGGACCAGAGTGAGGGAGGAGGGACAGAGCGAGGGCGGAGGGACCAGAGCGAGGGCAGAGGGACCAGAGCGAGGGAGGAGGGACCAGAGCGAGGGAGGAGGGACAGACTGGCTGGGGGAGCACAGGGTGTGCTTCATGGTTTCAAGCCGGGGCCCAGGTTCTCAACCCTGCTGCTCACCACAGTCACCTGAAGAATTTGCAAAACTAGGCTGGTGGTGGCCCCGGTGGACACCACTAAGTGAGAACATCTAGGGGTAGGCTCAGCTGCGGTGTCTCAGTCTCAGCGCCTCTGCTCTAAAATGGGGACAATAACAGCCCTCCAACAAGGTCGTCATGGGGATTTAATGAGGTGACCTGGCAGGAGCGCTTCACCAGGGGCCTGGAGGTGGTAAGTGCCAAGAAACAGTGGCTGTGTTCCTGTGGTCTCGAGTGATGTTACAACTGCCTGGCAAGGTGGGCAGTGGCAGCCGCTATGGAGATGGGCACACTGACCTGGTTGCTAAAGTGACTCACCCAAGGCCACACACGGAGGAAGCTGCAGGGCGAGGTTGTGGATCCAGCGCTCTCTGACTGTGGAGTGCGACTGAGTTGAGCATCCACACTGCTGCCTCGGTCTCCCAAAGTGCTGGGATTACAGGCATGAGCCACCACACCCGGACATGTTAAATGTGCTATTAATGTACTGTATGCCGGTATGATATAAGTCAAAGAGTGTTATGGTTCACAAACCGCCTTTCCCCACCTGCCAGCGCTGCCCTCCAGCCCTGCCAACACCTGGATTTTGGAGTTTGGCTTCCAGAACTGTAAGGTCATAAGGAGGTGTTGTTTTAAGCCACTGAGCTTGTGGTAATTTGTTACAGCAGCCACAGGAAACTAATACAATATCCCCTTTTTAAAAAAAGAAAAGAAAAGAATTTATTTTATAAGCTCAACACTTTATAAGCCCTCAGATTTCCCTTGTTTATTTCCCTTTGGGCTTTGTGGGTTGTCAGTAAAGTTCCGTTGGAAAACCCTGCCAGCATCCTTGAAGCCAAAAGAAACACAGAAGCAGGAGCCGGCTTTGCCCACGCTTGGCCAGGGAGAAGAAAGATCGGGACCCGCATGCGGCTGGGCGGGGGGGCGCTTGGAGCCGAGAGAGCAGGTTAAGACCAGGCTCTGCAACCAACAGGTGCAATGACCTTAGAAAAGGTATTTACATTCCCTGGAATTAGATCTCTTCGTCTGCAAAATTCATTCGACATTCACTCCACCAGTGGCTTCTTAAGCTCTTTCCTACATGCCGTTCACTGTTCCTGGCCCCAGAGATACAACGATGCAAAAGTTGTATCACTGGGGATACAACTAGGCAAAAGTCCCTGCTCTCACGGAGCTTACATTATACGGGGGGAGGGGAGAAAACAAACAAGACACGTAAATAAATATATAGTGCGCTTGTCAAAAACACCAAGGCGAAAGCAATAAAGCAGGGAGAAACAAGTGTCCTTCAGTAGGTGAATAGTTAACTAGCCTGTGGTCCATCCATACCATGGACTTCCACTCAGTTAATAAAAAGGAATGAATTATTGATACACAACAATGTGGATGGAGCTCAAGAGAATTCTGCCAAGTGAAAGAAGTCAACCTCAAAAGGTCACATACCCTGGGCAACACAGGGAGACCCTGTCTCTAAAAGAAAAAAAAAAAAAAGTTAGCCAGACCTGATGGCATGCACCTGTAGTCCCAGTTATTCAGAAGGCTGAGGCAGGATGATCACTTGAGCCCGGGAGTTCAAGGCTGCAGTGAGCCACGATCACGGTACTGCATTTTAGCCTGGTTGACAGAGTGAGACGCTGTCTGAAAAATAAAAAGTCACATACCATGTGATTCTATATATATGTCATTCTCAGAATGTCAAAGTTACAGAGATAGGGAACAAGTTGGAGGGGCTAGGGATAGGTGGGGTAGAGGGAGGTATGATTATAAAGAAGTAGAATGAGAGAGATCTTTGTGGTGATAGCACAGTTCTGTACCTTGATTGCAGTGGCAGTTACACAAATGCACACATGTATTAAAATAGCATAAAACTACACACACATTGAACCAGTTGGAACAGTGTCCATTTCCTGGCCATGCTGTTGGATCCTAGCAATGTAAGATGGAAGCATTAGGGGAAGCTGGGTGAAGAGTGCAAGGGTCCTCTCTGTACTAACTTTGCAACTTGTTGTGAACCTATAAGGTAGTATATTTGTAATATATTTCAAAATTAAAAAGTTTTCAAAAATATATGTAAGGAAATATAGACTAAACCCGGGAAGAAGGATAGGCACTATGTGGGTAGCAGGTGTTAAAATTTTGGACAGCGCCTAACAGTATGTTACTACTTGGATTAGTTTGTTCTCATGCTGCTAACAAAGACATACCCAAGACTGGGTCATTTATAAAGGAAAGAGGTTTAATGGACTCACAGTTCCACATGGCTGGGGAGGTCTCACAGTCATGGTGGAAGGCAAAGGAGAAATAAAGGCACGTCTAACCTGGTGGCAGGCAAGAGAGCTTGTGCAGGGGAACTCCCATTTATAAAACCATCAGATCTTGTGAGACTTACTACAACAAGAACAGTATGGGGGAAACTACCCCATGATTCAATTATTTCCACCTGGCCCTGCCCTTGACATGTGAAAATGATTACAATTTGAGGTGAGACTTGGGTGGGGACACAGCTGAACCATATCACTACTTCAGAGGGCAGGTGGATGGTTTCAATGAGACACGATGTGAACTTGGAATGCTGCAAATAGTAAGTGCTAATTTATAATTCTTTTTATTGGGGAGTTTAGTGTTGTGTTATATTTAAATAACTCAATTTTTTGGTTGAAGGAAACCTGTGTATAAAAAAAAAAGATTAAAATTAAATAAATAAGAAACTCCACTGTTTAGATGTCACAATAGTATGGTGGTTATGTTTTTTTAAGTTCATGATTTTTGGAGAAGCACATTGAAATATCTGCCAATGATACAACACGAGGTCCAGGATTTCAAAATAAAACAGAACGCAAAATGATTGGCTGTGGTTGGGCAGGACTGGTGATGGTTTGGTGGGTGCTAGGCTAAGCCGAGGTGGGCTGAGTTACAAAGGTGGTCGTTGTGATGGTTAATTTTATATATTAACTTGACTGGGATAAGGGATGCCCAAATATTAATTGCTGATAAAATATTATTTCTGGGTGTGTCTTTGAAGGTGTTTCTAGAAGAGATTACTCAAAATATGATATTAATGTTGCTATTTATCTCAGGTTCTCTAGAAGCAGAACCTGAGATGGAAATTCTGATGCAAGTGATTTCTTGAGGGAGGGAGGAAAGCAGGACAGGTCCTGGAGGAAGCTGGGGAAAGATGTGGTTTCATGAGAAGCCCAGCCTCAACCTTACTCCAAAAGGACCTTCAGAGCATAAATTACAGCTCAGAGGTCAAACAGCGGGTGTTACCCTTCTGCATCAGCCATTGGCCATGGGCATCAGAGGACGGGAAGCTGCAACCTCCCAGGCATCTTGGTGAAAAAGAATGACTTGATTGATTAGTGATGTCTGCAATGGACATGAGAGGGGAAATGGTGGCTGTGTATATGCTTGTAGTCTTGAGGACTGCTCAGACCTTTCTAACATACCTCTCTAGAATTCTAACAGGTAACCATTTCCTCATTCATTCACCACATATTGACTGAGGGACTACCAAGTGCTAAGTTCTGGACCTTTTGCATGGCCTTCAAGGAACTTACTGTCTGGGAGGGAAAAGAAGACACAGACATAGAGAAAATGTGCCAAGCCACATGAAAGGGCACAGGGTAGAAGCTCTAAGTCCACCCCATCACTGACAGCTGTTCAATGAGGCCAGGAAGGACTATGTTTCCCACCAATACAAAAATTCTCAACATTAAATTTAAACAGTTAAGTCCCTGGGTTTTGCTCATTCTTCTTACATATGTCCAACTCTCCAGGCTTCCTCCATGGTTTCCAGGTGGCATACATGTTCACTGAGAGCTCCAGCTCTGGACCCAGAGAGGCCTGGGATTGAATCCCAGCTCTGCCACTTACTAGATGGTGTGACCTTGGGCAAGTCACTTAACTTTGAGTCTGTTTCCTCAACTAATAAACTGATTTGTTAATGGGAGAAATGTAAAGCTCTGAGCACCTGCTTGGCAAGGGGACCTTTGGCCCCAAGAGGAAGGAGTTTTTCTGCAGAAGTGGAGAACTCCTCACTCACCAAGGGAGGCAGGAGAGTGAGAGAAGCTGGTGCAGATGGCCCCCGAGAGACGGAGGTGGGACCACCTCTGCTACTTTCTCTTTCTGTTTGTTGGTGATCCAGTGTCTACTGCTGCCTTGGCAATTGAAAAGCCCCATACCCAGCTGGGCATGGTGGCTCTTACCTGTAATCACAGCACTTTGGGAGGCCAAGGAGGGCAGATCATGAGGTCAGGAGATCAAGACCATCCTGGCTAATATGGTGAAACCCTGTCTCTACTAAAAATACAAAAAATTGGCCAGGCATGGTGGCACGTGCCTGTAGTCCTAGCTACTTGGGAGGCTGAGGCAGGAGAATTGCTTGAACCCAGGAGGCAGAGGCTGCAGTGAGCCGAGATCACATCACTGCACTTCAGCCTGGGTGACAGAGTGAGACTCTGTCTCAAAAAAGAAAAAGAAAAAAGAAAAGCCTGATCCCCGTCTTGATCCTGCCCCTACCAGGCCCCCTCAGGTAAGTCTCTGAGCCTCGACTTCCCCAGTGATTACAAGGCTGGGGTGCAGTAGGACCCTGGGAGCCACATCCCTGCTGTGCTGCCTGACACCCCACCAAACCCTGAGGGAAATACTCGTATGTCCCCATATGATATGGTTTAGCTGTGTCCCCACCCAAATCTCATCTTGTATTCCCTTATGTTGTGGGAGGAACCCAGTGGGAAGTAATTGAATCATGCGGGCAGATCTTTCCTGGGCTGTTCTCACGATAGTAAGATCTGGGGTTATTATGACGGGGAGTATCCCTGCACAAGCCCTCTCTTTGCCTGTTGCCATCCATGTAAGATGTGACTTTGCTCCTCCTTGCCTTCTGCCATGATTGTGAGGCTTCCCCAGCCATGTGGATCTTTATAAATTGCCCAGTTTAGGGCATCAGCAGCATGAATACGGATTAATACATCATACTTGGAGGGGCTCGGACAGGGCCTGGAGGGAACACACCCCATATCAGTGAAAGAACCGGATGGCAGTGAGGGAGAAATGTTACCTACAGCCAGATTTGCTTCCTTCTGGGAAGCACCCGAGAGGCATTTTGGGGTGGGAGATGGCATGACTGGGCTGGAGGTAACCTGGGCATCCCCAAGCCTCTCTAAGCCCTTCATCCCCTCCCCATGGCCTCTCACCTGTAACCCTAGCACTTTGAGAAGCTGTGACAGGAGGATCACTTTAGCCCAAGAGTTTAAGACCAGCCTGGGCAACATAGTGAGACCCTATTTCTAAAAAATAAAAAATTTTCAATTAGCTGGGCATGGTGTTGCATGCCTATGGTCCCAGCTACTTAGGAGATTCAGCTGTACCTACTTTGCAGAAAGAGAAATGCCTGTCTTAATGGTCCAGACAATTGCATGTCCCATCTCACACAGAGAGCACATTTCCCCTAAGTGAGTAAAAACTGGAGATGTGAGTCCAGTCGGCTACTCTCACTGCTCCACTTGGTGAAAACATCTCACCACTGCATGTCATTCTGATGTTTACCCATACGTGTTCTTCACCCAGCCTAGGCCCTCCACAGAGGCCAACCACTGGGCAAGGCCCTTGCCCTAAGACCCAAGAATGTGTCCCCTGAGCCGGGGAGGCAGAGGGAAACCAGTCATGCTGGTCTGCACCAGAGTGTTTGCCTAGGGCGTGTCCAAGGGAAATTTCGGTGAAGCAAGGTACATGCCTGATGCAAGGCTTTAGAACCTCAGCCCATGACGAAGGATCTCCTCTGTCCTTTAGCCAGGAGTGGTGGGAGCAGGGAGAGGAAGTGGTGAGGCTCTTGGAAGTGGGACCTCCATGGCTTGAGAATAAAGTGTGCTCCGAGCTGACCTAACGTCACCATCAGGCTGGCCCTCACCTTGCCCATAAGGAGAATAAACCAGTACTACCAGCGTGCCTGCTTGGAGGTTCTTGGGTGAGTATCTTGGGCATTTCCAGAGGGAGCCACCCCCACTTCTACCCAACCCTCACTGAGGCTTTAGGCCCCTCCCCACCTGACGGCCTTAAGCCTCTGATGAAATAAAAATTTTACAGTTTCTCCTTAGAAAAGTTGGGGCCCCTGAACTTGATGCCCACTCTTTCCCCAACACATGAGTGGTAAGAAGTAATAGAGAACAATCCTCTGTGCCCTTCACTCAGTTCCCTGCATGGGCAACATCTCACCAAACTCTGGTGCAACATCATGTGTACCGAACCAGGATACTGACACAGACACTCAACACACAGAGCACGTCCGTCACCACGAGGGTCCCTCCTGTTGCTGTTTCATGACCACGCTCACTTTCCTCCTGCCCCCACTGCCTCCTTAACCCCTGGTGGCCACTAATCTGTTCTCCATTTCTAAAACGTTGTCATTTCAAGAATGCCCTTGAACTCCATCTCTACAAAAAGCACAAAAAATTAGCCAGGCATGGTGGCATGCCTGTGGTCCCAGCTACTAGGGAGGCTGAGGTGGGAGGATCATTTGAGCCCGGGAGATCAAGGCTACAGTGAGCATCATTGCATCACTGCACTCCAGTCTGGGCAACAGAGTTGAGACCCTATCTCAAAAAAAAAAAAAAAAAAAAAAAAAAAAAAAAAAAAAAAAAAAAAGAAAAGAAAAGAAAGAAAAGAAAGCTCTTGAAATGGAATCATACAATGTGTACCCTGTAAGGATGGTCTTTTTTTCACTCAGCATCTTTCTCTGGAGATTTACCAGGTTTTTGCACATGTCAATAACTCGTTCCTTTTTATTGCTGTGTAGTATTCGTGGAATGGATGGACACAACTTGTGTAACCATTCATGTGGCGAAGGACATCAGAGTTGTTCCAAGTTTTTGGCTCTAACAAATAAAGCTACTGTGAGCATTTGCGTATAGGGTTTTGTGTTGTTGGGGCCAAGGGAACTTCCTCTTTGTCCTCTGAAGGTCCTCTGGAGAATCAACTCACAAAAGGCAGGTTCATTAGAGAAGAGTTGTACAAATTTACTTGATCATAGTTTTATGGGACACAGGCACCTTCAGAATAAAGACCCAACCCCCGGGAGAGTGCAGAAGCTTAGACACCATCTTGAGGTTACAGAAAGAATGGAGGCTCGGATGCTGGCAAAGTAGGTTGTGGAAAGGGAGAGAGGAGAAACTTTCTGAGGGCCAATAAAGGATTCCTATGGAGAATTCAATGGGCTTGAGGAACAGACAAGCATCTGGGGCAAAATCTGTTGGGTCTACCCAGGTTTGTTAGTCTGCCCAGGTTTGTTAAAAGAGAATTCCTTCCTTGCTGTGTGGGTTTAGTTCGTGAAAACTCAGAGAAAGGATCAGAGGGCACTGTTTGCTTCTTTGGTAGGTCTGGACTTCAGGCAGATAAGGGAACTTCAGAGAATCCAATGCTTTGGAGAACGGTTGGGCTGGAGCAGTCAGAGAGACCTTGAAACTCCTTTTTCAGTTCAGCATGTACAACACACCATATTTTGAAGCATCTGTTTCTGAACCCCAGCAATGTGAACATATATCTTCATTTCTCTTTCTTTCTTTCTTTTCTTTCTTTCTTTCTTTCTTTCTTTCTTTCTTTCTTTCTTTCTTTCTTTCTTTCTTTCTTTCTTTCTTTCTTTCTTTCTTTCTTTTGAGACAAAGTCTTGCACTGTCACCCAGGCTGGAGTGCAGGGGCGCAGTAATAGCTCACTGCAGTCTTGACTGTCTGTGCTCAAGCGCTCCTCCCACCTCAGGCTTCCGAGTAGCTTGGGACCGCAGGTGTGTGCCACCACACCCAGCTAATATTTTTTTCTTCTTTTTTTTTTTTTTTTTCTGTAGAGATGGGGTTTCATCCTGTTGCCCAGGCTGGTCTCTTAACTCCTGAGCTCAAGTGATCCACCCGCCTCAGCCTCCCAAAGTGCTGGGATTACAGGCATGAGCCACTGTTGCCAGCCCATATATCTTCACTTCTTCGGAAAAAATGAAAAGCAACCATTGGGTTGCATGGTAGTTGTATGTTCAGGTTTTAAAGAAACTGTGAACATATTTTCCAGAGTGGCTCTACCATTTCATATTCCTACCAGCAATGTAAGAGTGATCCAGTTTTTCCAAATCCTCACTAGCATTTGGTGTTGTCACTGTTTTTTATTTTAGACACTCTGATAGGTGTGCCTCACTGTGGTTTCAATTTTCGTTTCCCTAATGGCTGATGATGTTGAACATCTTTTCGCAGGCTCAGTTCCATTTGCATATCCTCCTCAATGAGATGTTTCTTCATGTCTCTTGCCCATTTTCGAACTGGATTGTTTGGCTTGTTGTTTGAGAGTTTGACCGTTTTTTACACTCTCTAGATATTAGCCCTTATTGCTATATTTGTTGTGGTGAGTGGTTGATGCCTTCGAACCCTGTTCTGCAGTTTTCCTTATGAGTATAATACACACCATCTGGCTTCATAAATGGCAGGGTGCCTCCCCCAGAGAGGCAGCTGGGCAGGTTAACGGTGCTAGGTTACTCCAGCTGAGATCCTTTGCAAGCCTGTCTTTTCCAGCCCTTGGTTCTCTTCAAACCCATGGGCATATTGCATCTCCGGCTCCCAGTTCTTCCCGCCACCTTTCCTACAGGCGGCTTCATCCTACACACTTTGGAGATGGTCGTGATACCTTGATGATGACAAAAGGCTTGCACTTCTCCCTACGAGGCCATGGATCTAGTCCATTCCTTAAGCCATCTCAAAAAGGCACCTCCAGTCTTTTTAACCTTTGATGCTGTCCCCTGCCCTGTTGTTCTTTGCCACAGATTCCAGATTCCTATAGATCCTTGTCACTCATTGTGAATCAAAGCTATTCTGCAAGACACAGAATAAATGGCAGAAAGGGAGGTCACTGGAAAGCTTCATGTAGAATCATGCTCAGGGCAGGAGAGCCTGTGTGCTGCACGCTTGGCCACACCAGCCAACGGTTAAACAGGTCAGCACTGCAGGGGATGCCCCAGACAGGGTGAGCAGGAAATTGCAATCTACATAGACCCAAAGGTGCAGAGGAAAGGTCACAGGACTGGGCACCAGAGCCCCCTGCTCACTGCAGGTCTCTCTGTGGTCAGGTGTCACATGACCTCTCCCCCTAAGCATCTGAACTGAAGAAGTAAAGAGGTCAGTCAGCCTCCTCCCACTGCTGACCTCTGGGATACTTAAAGTTAAGTATTGCAGGGTTTGTAGCATCTTGGAACCTTTTTTCCTATATCACAGAAAAAAAAAAAAAAAAAAAAGTCCAGTGAATTGGTTCCACCTCTTAAGAAACTATGGTTTCTAGAGCCCGAACTTGAGCAAAACTGGAACATCAGAAAATTATTTCCTCCTGCCCCATCTCTGATGTGATGGCAGATCCAGTCCTCAGCTATGTTTCTACAGAGAAAGCTGGGTGAACAGGACGGGTCTTTATGGAGTTCCCTTTGACGTTCTCCCCAAAAATAGATGTGATCGTCCCCTCTCCCTCCCTCTGCCTCTTTCCATCGTCCTTGCCTCCTTTGGACCCATAGAAGGGGGTTCTTGTTGGAAGGGGTGATCTATGAGCCAAGCGGTCTTTCAGATGAGCTACCAAGTTAGTTTGTTTACTTATTTTTTACATCTAAACCCCACATACCACAGAATCAGCACCTGCAATTTTTCCTAACACATGCTTTGAACTTGCTGCAAGTTAAACTGTAGAGGTTTCATTTCTCAGCTGTAATTCAGGTGCCTTCCCTCCACCATTTGCTTCCAAGAAGCAGCCTCTTCCTCTCTTTCTGCCCCGACTCCCATCAACAACTGAAAAAAGGAGAAATCAGAACTTCAGCCTCAGCAGCCTTTCTTGCCTCTGTGTGAACACTGTGGAAAGAATACAGCCCTTGACTCCCTGGCCCTCCTCCCTCTCACGTCTGAGCTGGGAACACCGTAAACAGCCACAGTGCTGAGGCAGGCAGAGAGGCAGACGGGTACAGCCAGACGGGACAGATGTAATTAGCAGCATCATTTCTTTGTGTGTGCAGAATGGAGAGCAGAATGCCGCCACCCACATTATGCTTTGGCAAATGTACTCTCGCTCATTTTCACAAACAATCCAATGGGTCTTTTAAAAGTGCCTACAACAAGCAAAGAAAGTCACAGAAAGAAACCAGAGTGACAACTCAGCCCGAGTTCCAAAGTTACTTGAGAGTTGCTCTGGGAACAGTGAAGCCAAACCAGCTCCAAGTTCAATCTGATCCAAGTTCAGATGGACAGAGCCTGGCATCCATGGGGCAGGCAGTGGTGCCCGATTCACTGTCAGATAAAGCGAGCCCAGATGCCGCCGTGTTCCTGACGTAGCTGTCACATGATGCCTCTGAGTCGTGCTTTTTCTGTCTGCTTAATGGGCACATTGATACTGGTGTGTCTATTTCTAGACTTGCTGTGAGGCTGGAGGGAGGCCACTTGGAAGGGGAAGTCTTTGTGATCTAAGGAGTGGGGTCATCGTTAAGGAAGAGCCTCAGGAATTGCAGCCACAAAGACAGTGCCATTCCTAAGGTAAATCAAGGGAATAAGAAGCCTCTTAACCCCACCTCCTACAGCAGCGAGCACTAACTCCTCCCTAGTGGCAGTTCCCCAGGCCTCTCTCCTCACGCAGCCCAAGGATCAATGAAGTAACCCTTCTATGCTCCAGCACCCACATGGTTCAGTCTCGAGCAGTTGTGCAGCTGGAAAAGCACAGTCCAGTGTTTTTTTCTTCTGTTTTCCCAACACTCTGAAGGAGAGCTCAATACCAAGTTCTGATAATGTATTAACTTTTTTATTTTTAGTGCATTTTTATTTTTATTTTATTATTATTATTTTTTTAGAAGGAGTCACTCTGTTGCCCAGGCTGGAGTGCAGTGGTACAATCTCAGCTCACTGCAACCTCTGCCTCCTGGGTTCAAGCAATTCTCCTGTCTCAGCCTCCTGAGTAGCTAGGATTACAGGCGTGTGCCACCATGCCCAGCTAATTTTTGTATTTTAGTAGAGACAGGGTTTCACCATGTTGGCCAGGCTGGTTTCGAACTACTGACCTCAAGTGATCCACCCACCTCGGCCTCCCAAAGTGCTGGGATTATAGGTGCAAGCCACTGGCTCGGCCTTTATTTTTATTTTTGAAAGACAGGATCTCACTTTGTCACCCAGGCTGGAGTGCAGTGGTGCAGTCATGGCTCACTGCAGCCTCAAACTCCCAGGCTTGGACAATCCTCCCACCTTAGCCTCCCAAGTAGCTGGGACCACAGGCATGTGCCTTCATGCCCAGCTAATTTTTTATTTTTTGTAGAGATGGGGGTCTCACACTGTTGCCCAGGCTGGTCTCAAGCTCTTGGGCTCAAACAATCCTCTTACCTCAGCCTCCCAAAGTGCTGGGATTCCAGGCGTGAGACACTGCGCCTGGTTTGGGAGTTTATTAAAATCCTCATTTCTCTCCTATCCATGCCCCTCACCCTGGCAGCCACCCTGGCACCCCCTTCACTTCTCCCTTCCCTCTTCTCCCCCTTCCTGTATCATTTAGTTTTATCTGGCCTTTCTTCCATGGGCGGGGATGATGTAAGCCAGCTGGCAATGATGGGGTTTTCTTTTTTTTTTTTTTTTTTTGAGATGGAGTCTTGCTCTGTCGCCCAGGCTGGAGTACAGTGGCCGGATCTCAGCTCACTGCAACCTCCGCCTCCCGGGTTCACGCCATTCTCCCGCCTCAGCCTCCTGAGTAGCTGGGACCACAGGCGCCTGCCACCTCGCCTGGCTAATTTTTTGTATTTTTAGTAGAGACGGGGTTTCGCCGTGTTAGCCAGGATGGTCTCGATCTCCTGACCTCGTGATCCGCCCGTCTCGGCCTCCCAAAGTGCTGGGATTACAGGCTTGAGCCACCGCGCCCGGCCATTGATGGGGTTTTCAAAGGCAGCTGGTAACAGAGGAAGGATCGCAACCTAATACTTATTACCCCACTGCCATTGTTTCATTTGATGGTGTCCTCAAAGCTCTCCTGGGTTCAAACTTAAACGCCTGTACAAGCATCAAAACAAATCGTGCAATCCGTGCCTTTTTGAGTATTTTTTTTTAAAATCTGGATCTGCCCCTTTTCAAGGCTTGTTTGCTATGTTCCCCTCCCAGAGTGAAAATGAAAAGATTTGAGTTCCTATACTCTCTTTTTTTCTTTTCTTTCTTTCTTTCTTTTTTCTTTTTTTTTTTTTTTTTTTTTTTTTTTTTTTTTTTTTTTTTTTTTTTTTTGAGATGGAGTTTTGCTGTCATTGCCCAGGCTGGAGTGCAGAGGTGCAACATTGGCTCACTGCAACCTCCGCCTCCTGGGTTCAAGCGATTCTCCTGCCTCAGCCTCCCGAGTAGCTGAGATTACAGGCGCCTACCACCATGCTGGCTAATTTTGTATTTTAGTAGAGACGGGGTTTCACCATGTTGGCTAGTCTAGCCTCGAACTCCTGACCTCAGGTGATCCACCTGTCTTGGCCTCCCAAAGTGCTGAGATTACAGGTGTGAGCCACCACGCCCGGCGGAGTTCCTATCTTTCTTGAGAAGCATCTTCCAAAATGTAAATGCACAGCCTCTCAGAGCTGGAGGAAGCCTCGGGGTCCAGTTAGCCCAGTCCCCGGTGATGTCTGAATTCCCCTTACAACATCCTGACAGGTGACCACTCAGCCTTTGCTGGAATGCCTCTTGTGAGCGGGAACCCCCTTCCTACCCCCTGAGGCTGAGCAGACCATGTTTGACTTTTTTCCAAGAAAACCTTCCCCGAAGGGCACCTTAGCCTTCCCATCCCACAAACCCAACTCCCAGTGGTCAGTGGTGGTGTTGGGAGGTCAGAGGAGGTGGCACAGAAGTGTCCACACTGTCTCTGGTGTACAGCAGGTGCCCAAAATGTTTAAGCGGATAACTATCTCAAGGAAAATGATTTAAACTTGATCAGCGAGTTACTTTCAAGAAGGGAGCTGGAAAGGCATGAATATGGAGGCAACTGGGACACACACTGCTCACCGGGCCTGCCAATAAAAACTGGGTGCAGGGTGTGGCTCTGCCAGCACTTCCCACCCAGGGACCTGAGCAACTCACTCGGCCTGTGACCCCACCTCTTCACCTCGACAGTGGAGCTAACGTTCCCTGCTCTGTGGGCCCACAGGCCATTTTCAGTTTTAGTGGAAACAATGTATGTGTGAACTGGAAAGGACTTGATAAACATAAGGGTTATTCTTATTATTCTTCCTATTATTAAGGAATAAAGATCATAGAATGGTCCCAATGTCTCCATTTATAATCTTATTTATTTATTTATTTGTTTATTTATTTTTGAGACAAGGACTTGCTCTGTTGACCAGGCTGGAGTACAGTGGCATGCTCATGGCTTGCTGCAGCCTTGACCTCCTGGGCTCAAGCAATTCTCCCGCCTTAGTCTCCCAAGTAGCTGAGACCACAGGAGCATGCCACCACAACCAGCTAATTTTTGTAGAGATGACATCTTACTATATTGCCAGGACTAGTCCCAAATTCTTGGGCTCAAGCAATCCTCCTGCCTCGGCCTCCCAAAATGTTGGGATTACGGGTGTGAGCCACTGTACCCGGCCTCAACTTATAATTTTAATAATTATCCAAGGAGATATTGATTTTTCATAGAAAAAGAGCCCCAAACTCCTCCTACCTATCAAGACCTGGGGAAAATGACCTCATTTGATGTGTGTGGGGTGGAGTAGGGAATAAAAATTAGTGTTACCCCATATCCCTGAAAAACTGCAGTAACACCATTAAACTCACCCTGGCAGCAAGTCATGCCCTGAAGATGTGTTACTTATTCCTCTCCCCTCTCAGCTGCTGGAGGAACTTGAGGGCAGGGCTGGGCTTGCTCCTTTCTGGGTCGGGCACAGCCTGGAGCTCAGTGACTGTCACAGGAGATGTCCTCAGCCAGCAAGTATGGGTATTGGTGAGGGGCATTCAGTGGCCACTGAAATGAATCTCTCATTAGCAGTTGAGCCCTTCTTTTCCTGCTTTTTCCCATTGTCTTCCCTGAGAGTGGACTCTGTTGATATGCTTTGGCTCTGTGTGCCCACCCAAATGTCATCCCAAATTGCAGTCTCCACGTCTCAGGGGAGGGACCTGTAATCCTCACTTGTGGAGGGAGGGAGGTGATTGGATCATGGGGGTGGTTCCCCCATGCTGTTCTCAGCATAGTGAGTCCTCACGAGATCTGATGGTTTTGTAAGTGTTTGGCAGTTCCTCCTTCACACGCTCTTCCCTCTCCTGCCGCCATGTAAGACGTGCTTGCTTCCCCTATGGCCATGATTGTACATTTTCTGAGGCCTTCCCAGCCAGGTAGTACTGGGAGTCAATTAAACATCTTTCCTTCATAAACTACCCAGTTTCAGGTATTTCTTTATAGTAGTGTTAAAACGGACTAATACATCTGTCAAAGAGGATTTGTCCTAACGCATATGGGGACATTGAGGATGAGACATTTTACAGCTCATTTGTGTTTGCCCTAAAACTGCAATGGCCCCTTATTCCCCAACAAGATTTATCTGGGGTGTGCTTGAGGGAAAGGTACCAGGGCCTGAGGGTGGGGGGCTCCTGAAAGGGCTTTGAGGAGTACAGAGTACTGGACTGGGAGTCCAAAGACAGTCCTCATTCCATCCTGTCAGCTAGGATGGGCATCCCCATCCCTCCTCAGCCTGCTTCCCATCTATGCCAGGAGGGCTGGCCAGGGCTGCTCCCAAAGATCTCATCCACCTCTGCGGTCATTAAACTGATGGTGAAAATCCCTGAGGTGGCCTGAGGGTTAATAACTTGTAAAGTCAGACGTACATGGGTGGAACAGAGCAGAGATGGCCATGGGACTGGGAGGGTGTGAACAGCTCCAGGCACCCAAGCCAAGTCAGGCACTGGCAGAGAGTTTGGCCTCTATTTTCTATAGCTAAACTGGTG